>NW_024468992.1:316101-649724 GCF_003184825.1 Aspergillus fijiensis CBS 313.89 | reverse complement strand
TAAAAAAAAAAAAAAAGAAAAGGGTGGTGGAGTTGGTCTCCGTGTGACTTGCAGCAAAGCAACAGTGGGCGGACGGGTTGAATAACAACCTTGAAAGGCCAAGCAGGTACGCAACGCGGTTGACTCGTTGACTGGCCTGGTTGGGTGTAAGAGAAAAAAAAAAAAACAAAAGGGTGTGGTACATACAGAACAGTCAGTTGGTGCTTGGTGCTTCCCAGGCACCGGCATGCATAAGCTACCCTCCCCCTCCCCCTCCCCTTCTGCCCTTTCTTCTTCTCCCGACACTACAAATTCATTTTCCATGCTGGTCGGCAGAGATAGGCCGAGAAAGAGGGGACGGTGCATGCGGTGGTACGTTGTAGTGTCTCAAATCTCAACGGCCGGCAGGTATGTACAGTACTTAGTATGTATGTAGGTAGTACTTAAATAAACTTGTATAGGCCCCTACACATTATGATAGATTGATTAAACTGGCGGTTGCTCAAGCGCTCTCCACTCTGTAATCAAAACGAACCATGCCCTGTTCCTGCCATGGACGGTCTCCCCTCCTTCCGCCGCCGCCACCACCACCGTGGTTATCTCATATTCGCCAGGAAATATCGGGATCTCTCTTAGCAGTTATTCCGTACTTGCACTTCTTCACTGTAACCGCGGAGGACAATGGAGATTAACCGAATTGATCGTCATCGGGCCATAACTTCTCCTTGGACAGATCTCCAGACATTGTCTATGGGATCCATGGCTATCTGTTTTGGATATAATGGCAGACCATCAACGGCGCCAGACTACGGAGTAAGTCGTTTTTCATTCAGTTTTGGCCCTCCTAATTGAGTTTTTAGGAATCCATCAGGTTTTCCAGTTGGATGCCAAGTTGCCTTTAATCTCTTCAGAATGCTTACAATAATCTATGAGTGGTCGGCAACCCACCAGTAACCTCCCCGTGGACTCCTGCATCTGTTGAGGGCGAGGGTGAGTACCACCTGGCAGGTAGGGGACGGCGCGGATCCTGTCCGGGAGAAAGAGGAGATCATGGCATGCACACACAGTACTCCGTACTGTACCAATGGATTGTACCGCTCACCCGTCATCTTGATGCCAATCCATGCTTGCGACAGTCCGTCCCTTTCCGGGGTTCGTTGCACCAATGATGATAGTCGGATGATCATCTCCTGGGAGGTCGTGATTCGACCGGTAGTGCAGAGAGCCAGACGGTCGACATGCAGGACGACGCAAGGGGGTTTAAGCAGGAAAGAACGAGCTAATCCGGGATGAGTATGCTAAAAACGACCCTAAGCGACTAGCAAAGACATTGCGTCGGGACTAGATAAGTTGATATCCACCTTGATTACTCCGTAGAACCTTAGCACGAGACTAAACAGTTATTATCCGGGTTCGCTTCCCCAACTCTTTTTACCCCTGGCCCAATGCGCCCATTCATGATCCCATGGGTCGTGCCATCAGGAGTTCGGTTCCTGAGCGGAGGATGTTGCCACTTGCCACTTTGTCCACGGCTCGGTCGGTCGGAAAAGCCGGGGCAATGGAGGCAGAACTGAGGGGGATGAAGACACGAAAGAGATCACTTCATGATTCACTTCGTATCTGATTCCCACCATTGACGCAACAATCCCGGAGAAGAGAAGCCCAACTTTTGAGTCTCAGATACGAGACATGGATCATAACGTAGTCGCATCGATTGTCCCCCGCCAGCCTTCCGGTGAGCGAGCGAGCGAACGAACCGCACAGTTGCAGAACCATGCAAAGGAAGTTCCAGAGAGCATGACAAATTCCAAGATGATCTCCTAGAAGCTGCAAATGAGTCTTAACCTCTCAACCAATCTGGTCTACTCCGCACAGGACGCAGATTCACTCTTCATGATTTCACTACTAAGTGCTCGGTATACGTAGAGAGAGGGGCAAGGCCGAAGTGTGGTACAGGGTTAGTACAGAAGGTAGGCCCACCGTTCTTGTTCATCCTTTGTGCCATTTGTGGTCTTTTGCTACCGAGGACCTACCTACCACCGATTAGTTAGTTATATGTATAGGTGTATGTGTGTACGTGTGTACGTGTGTATGTATAGACATTTTGGAGATATCCATATGTAGGTAAGAATAGCCACGACCTGAAACCTTGGGACCGGATCAGACCAGATCAGACCAGTGGGGGTTCTCGTTCTCAGTGCCCCTGAATTGTTCACGCTGCGCGGCTGCAGCAGCACTGCAAGCAAGTGCCACTGTCGACTCCGGGCGTGACCCGTGACCACCAGGGCCACTTTTGTCTCCTCCTCAAGGAGTTTAGCGCGTCGACTAAAAGTTCCGCCTGATCAGATCGGGGGGGACCCAAGGCTGGTACCTGCGTCAACCTAAAAAACCAGAGTCAGGGCCTGTCTCGGATTGGTGCCACCAACTGGCTAACAGTACTGTAGCGTGTGTGTGCATTGCCGCCGCCTGTTCTTACTTTACCTACAGGTTGCTGTTGGGAAGCCTAAGGCACTAAAGTTAGAAACCAATGCTTCACTGTTTCACATCTTGTTCTATTCTTGACGACATGAATATCACGTCGCCACGAACTCACAGTCCCTCTCCGCTGTACTTTGACTCACAAGGTCTGTCCTCGATGAACACAAGGAGGAGCCATTACATCATGACTCCAGCCGCTAACCAAACAATGGAGTCTATATTGAGTGCTGATATAGACGGCTAGCACCTACAGTCGTGGCACGCATTCAAGCTAACCCCATCTGTGGATGTCCGCAAACTTAAATTTAGATTTAGTGATTGATGGGTCGACCTGGAATCTGGGTTGGGGCAAGGGACGCCCGCCTCATGCTGCACCATAGCAAACAATCCACGAAGGCGGGTTACCTACAGTAGTCACCTATTCACCTATTCTGACTCAGCTCGATTGCTGATCTAGACTTGTTTTTAGCACAGAACTGACAGTCTTCGCCCCTTGATTCAGCCCATCATGGACAATGACCAGAACATTGAGTATTGTTTGTCTATCCGGTGACATTGACTCCATCGTGGCTTTCTTCATATAGACGACGCAGGCTTGATTTTCCCTGTCAATCACACCCAGTCTCCTCACCTCTAGACACCGATCCAGCCTACCCAATCTTCCCGGGAATCAGACAGTGACATGCCGACAAGAATACCGAGTACGACCGGACGAACCCCGCCGTCAGCCCCAAAGAAACTCTATTCTCCAAGAGGACACCCGCAGTGCAACTTTCACAAGCGCAACTTGCAGCTGCTAGTGCCATTGCAGGGTGTGCAGAAGTGCATGCATGTTTGTGCGACCCAATTGACTTTTCTAGTGTCCCTCCACCCCCTCCACCCCCTCCACCGCCTCCACCATGCGACGACATAGTAGTCGCAAACCGTGAGCTCGGGCCGCTTTTATTGTTTGTTGCTTTTGTGTCCAGGGTCACTACTGAATCCTGGCGATCAGGCCGATAGATCGAGATGCCTGCCGACCACCAAAAGGCCGGGGATAGTCGACACCATGGTATCTCACATCGTTGATGACGTGGTCCAGGCATTTGGGGATCCTATTCCTTCGTGATAAGCAAAATTTGAGTTGACATCATACCTCGCGGAAAACAAGATTTTGATCGAGTGCAGTGTGCTGATCAGATGATCTATCTTCTCCATACACGTAGGTGTAGAGCCTGCTCTCGACGCGTAAGATCTTGTTGATCGCCTGTGGCATTGCTTCTCCCCTCACCTAGGATGTCCACCATCAGAGGTTCCGGTCAGCTAGCGGGTATGCTCATATTCCGTTGTATGTGGTTAGGTGCATGGCTATGGAGCGATGTACCCAAGACAAGCTCAGGAATGACATTTGCTTCGGTCACATTCATCTGATCTTGTTATAGCAGACCTATAATAGTCGTTGGCTCTAGCACCCCAGCTTGCCTGTATGTTTAGGTAGATGCACCTATATGCGTCTCTATGACTTGCTCCCCACATCCGAGCAGCAAGATGCACATTCTCTGATTCTCATTCGAGTATGTATAGTTAGTACATGCAGAGTGGGAACAGTAAGCAGTGTGACGCTCGAACCTTTTGCCTGACGATCCAGTGCGTATATCTCACAGCACACAGCAGCATCTCTCCACAGCACTCTAGCCCATCAGAACAAAACACGACGATAACCCTGTATACCTCCGGCTACCTTGTGAATCAAAAAGGCGGCAGGGCGGCAGTAAGCCGGACAACTAGACCTAATCCAAACGGGAGATAGTACGGGGGCGGTGACGGGCCGGGCTTACCGAAGCGTCAACACGTGGTTCGCCTGCGGGAAGTCAATTACCGACGGAGCGGGAGTTCACTTTCTTTCGCATTTCGCATTGCGCATTGCGGTTTCTTCAGCATACTGAGGTCCTGCCGCGGGCCTTGATCGCGGGTTCTTTTCTTGGGTATGTCGACTACTTGATATGTCCTATCGATGTCAATCGACCAGGTCCATATAAAATGTTGGTAACGCAGACATTACGGTTCCACCGTAGGGGAAACCAATCGAAGCATAACCGTAGCCCATAAACTTTATGTCAGAAGATGATATCAATAGCACTCTATTCCATACAGAGATGCAGAAACAGCTTCTACACACACCTCCAGCCCAGTATATTCAACTGACTGCCTTCCTCTCAATCTGTATAGAATCCTCCTATACCCTTCATACAAACAAACTCCCCCCAAAAAGGCCCGGATCACATGCAAATCCATCCCCACTAAAAACCCAACCCAACGAAAACCTCATCCCAGCACCTTCACCTTGAAAATCCCCCCGAAACAATCGATTGCCTGAACCACACCCAACCCACTCAATCCAGACCGAGAGAACCCCGCAAGATGTCTCTCAAAACCTCCTACCTCCTAATCTACAACACCATCAACGCCCTCCTCTGGACCCGCATCCTCCTCACCTTACTCTCCTCCATCGTCCTCCTCGTCCCCCCGGAAACCCTCTACACAACCCTCGAGCCCTGGACAAGATGGACCCAAACCCTCGCCAGCCTTGAAATCCTGCATTCCGCCCTTGGTACGGTCTCCTCCAGCCAGCCCCCCCCCCCACAGAAAAACAGCCAACTAAGAAAAAAAAAAAGGCCTCACCCGCTCCCCCATCTTCACAACCTTCACGCAGATCTTCGCCCGCAGCGTCCAAGTCTGGGCCATCAACTACGCCTTCCCGGAGGCCACCACTACGACGGTGGCCGTCTACCCGGCCATGGTGCTGGCGTGGTCCCTCGCGGACGCCATCCGGTACACGTATTTCGCCGTGCTGAGTGTGGCGGGCTCGTCGGCGGTGCCGCGGTGGTTGCGGTGGTTGCGGTATGTTCAACCCTTGTGTCTCCGCTTATGTCCCCCCCCCCCCGGTGGTTTGTTTTGTGGTCCCCTCGGGAGGGGGGAAGGGGGGAGGAGGTGGCTCCTGCTAACGGCGGCGTTTCCAGATACTCGCTTTTCCTGGGTCTCTACCCCATCGGGATCGCCAGTGAATGGTGGTTGATGTTCCGGGCGACCCTGGTGACAGACAGCGTCGCGGTGAAGGGGATCTTTGTCTTCTTTTTGGGGTTGTATGCGCCTGGTGAGTTTTTCCTTTTCTGTCCCCTTCTGGGTGACTTGGTGGGGCGCGGGGGCCGGGGGGAGGAGAGAGAGAAGGTGGCTAATGCCCTTTGGGTTCGTTCAGGTTCGGTGATGATGTACAAGTATATGGTCAAGCAGAGGCGCAAGGTTTTGTCTGCCGCTGCTTGAGTCTCTTTGTTCCGGAACGGTGGGTCAACAGTCGATCCACACTTGGGATAAATATGAGTCGACCACTTATTTCAGCAAGGTTGGTGGTCATACCAATTCACTACGTATATACAACGAACGACAAAGATAATGCTCTGCATTTCATCTGCAAAATATAACCCGGGTATCGCTATGCATACAATCGAATTCTAGTAAAAACACCCCCCGCCTCGACAACACACATTTTCCAACTTTTTTTGTTTCCCCTTTCTCCTCGCATGTACCGTACTAGCCTCAAAAAAAAACCTGATCAGACGACAAATCACCGGAAAGTAGCGGTTCGGCCGGCCATCTCGCGCTTCTGCTTGCGGACGCCAGATGGAGCCTCCAATGCCTTGGCGTAGGGGTTGAATTGCTTCCTTCTCGTGGGTCTGGAGGCCTGCTCGGCGGGGTTGGCATTCAGCATCGAAGCCGCAGCCTCGTAGTCGAACGGCGCTTCCTCTTGCTGCTGAGCCTGCGCGGTCTGGCCGGCAGCAGCAGCAGCAGCCTTGTTCTTCTTCTCCTTGCGCCGTTGCTTCTTCGTTGGCTTGTCGTTCAGGTCCTGGTCCAGATCCGCCGCAGAGCTGACCTCGTCGGCCTTAGTGCCCTCCGCGTCTTCGGATTGCGGCTCAACGACGGGTGTAACCTTGCGCTTGCGTGGGCCACCCTTCTCCTTGATGGTGAAGTACTTGTTCTCGGGTTCGCTGGTCTCGGGTTCCTGCTTCGCTGCTGCCGCCGGTGGAGCCGAAGTCGCGGCGGGTTTCGCGGACGCAGCTTGGGCGGCCGAAGTGGATACGCCGAACTTCTCGCGAGCTTCGGAGACCGTTCTAGGCATGGGTGGGAGGGGTAATGACAGACGTAGAGCTTCGGCAGAAGCAATCACGGAGATCTTGGGGGATGGGAGTGGGGACTGCGTGTCGAGCACGCCGCCCCAGAACTGCGAGATCTCGTAGCGGGCCGCCGTGGGGAGGTCTGTGTCGTCCGCGGTAGGGTCAGGCAAGAATCCCGCCACCCCTTCAGCGGAGGCTGCCGGCGTGCTCTTGGATGGCTTCACGTAGACATCGCGCCACTCCGGTCCGTCAGCACCCTCGACCTTCGCCGTTTTGATGATCTCCAGCAGATCATCTGTCCGGTCCTTGACAATCGGCGTCATAGGCGACAGGGTCCGGTACAGAGTGCCCAAGTCCGTCGGCATGGCCTGAGCCACTCTGAAGAGCACGTGCTTGGGGAACACACACTGCACACCTTCATCCTCCTCTCTCGCCACCTGGTCGCGCCACTGGTGCACCGCCTTGAACACGGCGAACTGCTCCTTGTTGATGACGATCTGGTTGCGAGACAGGACATCGTACCAGCCGCCAGGTCCCTGTCCGGTTGCGGCGTCGTAGACCGGACGTTCGTAGATCTGCAGGGCTTCCTTCTTGGACTGCTCCATGACATAATCAACCAGATTGTTATCCGGGGTCGAATTCTCGACGAGCTCGTTGCGGATGTGGTCATACACGTAAAGCAGGTAATGGGTATCCGAGCGGGCGTAATCGAACATGCCTTCCGGGATGGGACGAATGCGCCAGTCGGCCATCTGATATTTCTTGTCGGCTTCGAAGTTGACGAATTTCTGCAGCAAGAACTTCAGACTACGCTTCGAGTAGTTCAGCGCGCAGGCGGCGTGATAAGTATCGAACATGTTGACGACATACAACCCCAAATCGCGCTGGAGCCAGATCATATCCATGGACGAACCGTGCAGAACCTTGAGAATACCGGGGTCGGCAAAGACCTCGTTCAGCACCTGGAGCTCCTCTCTCCACGGCTTCAGCGTATCAACCACCCAATCCTTGTCCCGGGTGCTGATCTGCATCAACGAGACCAGACCCTGGTACGAGTGCACATCGTGATGTTCCAAATCGATCGCGATCTCCTTGGCGCCCTTCAGCTCCTCCAGCATCTCCTGCACGCCTTCCAGGGTATCCACGAAGGTCGCCGTCGTCGACTCCCACGGCTGATACTCCCGCGGCGGCGACACGGTATACGTCGAAGCCGGGAATTTGGCCGCGCGGATCTCAGTCTCATACGGGTGCACATAGCCCGTGGCCGTCTCGCTCCGCTTCAGCGACTCCTCCAGCGGCACCGTCGCGTGGGGCTTGGACTTCAGCAGCGGCTTGAACGGCGACGTGTCGGAGTTGTCGGGCAGGTGCTCGAACAGCAGCTGGGGCTTGGGGATCTTCGACGGGCCGTAGTCGTAGACGGTCGGGAATCGGGCGGCGGCGGCCTTGCTCTTCGCGGCCTTGGCGGCGGCGGCAGCGGCCTGGTCCTGCTGCGAGGGGCTCAGTTTCTTGATCACGCCGGTGAACTCATCCAGGCAGGCATCCGCCCGCTCCAGCAGCGCATCGATCACATCCACGACGCCGCGCCAGTTGTCCTCGAGGGAATCGTCGTCCTCCAGCGTCGGCGCCGACACATCCGTGCCCGCCGTGGCCGCCTTCAGCAGCGTCGAGGTCAAAGAAAGAAGCCGGTTGCTCTGCTCGTCCAACGAGTCCGAGACCTCCGCATTCGAGGATCGGTGGAAGTCGACATCTTCGGCGGAAAGCTGGCCAACGGTGCGCGTCACTTGGACCAACGAGGAGGTCAGTCGCTGCTGGAACGGAGGGAAATCTGCGGCGGAGTTCATGGTTGCCAGTTCGTTGTAAAGTCAATTTCAGGCAACCCAGACACCAGGACAGAAAAAGAAAAGCCCGATGTGGTCTTCTCTTTCTTACAATCTCGGGCGAATGCTTGCTTGCTTGCAGTTCAAATTTCTTGTCCCGCGCAACAAAGGAAAAAAATGGCGCCGGCGGGTTCGGAGGTGGAGAAACGCCGGACGGGCTACCGGGCAAGATTGACCGCCTACCTATCTGGTGCTCATCAAGCAAGACCCATCGGAGTAACTATGTGCCTTACGTAATTCCATGATCAACTAGAATACCACGATTTGCCTCCCCAAACCAGCATATCAAATCACATACATAGTACTATTTCCTCTACTTTAGATTCAGTTTCATCTCATTATCTAGTATCACATCTATTTGGAGACCCATTCTTACGCACATCCAAACATGGCAGCCTCAATCGCCCCCGAATGCAACGAGATCAAAGAGTCAGCCACCCACCCACCTACCTTACCTAAAGCATCCTGTATATATCAGAAAACCCTCTAACCCACTTTCCAACAGGAAATACGACACCTGCTTCCTGAAGTGGTACAGTGAGAGTAAGTTGCCGTTGCCAGCCTCGGCCTCTTCTTCCCCACCTCATCACTCTACCCATCCCAGTTATCAGTCTTAACTAACCCATGAACCCCCAGAATATCTCCGCGGCAACACCACCTCCAATGACTGCGAGGAGCTCTTCACCAAGTACAAGACCTGCTTAAATGTATGTGCTTCCATGCTTCTCTCTCGCGCGGTCACTATCGCTGTCGCTGTCACTGTCGCGAACAGCGCTTTATTGGCGCTCCTCGAATAACCCCGCTAACATCTACCATCAGGTCGTCCTCAAAGAGAAGGGCATCGATTCCATGCTCGAGGACGCCCGGAAGAGCACGACCAAGGAATTCGACGCCGAGACTCTTCGGCGAGGTTGAGGTCTCCGCGCATCTCATGCCAATTCCTTTCTTCTTTGACTCCGTGGATCTAAATCATCTCTTGCTCTCTCTTCCTGGGAAACAGCTACTTCATCTCTCCACCCTCCCGTCAAGGAGGGGTGATGAGAAAGTAGGTATTTTGGCGCGTTAATTCTTCAGGACATGTACAGGGCAAAAAAGGAGGGGGGCGGTCAAACCCACTCCAGAAAAACTCCTGAAAACCTCAAATTCTCTTACTCACTCATCCATATCTCATCTCATCCCGTCTCCCTCCTCACTGTTATATATGGCATGGCTTGGGAGGAGGAGGGCCGGGGTTTGCTTGGTTTCCTCTTTTCTTGATCAAGACATTAGAGTTGTGCTGTTTACTTACGTGTATTATATTTTTTGATGTACCATCATGTGTGATACGATGTTTGAACAACATGCATTCTGTATTATATACCTATACCATCACTCATTGCGCTGACTCTCAACCCGCCAGACAGCTTGAACCATCCATGCATTATGTACTTCATCCTTGTATGCTCAGAGCATAGAAGCGTTATGGAAATCATCGATGGCCTCTTCTCCGCAGATCCCCTTGTCCGAAGGTCCCCGGAACCTTCAGGATCCCATTCGCCGCCGTGCCAATCCCGCCACCCATCGATGAGGAGCTGCTGCCTCCACTACTAGTCTTGCGGGGCTGTGTCAACATGGACCACACCTCCATCATGGTAGCACGGCGCGCGGGGAGCATGCTGTACTGCATGCCGTAGAGGTTGCGACGGTGGATAGGAGGCACGAAGCGGCCGGTGACGAGGCAGAAGATGACCCGCGGGGCGAGGTAGTGTTTCCGGAGACGATGGCCCAATTGGAAGTACTGGTCGAACATGGCACGAAGCGCGAGCGGAATGGACTCGAAATGGATATACGGTACGCTAGTCGTGGACTTGCCGGTTGCAGGAGACTTGTCGTGCTCTTGCCGGAGTTCGAAACGGATCCCGCCTGGATGGACCACACTCCATTAGTGATATAGCCCTGAAATATTCTTGGAATATACGCACCAGGTAATCGTCGCGAGTCTTTGACTCGTAGCATCAGTGCAAAGAGCGGGAAGTGATTCAAGAAGGCTAGGCAGGTGTCAAGCGCTGCTTTCAGTGAGATGATCAACATTCGCGCACTTGCGAAGGCGAGGTAAAAGACGATCACAGTTGGCAGGAGGAAGAAAAGGACAGTGAACAGTATGGTGCCCAGCAACAGCTGATCGAGATCATAATCGCACGAGTCGATACGGTTGCGGAGCACATTTCGCTTCTTGCCGCGGAAGAGATGGAAAAGCGAGATGATAATGGTCAGTTGCCAGTTGAATATCCGCGCCGATGCAATGTAGAAGGAGTAAATGTGGACAGTCAGGATAGACACCAGGTCGGAAAACAGGGCAATCGGCATGCTTGCCCCCGCGAAGCTTGAACATCCCACCACGTAGATGACATGTGGAAGGTAGGGTTGCAGGTTGGCAATGCAAGCTGAAACATGATATCAGTATGGCTGGTCTGCCTTGAGAACGAGGAAAGATTCAAACCCACCTGCCCAGTTCTCTATCACCCATAGAAAGAGATCTCCAAGGAACGCAGCGAGCTCATTGTTCAATTTCAGGCCAGCCGGCCAGTCCATCAGCCAGGATATGGTACGTTGCAGCCCCTCCACTGTCCAGCCCGTCAAGATGGAGTTGATCTGGAAGGCGACCCAGTTGGCGTTGTCTATGATGTATGACCCCAACGCGATCCCAATGATCACATCATTAGCCACAAGCCACAGGCTGTTGTAGAATCGAATATAGTCCGGATGACTAGTCGTCACACTCTCCCAATTATCTTTCCTTTGTCGCAGCTTCACATATTGAATGGGCCAGTAGCAGAATTGTTGAAGGCGGATGTCAACCTGCTGAGCGGTAGCAGAGATGTCCTTGAGCGCAGCAGCGTCGGGGCGAGCGCGCCACTCCAGGATCTGCAGGACAATTTCTGCGATGGTGCGGTGAAACACGAGCCCGACAACAAATATCCGGGTGATAACCGGCCAGATCCACTGCCAGAAGACGTAGGATACGCCGAGAACGAACAAGTCCCACAGGGTTGTCGCAGACTCTACGACTCGCTCTCCGACACTCATGCTTCTCTTGACCCGGATTCCAATCAGATGGCTGTTCTTCTCCATCAGCTTGCCCATCTCGTAGGCGCAATTGACCTGGTTGATGATGAGGGGCAATGCTTGCTCCTTTAAAGACGGGACATGCTTCACGACGGTATGAAGCTTGAGCTTCTCCACCAATTTCCCGCCCTTGCCCTTGTCGTGCTCCTCCTCGGTATCGATCTTACTGGACACCGCATCGGGTTGATCGGCCGCGACCACCTTATCTCCCAGCGCCAACGAGATCGGATCCAGCGACATGTACTCCATCCGAGTCGGATGCGGCCGGTGAAACATGATGACCTGCACCGAGAGATTCGTCTCCGGAGGGCACCAGATCCGTGGCACCTTACAAGCCGGAGTCGTAGTGACATAGAGATGCGACGGATTGAAGGCACTGGGCGGGTCTGGGGAGTTGGTCGAGCCTAGAACATGCATCGCCGATCGTCCACACAATGTAAAGATGCGCACAATTGGGTGCGGGCTGTTGCGAAAGAGGATGCCTGCGCGAAGAGCATTGTCGACATTCCGTGGCTGGCAGGTAAGAAAAAAAGCAAGATGTCAGCATTTTCTGGCTCCTCTTCACATGCCCAAGACGAGCACAACCCAGACACAAAAGAGCCTTACCTCCACACCCTCCAACACAGTCAAGACAAACAAATCCAGTTCCGAATTCCTCCACCCGACAATCACCCCCGGCGATGACGATCGCGGCAAATCGTATGGCCAGAATACCCGTAACAACCCATCGCTCATGAGCATGTTGTCATTCCTTCGGCCGGTGCTTTAGAACGAGCCGCGACGGCGCAATTGTTCTCGAGCGGAGACCCCTAGGTGGACGTAGCGCGGGTGCTTTATACCAACATATATCGATGATCAGCATATCCTCTCTCTCTCTGTCTTGAACCAGACGTCCACAAAAAGCGAACGTCGCAAGCATTGATGACATTCGACGCTTGTGAAGTGCGGGATGTATAGCATACCAATTCACCCTCAGTCGCCGCCAGATGATTGATGGGGAGGACGAGCAAGAAGAAAAAGACCGACAAGAGAAGAAATCCTTTAGCCGTGCGTGTCTGGGTACAGCACAACAGAAAAAGAGAGAAAGTCAGCCAACAAGATTCGTTCGTGGTTGTGATAACAAACGCCAGGTCCACCCGAGGTTCAAGTTGTGCGCGTTCAGCAAAAGAGGGCCACTGGAAGCCATACCACCACACCGTGATCCCATGCAAAAATCGCTAATTCGTAGAGCCGGGTGACAAGATCCCACCTCGCGGTGATGTAGCCCGCTACAAAGATTCCGAGGGTGAGGATGGAAAAGGGGTGCATGAATCAAAAGTCGTTTGGTCTGCGGGAGGTTTCGCTTTAGGTTGCGCGCATCGCTGAGGGAGGGAGGGGGTTTGGTAAGGAAGCGTAGGATAGAGCAAAGAGCGAAAGTAAAGAGCCGGTATGAAGGGAGCGATGGCCACACTAAGAATCCAGGTGGAAAATGGGATGAAAACAACAATGAATGTCTCTGGAAGCTTGTCTCCCCAGCTGGCAGGATAAAGTGGTTTCCCTGTTACGGCGACAGCACAGGTAACTACTCCCGCGCAACCCTGCGGCGTCTCGACCTCCGCAATCGTGCACGTGACCTGTAGTTTGTATACAGCATCTAGCTTAGCCTAATTCACATACAACAACACCTCACCTGCGTGCCCCTCTCAGCCTCCTCAGCCCTCTCCTCCTTCTTCCGCTCCGCCTTCTCCTTAGCCCTAAACTCAGCAACCTCCTCCTCATCCAGATTAGCAATGACCTCAATCACATCCGCACGCCCATCCGCACCGCTGGTCCCCGCATAAAACGCCAGAGCCTGGAAGTATTCCTCCGGTGCGTTCACCCGGTACGACAGGGCATCTTCCTTGATGACCTCCCGCACCGTCTTGCCCCCTGATCCGCCGACGATGCCGTCTTCCACGTCGCCGTAGATATGGTAGCGGGCCCAGACCGCGTCTCCATAGCGGGCGTCCCGGATCGCATCGACGTACATGCTCGTCCACGGCTCCGTAAACTCGGTGCCCCGGCGTGAGTGGAGAACTTGCTGGATGGGCAGGTCCAGGAAGAGCTGCTCGACTAGTTTGGTTTCTGAAATGGTGGTGGTGGGTGCGCTCATGATGGCTTTTGGGGGGGGGGGTTTATATTGTTAGCTTCTAGGCTAGTTTTACTATAGGGAAATTGTGAATCCTTGGTAGGTTTTTCATTCGTACCTTGGTGGTTTTTGCTTTTGGTTGAGGGCTCGAAAGAATAGAGAAGGGTCGGAAGGCTTGGTGGATGGCTATGCTATCAGCACAGAAAATTGACTATCCAAGAAGTAAGAGGTTTGTAAAGACGAGTTATAAAAAGCAAGGTTAGGATGGACAGTCAGTACGTACTAGGATATTGATCCCAGACACCTAGTCAACCACCCTGTGCTGCCTAGACTTAGCACAAGGCTGGGAGGCTAGGCTTCCAAACCAAGATACCGGCAGCCTACAGGCTAACTAACGCCACAAAGGCACCAGCGCAGACTATCGAGATAGATCAACAGTCGGTTCTACCAACCCAGTGATGTCCATAGCATTGTAATCCTAACATACATACAATATGATGAATCCCATTTTCCGTAACTCCTATCCGCTAGAAACAAATACCCGAACATTTCCTGATGATCATAAAAGAAATCTACAGAGCCTTAATGCTCTGGAACACTTTGTTCGCTTGCAGCTTGGGATCGCTCTTCACCAGATCGCGCATGATCTGACGCTTCTCCTCCACGGTGAGGTTCGTCCCGGGTGACTCGACGGCCGCCTTCCATTTGAGCAGCATCTCCTTCAGAAGAGCGCTGCCCTCTTCGACTTCCTCCTGGGAATATTTGTCGATGGAGGACGGGGCTGACCCATCGCCTTGGGTTCCAGCAGAGGTGAAGTCCTCCAGCTCGTCCGCCTTCTGCCGCGCCATGTTGACCACCTTCTCGGGGAAGCGCACCAGTTCGGCCACGTGGATCCCGAAGGACTGGTCGCAGATGCCGGGCTCCACCCGGTACAGCAGGGTGACCTGGTTGCGCTTGGCGTCTTGCGCGTCGTCTTTGGGCTGCTGTCCGTCGGCCCCATCGCCGATGAAGGCAACGACGTGCAGGTTCTTCGCGGACTTGGGGTACCGGTCCGCCAGGGCTGTCAGCTCGTGGAAGTGGGTGGCGAAGAGCCCGAAGCAACGGATCTCGGTGACGATGTGCTCGGAGATCGCCCACGCCAGACCGAAACCGTCGTAGGTGCTCGTTCCACGGCCGAGTTCGTCGATGATGATCAGGGACTCGGAGGTCGCCGACTTGAGGATGTTGGAGGTTTCCAGCATCTCGGCCATAAACGTCGAGACGCCCTTCAGTTGCGAGTCGCTGGCCCCGACACGCGCAAGGATGCAGTCGAAGATGGTCAGCTCGGCCTCGCTGCACGGCACAAAGCATCCCGTCTGCGCCATCAGCGCGATCACTCCGATCTGCCGGATATAGGTCGATTTACCGCCCATGTTGGGACCGGTGATGATGAGGAAGGAGGACTCGTCCCGGATCAGGGACACATCGTTGGTGATGAACGAGATGTCATCCTGCATCTCCATGCAGGGATGGCGGGCCTCCTTCAGAATGGTATTTCCCGTGCCGCGCGGGTGCATCTTGGGACGGACATACGGCGTTGGGGCATGAACAGCGGCATGGGCAAAGCTCACCACAACATCCAAGTGGGCGAGAACGCCGGCAAGCTGCTCCAGCACAGGGCAGTAAGAGGCCGCCACGTTGACCACCTCACTGACCAGACCAGTCTGGGTGCGGTTGTAGTTGGACGAAAGCTGGTCATGCTCGCGGCGCAGCGCCTGCATTGTCGATGTGGTGAAGTACACGCCGTTCTTCTGCGTCGAGCACTCCTGATACTCTCTCTTGTTCCGGATGCAACCAGCCTCGTTACGAGTGAGACGGAAGCACCATCCATGCACACGGTGGTTCTCCATGAACAGCTTCTTCTCCACCTCCTGGTCCAGATCCCGTCCCACCCGACGGTGCTCTACGTTCATATCATGTCGCAGCTTATCCAGCTTCTTGCGAATGATGCGCAAGCTCTCATCAAACTCCGGCTTGATGATGAACTCGTGATTCTCCAGCGCGTCCAAGTCCACGGTGGTCTCGACCATCTCCTCCAGCTTGGCCAGACTATCCGAGAAACCGCGCAGCTTGAGGGTATATTCTTTCTCGAGTGGGGTCTGGTACTGCTCATCCATCACGTTCTCCAGCGAAGCAACAATCCCTGGCAGACGAATCGCAACCTGGTACACACGGACCACATCCTCCAGGGTGGCCTGCTTGCGCTGAAATCGCTTCGCGAGGCGATACAAGTCAGGGATCGACCGCAGATGCTCTTCCTGCATCGTCTGGCGGAGCTCCGTATCCACCACAAAGGCCTCCACCAGCTGCTGCCGCTTCTCGATCTCCGCGCGATCCATGAGCGGCTGCTTCAGCCACTGCGCCAGTAGCCGGCTGCCCACGGGGGTCTTGCAGTGATTCAGCAGGCCGAACAAACTCATGGACTTGGATCCGTCCCGCGGACCGGGCATGAGGTTCAGCGCGCGCAGGGCCGACGCGTCGAGCTTCATGAACTGCGACAGATCATGCTGATACAGCTGATACTGCCCGAAGTTCGAGGCATCCGTCATGACCCCGAGGTACTTGATCAGCGCGGCGGCGGCGCCCATCGCCAGCTTCAACTCCGTCTGCGGCAGCGTCCCCGCGGACCGCTCATCCCGCAACAACCGCGTCAAATCCTGATCAATATCCTTCACCCCAAAATCCCCAGCGGGCCGCTCCGACACCGCAATGCCACAGCTGTCCGCGATCGCGCGGATCTTGGCCAGCTCGACATCCTTGCGCCCGGCGTCCATCTGCACCAGACACTCCTTGACGCCCAGCTGGATGACCAAGGACTCGAAGTTCGAGTAAACGTCATTATCTAAAAACTCGCTCACGCCGAGCTCGCGCACGCTCGCGTCCGCGAAGCACACCCCGACGTGGCGCGCCTCGCCGGCCTTGGCGGAGATCTTGACGGCCAGGATGATGGGCGCCGCCGCGTCCAGGCTCAGCGCCCCGACGCTGCCCAGCTCCTCCTCCACGTCCTGTAGGTTGCCGGGGCTGGCCTGCTTGGCGAGCTTCCACGAGCCCGTGCCGCGCCCGCCGCCCGTCGCCGCCGTCGCCCAGATCTCCACCCGCTTGTTCAGCCGGAAGAGCGCCTCGCGCAGGAAGTTGCGGAACACCGTCACGCTCATCGTCACCGAGGGAAGGCCACCCGTCTCGCTGCGGCCCAGGTTGCGGAGCACCGAGGTCGTCTTGTAGACCGTGCGCGCGATGAATTCGGCCTCCGTCCCGTGGGCCGAGTACCAGTCGCCGCGGTCGAAGATGCGGATGGTGTCATTGTTATTATTGGTGTTGGTGTTGTTGGAGGAGATGGAGCGGTAGAAGCGGATGAAGCCGACTTCATCGTCTACCTGTTTCAACAAGAAGTTATCAGCACTTGAGGCGTGGTGTTTCGTCGTGTTTGATGGTGTTCACGGGCGGGGGGAGAAGAAAAATCGCATCAATTGGCGATGGAGCACTTACCCTGAGATCCGGCCGCGAAGACATATTGCCAGAAAGCTCAACGAGGACAAAGATGACTTCAGCTCTGAGCCAGTTTGTCTGTTGTTGTTGGCTACGGTCTGGTCAAATGCGGATGAGGGAGCGTGGGTCAATTGATAGATCAACGCTGCGACGCGGTCAGTGGCAACGCGATCACGTGTATACGCGTTGCGGCGCGGAGGCCGGAAGTGGTTTTTATCCAATCAGCGGGGCCCGCTGCATAGCTGTCACTCACCAATCTACTAGGTAGGTGAGTTCGTGTGCCTACAGTACTAGTACAGACATACGTCGAAATTGGTTCCAATGACTAGGTAGTATAATCCATACATTTGAGCAGATGGTATGAAGGAGGGAATCAAGAATTGGTATATCTATTAGTCGATAGAATGGGGCTATGCCAGTAGTGCAGTACATAACAAATGCCGCTTAATATACAGGACATGACACATGCGATGCTCAAACAATGCAATCATAACGCCGGAACTGCATGCCAGGCATTCCGGATTGAGGTATCACGACATCCAAAACGAGTGAGGGTAAATCCAACCAACAATCATTTCACTTCCGGGGTGCCTCGCCAACCTGCTCCCACCCGATCTTCAGCTGTGCAACTTGGGCCGCTATCTCCTTGGGCTGCACATCGGCACAGGATCTCAGCACCACCGATCTGAGCTGATTCACCATCACGATATTGACCCATTGTCCCGCAACATCCTCCCGAGCGAGAATCTCAAGACAGATCTCGACCTCTCGATC
Organism: Aspergillus fijiensis CBS 313.89; assembly: GCF_003184825.1. Lineage (NCBI taxonomy): Eukaryota > Fungi > Ascomycota > Eurotiomycetes > Eurotiales > Aspergillaceae > Aspergillus > Aspergillus fijiensis. The sequence goes on along the minus strand of NW_024468992.1, from coordinate 631,731 downwards.
CGCCACCGGATTGCGCAAGGAATCCTTGACGTTCTGGACGATCGTCTCCATTCGGAACGGCGTTCGCTGCGCCGTCATCACCGCCTTAGCACCATTGCCTGTATACCCCTTGGGTCTCAGCAGAGCCAGGACGCCAGCAACCTCCTCGACCCGCTCTGCCGCCGCTCGCTGGAGGAGCATATCCTTCGTGGGCGGGGGCGGCAACTTCGCCTGTCGCAGCTGCTTGTCCTTGATCCGTTCCAGCAGGCCCTTCTTCCGCGCACTTGCCGCATCCAGCGACTTGGCCGGAACAGAGTCCTCCTGCCCATCCGCCCGCAGCTTCTCGGTCTTCAACTTGATCACTCCGCCCTTGAGATCCTGCAATCGCTGCTGACCTTTCCGGAATGTCGTGAAGGGGACCAACGACTCATGAATGGCCGATACGCCCAGCGTACCCACGAAGTCCACCTTATCCACATCCCCATCCGCTGCATCCAGTGCCTTTTCCCAGAGCAGATCAACCGTCTGCTCGAACCGTTCCTGCAATTCACCGCTATCATCATTCCGCACCGGTGCTGCAGAGAGTGGTGAATTCGTGCCATCAGCAGCAGCAGCAGCAGCGACAGCCAGTTTTTCCAAGCACACCCGGCCCAACCCATAATTCGCGATTCTGAACGAGAACGACGATGTCGACTGATCACCCTGCTCCATCACCCAGATCAATCGCTGCAGGTCCTTGACCACCACCTTCCGCTTCTTCCAGATCCGCTGCATACTGGGCAGCAGTTCCCGCAAGTCTGCCGGGCGATTGACGCCGTTGTGCATCATATGGATGGAGACCGCCTTCTGGAATGCCGAATACAGGGCCACCAAATCATCCACGCAGGCGGGACGTTCTACGACCCGCGTGTCTACGGTGACGACACTCGCCTTCCGCGGCAACGATGCTGAGGTCGTTCTCCTGTGGGTAGCGGCCCGCTTGGATGGCGAGGTCGGGATGTCGTCTTCATCTTCTTCGCGGGCAGAGGAGCGCGCGTAGTGGCCGCTTCGGGGGGTGTTGAGGGCAAGCTCGCCGAGTCGGAGGGTCCGGGAGGGAGTGGCTGCCTCTGGGACGTCTTTGGCATCGGCAGGAAGGCCGGGCTTGCCTGCCTCTTGCGTCGTCGGTTGTCCGCCGCCACAGGTGACGTTTTGCAGTTCGTGCAGTTTCCGCTTCTTGGACGGTGAGATTGGAAGGCGGGCGGTAGTGGTGGTGGTGGGGGGGGAGGTCGTGCTTTTCGTCGTGGACGGCAGGGGTAGCTGCTGCTGCTGTAGTTGCTTCTTGGTGTCCGCGAGCGATTGAGGAGTGGTGACGCCGGGCTTGGTCGCTCTTGCAAAGGTCTGAATGCCGGCCTGACCCCGGGGAAGGGCGGCCAGTCTGGCGGAGGTGCGCGGCATCGCGGTTTCTTTGCAGAGGAGGAGGGAGAGAAGGAAGGAAGAGATAAAGAAGATAGGAAGTGGCTATTGCGCAAACATGGAAATATCAGGCAGGTAGAAATGCACAACAGTAATATACTAAAAGGTAGTTGGTGGAAAGTGGGTTTATGGAGGGGGATAATATCTGGGGAAGTCTGTTTGACGGGCGAGGGAAAATTGGGGGTGTATATTTTAGTCCCTTTTGTGAGTGAGGGCGCTTGGATGCTTTTTTCCCGGGTGGAGCGCGTCGACGCGGGTCGCGTGTTTCTGGAGGCGTCGCGGCCGAATGCGGTAATATTAGGATCCCGCCGCGGCCATGATCAGCAGGGGTTAATGAAAGCCTGGAGCAATCTAAGGTGATTTCTCCGAGAATTAGAAATGCGCTCTGAATGTTATATATCAATTCGCTTCAATTTTAGTATAGATTTCCTGCTCTACCATTCACAATGCACGGCAACCCGTCACTACAGTAATCATGCATTGGGAATGTAGCATACCGCGGGCAAAGTGGCCCTCATCTACTCCACATCGAAGCCCTTTTTTGTCTGATCCACCCAAGAATGCGATTTACCCTGATGCAGTCTAGGCCTTTCAGATTAGTCCTGATTCTAAGGTACCCAGTGATAGCATCCCGTCGCAGAATTAGTTCGTGCTCAGTGCTCCTTTGCGGCGCTGGCTCCAGTTGCGCCCCAGCGAAGTTCAAGTATGCAATATCCGACAAAACAATGGCCGTGAAGAAGGAAAACGATAATTGAGAAATTGATATTATTGAACCGACTCGAGTATAGTATCAATCATAAACCTCCCCGAACCCATCATCACGATAATAACATCATCCATCAACCATCATTCGTCGCCGTCGACGACGACGACGACGACAAAGATAACAGCAACAGAAAAAAAAGAAATGAAACACACGCAAGGCCCAGCCAAGCATATGCAATCCCCTCACTTTTTCTTCCTTCAGGAAACACAAACGTGAGGTTTTTCACAAAAACAAAAATCAGATCGCGAAAGGAATCAACTCAACTCCCGCCGTGAAATGAGGAAGAAAAGAGACACGATAACAACAAGACAGAAAGAAGGATATTCCAGGAGGCACCAGACACAACTTCACTCGACTCAACTCACACACGCGCGCGCGCGCGCGAAAGTGTTTCGAAGCGATCGGTCTGTCTGCTCGGAGGCAACCAAAGAAAAATCTATTTCTTGCCGAACCATCCCGACAGGGCACCCTTGGCCTCGGAGGCCTTCTCCTCGACCTTGGACTCGATCTTCTCAGCGCCCGACTTCAGCTCTGCGGTGGTGTCCTGGCGGATCTGGTCCAGGCGGCTGGCCTGGTTCTTGGCCTCGGCGCGGGCGGAGTCGACCTATATCCCCGTGGAAACAAATTGTCAGCGCGAGTTGCAAAGTTTCTCCTTGAAGTATATGAGGAGGTTGAGGTCGGAGGGGAAAAGAGAGGGAAGGGAGGGGAGGGGCTTAAAACGTACCGCCTGATCAACGTTCAAGCGAGTTTCATAAGCGGCCTTCTCTCCGGCCTTCTCGGCCTGGTTACCCGTGGGGGCGTTCAAGCGGGCGAGGTGGGCATCGTCTGTAGAAAGTGGCGTTAACATTCCTAACTGTGTATCATCGAGACCGCGCAGACCACGGCAGGAAACTTACGCTTAACCTCCTGCGTAGCACCCTTGGGGTCACCACCGGCGCGGTAGAGGTAGTAACCACCCAGACCGAGGGCGGCAACAGCGGCGTAAACTCCAGTGCGACTCTGAGCCATTGTGATGAGATTTGCGTAGGTAGTTGGGAAGCGGGGTGGTAGAAAAAGTTGGTGGGTTGGTTGGTTGGGTTTGGTTTGTGTGTTGTTCCTGGATTGCGGAGTTTGTTAAGTGAAGAAAATGTGAGCTATTCAGGTTTGAGTGCGATGAGGAGTAGTATTATATAGTCGTCGTGTGCTACGTGGAATCTTGGCTGTTTGTTCCCTTCAAGTCCGTGGTTGCTGGCGCAAGCGGGTTGGGATCACAGGGTATGACGTCGTCGTCGTGGTTGTGGTGTTGTGGACTGGGCTGGGCTGGGCTGGGTTCGGGGACTAAGATTGCTTAGTCGGTTTTCTCTCTACGAGGCACCGTCTCACTATTCATAGACTGCACGTACTGTGCTTCCTGTGCGGGGAAAGCCTCGGGTTGTTTGCTACCTGCTTTGTTTGTACAACAGCTGAATTTGAAGGGTTTGCATCTCTGCCAGGTTTAGTCTTTTACTACTACCTCCTAGTACATAACTCAAGTGAACAAATTCACTGCAAACCCTCTTTCATTCTACAAGTTCCAGCACACATACTCCTCAACAGTGGAGGAAGACGCCGAGTCGGGTGCGGCAGCCATCGGCCGATACTACGTCACCTGAGAGTCATCATCATCCACTGGGGCTTGTTCCATGGTGATCTGGCTGACAAGGTCTGTCACCAGGAAAAGGTACCTTAACCCGTGGGTTTGACGTTACTGAGATCGTGGAGACTCGACTCGACAACGTCATGATGGGTCCGGCCTCCTAATTTAGCCAGCTTCAAGCTGCAGGGGAAATTATGAGTAACTTACTTATTCTTCTGTGGCTGATTATCCCCTCCTGCCTTCGGGTCCCGGTCCAGGTCTTGGTCTTGGCATCATTGCATCTAAATTGGTTTCGTTCTGGTATTGGCTCAATTACTGTTACCCGCAACTAATTGCTGAACCCCTTGCAAAGCAGAAAAAAAAAGGAAACAAAATCCAAAGACATGAAGCGTCAAGGCCCCACAGTCGCCAAGAAAATGACATACTAAAACATGATGGCCAGCTGCAGCAATTCACATCATCACCACCACCGAAAGAAGCAAATAAACCTCGGTATAGACAGCGTCAGACGAACAATCGAAGCCACACCACGACCAGAGTAGGAGACTCCTTCCGTGATCTCATTGCACTCGCTCGAGATCAAGGCCGGGGGGGTATCTTCATGCACTATGGACAATATTCCGTTCCGGAAGGACAAAGAGGGAGAACGCCAGAACATGCAGAGACAGAGAGGAAAGAGAGAGAGAGAGAGAGAGAGAGAGGAAAGACCCCGAACAAGATAAAAGTAGGAATTGCGAAAGCCCCAGTTGTTCCAACCCACCGATGCATTATTTCATCATTCATCACTTCATAAAGATTCCCGCAGCCGAGCGGTGCGTGCAGCTCCGAGTATACGAGAGAGGTCCAGGTTCTAGAACTCCGCGGCTATATCCAAAACAAAGAAAAGGTCGAGGAAACCCATGACAAGAGGCCAATGCCTCGTACTATACAACTCCCGCTCAAAACAGATGTAAAGAGAAAGAGCGGCGAGCCCGAGCAAGGTCGGTTTCGGATGCGGGATCGCTCAGGACGTGATCACCGGATGAAAATAGGAAAATACTCGTAAATCACAGGCACAATTCCCATTCAGAGGCCGTTCAGATAAAGAGCTTCGTGGCGCTTTTGTTCTCGCTGGTGGCGACAGCGACGAGCGCTTCCAGTCGACCCATTCCAGGTTCCCGAACCGAATGAGGAAGGAAATCGGACCGAAGGTCACGTTTGCCGTAGTGGCTATCAGGTTGGGGGGCTAGAGGGGGGCAAGCCTGCATTCCAATCAGTGATCTGGCCCTCATCGTTGATTCTGGTAACGTGTGCGTACTGTTTGAGATGTTTCCGAGGCAAAAGGCGGGTGATGCTGCTCCACATATCCATTGTTATGCACAATTGCGGGATGGTATTCCAAAGATGCAGTAGACGGGGTATGGACTCCTTCGCTGCTGCTGGAATCTTCGGGTGACGTTCGCGTCGCCTGGGTGCTCATAGTAACACTGCTGAATGACGGAGCATGGCCATGTCCACGAGATTCCTGCAGTTGTTGCTGATAAGACGAGGATGGCCGGGAACCAACATTCTGGAGTTCGGCAATGGTTTGCTGGCTCCAGTTTGCCGCATCTCGCTGAGATGGTTTGTCCCGGATGTGAAGTCCGGTTAGGTTTGTGTGCAGCGACATATCCCAAGAGACGTGACCCCGTCGATGACCGGGGCCCGAAATTGGCGGCGCTGGTCGGCTGGCCGGTTGCGTGTAATTAAATCCTCCTCCAAAGTTGTAGTTCGGCGGTTGCTTGGTCGGATTATCCATTTGCATGGGACTCGGTCGTCGAACGGGCGGGGTCAGCGGTCGGTGAGCCACCACCTTATCAAAACTCTCAATACCTGGCAGTCGCGGAGGCTGCTCCGCCGACCCATTGGTTTTCGCCGACGGGTGGAACACTTCGGGGGTCTGGTAGTTACTGAGGCCACTGGTGGCTGGCCGAGGAACGGCAGACCAGGTCGAGGGGTGCCATGTCCTTCTGCGTAGATCGGCGTCCGAAGCTCCGTGATTCATCTCATCGCGAGACAGGGAGTAATTAGTGCTAACGGGGCTGGCGTACACTCCGCCGTGCGCAACGTACGCGGGGGGTGGAGCATAACCTGGAGGATAGACGTTGGCAGGCTGCGATGCGAATGGGTTTGCGCCTGATGGCACAGACAATCGACGAGCGGCTGTCTTGCCTTCCCAGAATCCCGAGGCCTGGGACACTGTAGACATTGGCGAAGCAATATGAGGGCTACCATGAGGCCCTGCCGCAAAGACATGGTGTGAAGGTGTGTAAGGGGAGCCACCGGCCTGCGGTCCTGGCAGGCCCCGCCCCGGAGGGGTGCTGGGAGCATCCAACGTATCCATCAGTCGCGCTCGATCATTTGCCATCATCAATGGCGCAGGCCGTCGGCGAAGCTCCTGCGGTTGACTGAATGTCGATGCAGTGGAGGTGATGCTCGAGGCAGAAAGGTTTCTGCTATGGCCCCTACTATGAGTACCTTGACTGCCCGCCGTGCCCGCTCTCGCGCGACCCTGGGGACGAACGCGATCTGTTCGAATTTGTCGCTGGAATCTGGTCCCTGTCGCCGCCAGCGAGTCTCCTGGAATCTCCTCGTTAACGTGCACGGTTTGGGCATGCTGGCGCAGGTTGTCCAGTCGAGAAAAGCGGCGGGAGCAGTGGCATTGAAACGGGCGTTCGCCGGTATGTTTCCGGATGTGCCGAGCCAGATGCTCACTCCGTGTAAAACTCAAGTTGCATGGTGGGAAATCAGTGCAGTAGAAGCGTTGTCCCTTTTTCTTCTTCGATGGGGGAGCATTGTCCTTGTTGTCCTCGTTATCAGAGCCTTCACGTTCCCCGTCCGAATCTCCATGTGCGGGCTCATCTGACGTTAACGATGCGCTGGTTTGCGAGTCTATCGGGCGGGTGGAGTCATCGTTGATATTTACATTCCGCGGAGTGCTCTCGTCCGTCTTGGTGCCTAAAGATGATGCAGCGTCGGAGCTGGAATGAGGGCGAGGGGTGGATGATGTCGTCGCGTCCTCCATGACCCGATCTTGTGAGGTGGACATAGTATTGACAGGTAAGAATGAAGACATATTGGCAGGAAGACGACTGTGGATTGGGCCCACAGCTATGTACTGTCGTCGATAACAGAAATGGTGGGATGACGGTCGACACACAAACTCGATCGGTTTCAAGGGAGAGGAATGAGGGTGGGTTTCAAAATGTCAAAAACGCGGTGTCGATCGCACGGTGCAAAGTGGTCCTAGACATCATAGCGCAGTTAAGGTAAGCAGGTAATCCACGTTACTTTCAGGTGTAATTTATCTTCGATGTTCCATGAATTTTCGCCTCTCAATATGCGGTAACTGAAACATCATGGGGGGAAAGAGGGACCGAGGGGTGCGGTCGGTGAGAAACCGAGCTAGTCTGGAGGACGAAAAATAGAACAGAAAAAAAAAAAAAGAAAGAAAAACAAGCAAAAGGACTTACACCGGAATGAAGAAAAATTCACTTGCCTCCCAAAAACCGAGCGAGGGGTGAGAGAGTAAGGAATGTTCAGAGAAGGATGATGGCGATGACTTGTTTAACCGAATGCCCGACGACGATGGCGAAGCAAGGGTAGCCAGGTGGTACACGATAGATGGAAAGGAACGACCATTAGGTGCAAGAACGCATCGCTTACAGATCGGCCTGACCAGGAAAAGGCAGCGGGCACTCAGTCACGGGTAGATGGGTAGGTAGGTAGGCCGATAGACGGGGAGGAAGGAAGAGAGGGACTGAGGAAGAAGAGGAGGAAGTGGAAAGTGAAAAGATAGCGATGGGATAAGAGTTGGAAGAAGAGGGAGAGAGAGAGAGAGAGAGAGAGAGTACTGAGAGTGGTTTGGTGGTGAGTTATCAGTGTCAGTGGTCAGTGGTAAGAGATAAATGGTGTAAGGTTCAAGTTGGCGGCGGCGGCGGCGGACTCGAGCGAGAGTTTCCCGTTTGGTGTCGAGTCCTGGAAGATTGTTGTTGGGGGGAGTGTGGTGGTGGTAGTGGTGCAGTTGTGGTGGTGGTGGTGTGGGTAATAGTAATAGGTAAGTAAGAGTCAATGGGTACGGAAACTGGGTAAGGGTAAGGGTAAAGGTCAAGGTATGAGTAGGTAAGACAGTCAGGACAGTCAGGACACCGACCCAGCCAAGACCTGGACTAGAGTGGAATAAAAATAGGAGGAATCGTAAACCGATCGGAAAGCCCCTGGTTTACGGATCGTCCGGAGAGAGCAAATCAGCCAAAATAAGATATATAGGTCAAGAGACAGGTCAAATCGGATCCTAGGCCAGCTCGAATATAAGATGATCGCTTCAATGTGACCCGTTTTGAGAGGGTTTGGTTGGGAAAAGGGAGATCCTTTTTGCTCTTTTTTTTGTTCTTCTTTCCTTCTTCTTTCCTCCCTCTTCTGTTTAGTTAAAAAGGGACGCCCGATTATACTGGCAGGAGAACCCAGACCCACAACAGATTTGAGGTCTACTGGGCGAGGATGTACAGGCACCAGGACCACGAAACTCGGTGGTTCGCTAGCTCTCGGGAAAGGTATGCGGGGAAGATCCCAAAGGAAGATTGCGAGAAGATGAATAATGCAGGTCAAACCAGTTGAGGGAGGATGAATAGTAGAATCGGATAGAAGAAGAAGAATAGATACGATTATTCACAGGAGGGGTGGATGGGAGGAAGTGGAAGGAAGAAGAGGATGCCAGGTGAGTGAAGGATAAGTGAAGAAAGAAAGAGAGAGAGAGAGAGGATAGATGATGTGAGCAATAGGAAGGGGGGAGGGAGGAGGGTAAGAGGAGGCTGATCAATCCGAAACTCAAGACCAGACGAGAAACAAGACAAGCCAGCGGAGACGGCAGAGGAACGGACGGGCGAAGAGATGCATACAAGTACTGAGTACGGCGAGTAGCCTGCCTATAACCCGAGTGAGAATGACGGCAACCCACTCAGGCCAGGCCGAACAGATGAATGGTGACGACGATAGTACCGGGCGTCAGGACCACCTCAGGATGATCACCCCAGGACCACTTCAGGACCACCTCAGGGCCAGAAGGCACCCTACAGGAGGATAGCAACTGGGAGACTGGGAGGCTTATCGGAAACAACGGTCGACTGCGGCGAAACGAGGGGCAGGAGAGGGGAAAGGGAACCATGGACGGAGAAGTATGGGAAGGGAGGTATACTTTGTGGAGGAGAGAAGAAAGGGTCGTCGCAGTACTAGGTATACTACCAGGTGAATGTCTACAGACTGATGAATTGTAAGTTACTGCATGTTTTACGTACAGTGCGTTCATCTGCCATTGAACATACATACTTCTAATATTCAGCAATTTGTCCCGGTCGGAGGGCACCCTGTTCCTCAACACTTCATCGCCTGCCACGTTCTATGTATGGAATGAATTGGAAAACGCGACGAAGATCACCAAATCCAGATGATGATGACTTCGTCTACATTAGGTTCAGGCGAATCAACTCACTCTGGAGGGGCGAGAAGGACTGCGCTACTGGATAGTGAACTGACGTTTTGATAGGTGAAACCCTCTCTAGCCCCAGGTACTGACGACTTGGTCCGGACCGACCGACACGAATCATCGACTGCATACCCGGTGGAGTTCTCTCCAGCTAGGATGAATTCATAGGCCACTCTTGGTCTCCTCTTGGCCTCATCGAGCCAAGCTTGGATGGTTTAGAACATTGGGTAGTGCGAGGGAGGGAGTATCCAGGTGTACAATACTTCGACTGCAACTGAGAACTTCATTTCATTCATCATCATCAATGCATCATCAGGCTAGCGGGAAAGCATTTCCTTCTGATTCTCCTCTCCTTCAATCCGATTGTTTTGATCCTAGAAAGAGACACAGACAAGAGTGCTATGTTGGCGGTTCAGCATGAAGAAAGGAAGTTATATCCTTGTAACTGATTGATATCGGGCATACATTGCACCGCTTGAGCAGATGGGGGGAGGTGATACATACAATACGCGCCGGTATGAAACCCGTCTCAGGAACCCAGCGCTTAGCACTACTAATCGCCATGGCAATCCTTGCCCACCCCACTCCCTCAATCTGAACCACTCGATAGAACTGGATAAGGGTAAGTAATGGGAGGAGATGAGGAACTGACCGGGTAGTCTTCGGGTGAATGGGTTTGAAACATTTATTGTTTTCTTTCGGATTTCCTCATCTTGATCAACAAGACTAGACACTAGAAAGAGAGAGAGAGTGTGTGTGTGTGCGTGACTGACTGACTGACTGACTGGGAGGGGGGGGAACGAAAGGAAAAAGAGATCAGTCTCGACTCTCGACTCAAGTTTTTGGTCTCGGCAACCGTGGTCCCCCTCTCCATCAAAGGGTCCTCGATTAAACCAACCAGGCCCATCATATACGGGCGCTCTCCGTCTTGTTGAGGCACCAGGTACGTTCAGGCGGCGAGGTGGGGCAAGGCAGCGCAGACGCATCCGATCGGCTGCTATTTCCTGTCCCTCAGGGATTGACTCGTAGGGATTATGGTTGACATGATTTCATGGATTGGAACCAGCTAGCTTGGATCGCTTGAATTCCAGGGCTGACCGGAAAAGTGCTGGCAGAGACCCATGGACCATAACGTCCAGTGACGTTAACCACTTGGGACGAGCCGGGGTCGGCCCCTTTGTCCCCCGTACCTCAGGTAACTTTGGCCCCAAGACAAAAAGGTGGTAGAACAAGTAGTCTGGTTCTCTCCTTACCATTGATTTTATTGATTTTGGCTTTCTTCAGAACCTTGTCGCTTCGCTACAGAGATCCGAACCTGATCACTGGGAGTGTATGCCTGTATGCTACTATAGTTTGTTGGGAAAGCTGGCCACCTGGCAACCCGTGACACATTAGCAGTTCGGAGAGCTCGGGGAGGTGGGGAGCAGCTGTTTTCGGGGACCGAACCATAACCAGGCTGACCGACTCCTTACGGTTCCACTCTCGGCATCAGGGCGATATACTCTAAGTGCTATGTACGTAGTGGTGACACTAGCAGCGAAAGGTATTGTACTCATATGTATGTATGTACTAGCTAAAATCAAGAAACAAAAAAAATAGAGGTTATCGTGAGATGCTGTTGCAGGCTGCAACATAGGTGACAGTGATTGCTATTGAGTAATCCAACCCACAGGCCTGACAAGGAGCCAATATCAATCACCCCAAGAGGAGTAGCGAGGGGTGAGCTTCAGCATGGAATACGAACAGAAGGTCACACAGGAACCTAAGTTCAGTTCCGGACCTTCCACTCCTGCAGTCAGGTGCAATCTTCCGGGGCCGAACTCTGCAGTACCTTACATGGAAAGAGTTCTTCTCGCAGGTAGCAGCAGGTTTCAATTCATGACATTTCCATCTCCCTCAAAATACTACTATGGTAATGCATGCTACTCAATAAAAAGATCTCTAGTGGGCTAGAACAGCGCAGACCACCAACACAATCGGTACCTTGCCGTGACTTCCAGAATAAAGTCATGACTACCTAGTACTTTCTTCCCTTCCCACACAATGTTACCTTCCCGTGTGCACTCCCCAGATTTCTAACTCGCCCAGCAACAACGCAGCAGCAACAGCAGCAGCATCTTCGTCAATGTCGTCGTCACTATCATCGTCATCATCTACCCTTAATTCAAGATTCATGATCGATCAGGTCGTCGGAAAAGCTTGTTCCTGGCCACCAGCGACAGAAGCTGTCAAGCCCCTCCCTTCCACCAATGATCTAGACATCATCGCCATATCCGGGACTTCCTTCAAACTTCACATTTTCACGCCTGACCAAGATTTGCTGGTCAGGAGCGACTGGACTGAAGGATGTTAAACTCATTGAAAGGCCTGGGGCAAACTCAAGATAGAAGAACCCAGAAGACAATTGCTCCCCACTTTCTTACCACTTACTGTCTACTTGCTTGCCACCTCCGCCGGGACCGCCCCCAACTGCAAACGGCACGGGAAGCACTGGAAGCTTCTTCCTGTCTATGACATCTCGCGAGAACTGTATCTCAAACGCGCAAGTCTATCTTGCGCCACTTGCTGGGTTATGATGTGCTTTCTTAGCCCCAATAAACTCGGGGCTGTGGGATCAAAACGACTAACGCCTGTATTGAAGTACTGTACTCCGTGAGGGGGGGTATAGTCTGGACTGAGGAGAGTCAAGTACAAACTGCTTCCCCTCCCCCGGTCAAATAACATAAAGCGCTACGCCGCAGGATCCCGCTTTGCCTTTCTGGCGTGTCGCGAATCGTGCTGGCTGTCACTCTCGTCTGGAAGGACGAAGGCAATGCAAAGGATGCATTAGTCTTTCCGCTTTGACGTTTTGACTCAGATCGTGGGCGTTGAGGGGCTCTCAGGCAGATTGTCCGTCCCCTTTCCTGGTTAGTCCTGCTCTGTACTTCGTACGTCTGGGCCCTACGACCTGCCCGCTGTTTTCAGCAGGGGACTGAACCGGATCACAGTAAACCATGTCAGGTTCTGAGCTGCTCAAGCCTAATATATTTGTCGGTAGGTCTGCATGTATGTCAGGATGATGGAGCAAGGTCTCCTCGATGGGTTTTAGCTCGGATTCACCCCCACCAGATAGCTAGGCACTACTGACGTATGTACTGTACCTCCTGGGAGTGGTGGCAATGACTGGTTCGGTCGACCCCAAGCCCTGCCCCGCAACTCACTAGGTAGTACTTTCTCCATATCCAATTGCTTGATCCAGGAGACTTGTGCGTGTTCTCAAGGCGAATGTGACTAACGCGTTAGCTCCCGCCCGGTTTCCAATGTGACTCGCGATTCGTTGGTATAACATCTTATCAAGTTGCAAACTACTTGCTGTGCTACGGCGGAGTACGAGCATGAGTAGTAGATATCTATGCATCCCCTCTGGGATCGACCCCTCACGACCCCTCAATTGCCAGACCCTTGATCAATCCAACCTAGTCAAGCTTCCCCATATCTATTCTGATGCAATGATTCGCTTCAACAAACGACTTCATGTCATGATAACCACTGCACAGATAGCAGGCCACTCTCTATATAAAGCAGCATCTATAGCAGACCTCGGTATAGACTTGAACCAAGTACATACAGAGGACAGCGCTTCAAAAAAGGGATCGTACTTGTGCCGACATCGCATTTTCCACAGAGATCAAACCATTTTAACTCAACTTTATCCGCATGGAAGCTCACCCATTTCCATCATCATCATCCTTAAATGCTACCCCCACTACAGCAACCACGCCGAACAGTTCACACACACACGGGTAAAATGAATAGATTGATTAGGTAGCCCCGACTAGCTCCAAGACTAAGTGCAGTAGCAGCAATGCCCCCGTGTTTGGATGATCGACGTGGCACTCCCACCGACCAATAAGCGCAAGCTCGTCATCTACTAGATCAATCAGGGCGGGAGGGGAGAATCACCACAATGTATGAGTAACTTACTGTACATAGATTTGAGGACAAAATAGAAGTTAATCATTGACCTTATCCGCGAATAATTGCACTGTGCCAGCCTACCGATACTAAAGCTACCTTGTATAAGTTAGTACTCCGTACCTCAGCAGTAGCTGATCACCCTTGCCGCCCAAACAGAACAGAAAAACATAAGGTGTGCAGACTAAACCTCCCACCTGCAGAATTGATTACCGAATCAAACTTCTGTTGCCTCTCCCACACCAACAACTTAGAGGTGGAAAGTAAACGCACACATCACCTCCTCCACACACACACACACACACACACACACACACACACACACACACCCACCGCCAGACACGCACACACACGCGGGCGCCCACCCGCCACTGAGGGGCAGAAGCTAGCTCAATCAGGTTTTCCCAGGACCCTTTTGCCCCTTTTGCCAAGATGATCCTGGATTTTGATTGTGGTTGAGGTGGTTGTTCAACCATGGAAGAGATAAGGGGAGGGGAGGGACAATCGCACAGCTGAGGAGGTGCCCGGTCAGTCGGGTCACAAAGCAACTAGCTAGTGGACGGAGATTCGACTTCAGTAGGTACGTATTGTACTGAAGTCGATGAATAGATTATCAATAGAGATTTTTTCCCACCACGTCGCTCGGTACTCATTACCGGGGGCGAAGGAAACTCAAGGTACGGTACTCCGTACTCCGTACCAACCGAACGACTGACTGCCCACCGGCCACCGGCCACCCCCTCCCCCTCATCCTTCTGACTTGATGGCATAATCAAGTGGTTTCAGATTGAGCAGGGATTGCCAATGCATCAACCTGTACTCCGTACATTGCTTCCTCTCCCTCCCTCCACTTCTAGATCACATGTCCACCTCCTCCTTTCTGTCATCCATCGGCCGAGAACGGCGATTCTGGTTTTCCACCCTCCTCCCCCTCCTTCAAGGGACAATGCAGAAGTTCTTATCGCGTGGAAGGGGTCCCGGTATACCCAGAAAGCGGGGTATGAATAGACCACCAAGTTGCGCTGTACTCCGTTCTTTACCCCCTCCCCGTTCTTTTGGTTGAGTCCGGGTCTGAGGCTTGGGGCGCGTGCACCAGCAGGCGTATCCCCAGTTGTTCGGCTCTGCGGTAGTTCTACTGTGCTGTAGTTAAACCTAGGTGACACGATAACCTACATAACTTACCGTAGATAAGCCCCCCCCCTCCTCTGACAGACCCTCCCCTCCCCTCCCCCTCACCATCACCTCCCTGTATGACATAAGCTCCCCGGGTTCCCCTTCCCCCTCCCTCAAACAAACACAACCAAAAAAGCTCGGAGTACAAAGCAGGTACCTGCGTTGCGCTTGAAATGCTTGTATTCATGTACCTGGTAGTAACTAATTAGTCAGGCTCTCCTGTCATTTTATACCTAGGTAGAGAGTGTACACCTTCTCTGCGAATTCTAACACACATCCCTCGCCTATCTAATCCACGAAGTATCACTCTACCCAAAATAGTATATACACAAAACGCAACCACCAAGATTCGCATACAGGATCGCGTCCACGCCTACACTTACGTAGTCCTAACCTATCCAGTAATTCAAAGCAAAGATCTCTTGATCGGATCATGATCAACAAACAAACAAGATGGGGGCGGGGGGGGGTCCGCTTTTTTTTCTTTTTTTTTTTTTAGTTAGAGGTCGTTATGCTGACGTTTTGCATTTGCGGGTCCATCTCTTGAGATCGATTTGATGAGTACTCATATTTACTTGAAAAACTCGCTACAAGGATATGTGATCCTGAGAACCAGGAGAACCATCCACGGATCCTGATATTTACGGTACGTAATACCTGGCTTGATCGGGATTCTGAGTGATCTTTTATCTATTTTGCATGGGTTGCAGTGGAGGAGATGGGAGAAAGCTCGATTTTGTCTGACACGCCATCCTCTGGCCCTTTTTTTTTTGCTTCTCTGTTGCCTGTTGCCTTGCCATGAGTCATGGAGCTACACAGTAAGTTATGGTAAGATGTATGAGTATGAGTATGATTATGCGGCTGAGTGAACTCCCTGCATGACACCGGTTCTGGACGATGTGTGGCAAGTATGTGTAAACCACACATACGGATAATACAGTAGTAGTGTACATGCAAGAGCTTACGCCCCCCGCCCCGCCGATGCTAGCCGCCACAGAACAACAGAATCCCATTCCGCCTTGAATCGTGAGATAGAAGTAAGTCAGTCCAGTGTAGGCTACGGACTAAACAAGAACGGCAGATTGAATTGGCATCTCTTTTCCTTGCTCTCAATCCACGTTGTGCAGTACTTACCATGTAGCTAGGTCCTTCTGGAAGTTTCATTTTAAACCGGAACACGTTTAAAGGATTACCTGGACCCGAGAGACAGAGGACACGCACGCACACTTAGAAGCTGGCTGTCAGCTGATATGCACCGAACAGGGCAGGGTGGGTCTGGAACTCGATGCGCTGTACCTGAGCTGGAGATGATCCCTGCGTGTTTTCACATGCTTTTTTTTTTGTTGATGCGGTGGTGGTGTGTACACCATGGAATAATTGAAGTGGGCAGGATTCGTTCCTGTGATGAAGAATGGTTGTACAGGACAGTTTCAGATGTACATAACGTTTTTTTTTCTGGGGTGCCTTGAAAATGCTCTAATCCGCCAGTTTCTAGTATATTATGTGGACAAGGGGGAAAAGAAAGACCTGCGTCGTCCTACACCGTCTATCTTGCTTCATTTATCTAAGACACTGGCAATCGAACTGACCATAACCGCTGCCTCCCGTTCCCAATTCCTCCCCGTCGCCGGCTCGCCTCCTAATCGCTTTTCGGTCCCCAACACAGAGGTAGGCAGCTGGGAGCCCCGTAGGACACATTCCTTGACTTCCTTCTTGATGCGATCGCGATTTGAGCGCAAGGTCCGAGCCGACACGCCTCCGCGGTTGACGATCTCCTGGACCCGAGCCGTGAGATACGACGCCAGGGATCGCCAGAAATATGAGGGAAGGGAGGAAGTGTCGAGAGAACTGAGCAGTGGCTGGAGCAGGTTGTTCTTGCTGCTGCTGCTGGTCTGGGACGGTGCTTCACTCTGATCTCCGTCGCGGTTGGTGGGCGTAGCCACCGGCTGGGCGGCAGGGAAGAGTGGGTGTGGTGGTGGGCGAAGATGGTTGAGCACGGCCTCCAGCGCGAAGATATCCTGGCATCGCGCAGACAGGTCGGCAAGAGTTCGCTCGAGGGTCGGCAGCATCGACAATGACCGCGTAAGGTTGCTCAAGGAGGTGGAAATGGCCGTGTGCATGTACCCCTGCAGCGTAGAGAGGAGAAGCTCGGGGACGAAGTCCGCCACGGAGCTCAACGTCTTGGGCACCGGCGACAGTAGATACAGGATGTTGACGGCGGACACCAGCCGGGCCCTCGCATCGCGCGCTTGCCTGTAACCGGACTGCGTCTGGGAGCTCGCGCCGCCGGAGATGTTCGACATGGAGAATCGCGTGATAGCCTGCTGCGCCCGTGCCTTGACCATGTTCTCGGCCGGCAGGACGAGCTCCGCTCTCAGCGTCCGGACCACCTTGACACGGTCAAGACCGTAGCCTTCCTCGCCCGGGCCGGTCTCGGAGAGCATACGCCGTAGACTGACAATGGTGGACGCGGCGCGCTCCAGCGTGCGGTAATCATCCCGGCCGGTGACGGGTGACGTCGTTCCTTCGATGCCACCTATCTCTGCGAGCTGACTTTCCAGCTGTCTGCCGAGAGACAGGCAGCGCGCCACGGCTCGTGCGAGTCGCACGGTGGCCAGGGACTTCTCGGCCGCCACTCGAGCTTCGTCGGCGGCCTCCCACTTGCTGAAGACCTCTTTTTCAAGGCGCTCATACCCCTGCGTGACGGAGGCGATCTGGTCCTCGGCCTCCTTGAGGATATGACTGGCTGCATCGGTCTGGTCGCGCGTGTGCGTCAGCAAGGGGAGGGCTGATTTGGTGGTCAGAGCATGGATGTGGGTGTCGATCTCTTGGAGATCGAAGAGGACCCGCGAAAGCGGGGTAGACAGATCCAGCGGTGTGTCTGTCGCATTGTTGGTGGCTACAACAAGGGAGTTGGCGAACAAGGCGGGTGAAAAGTCGGGGTCTAGAAAGGCCTCATGATCTATGTACGATGGTTCCGCATCCGCCATGGTGGGTGTCGCTTTCACTAGCTCGCTCTTCCGCGGGGCCGGTACTCAATAAAAGAACAGAGAGCTCGAGAATTGAAGAGGTATCAGAAGAAAGAAATTGGACTGGGATGGAGGATCGAAACTCAAACGAAGCTTGGGTATCACCGTATCAAACAAAGCAGCAGGAACACAGGTTCACGGCACGGGGCTTCGTGGGAATTTGGTAGAGCATGGGGTAAACAAAGCTAGATGTAGTCAACTCTTCCATGTGACAGTCT
Organism: Aspergillus fijiensis CBS 313.89; assembly: GCF_003184825.1. NCBI lineage: Eukaryota > Fungi > Ascomycota > Eurotiomycetes > Eurotiales > Aspergillaceae > Aspergillus > Aspergillus fijiensis. The sequence continues at coordinate 614,045 of NW_024468992.1, read as the reverse complement.
CAGCAACAGTCATCATCGGCTCAATTGCCCTGGGGGGGTTTGATCGAACTAGCAGCAAGAAGTGACTTGGAGGCTGTATTCATGCCATGTGTCGGCCGGGATGGAGTGGACCAGAACTCGCTTGGTGGATTAGTCATCCAGCATAGAACCACTTCTATGCATCCATGGAGATGTATACATCGGTCAGCTCAAAGGTGCATTTCGAAAAACAGCTTTTATGGACCAGGAATGGGGGGTTTCTCTGGATATTACTTCATCACTCCGTGCTATGACTACATCGTCTCCTATAGAGCGCGATTTTATGTATCGATGCATCCAATTCAGCCGTTCGCAGCTCAGTCATGGTCTGTCAGCATACAAAAGCTTCCAAACATTGAGCTGAGCACCATACATTAGGCCGACTGTAACGACCCCTAGTCTGCTTACTACTAGGAAATACTCACCATCCGAGGACCTTCATATCTAGAGCCGGAATGACAGCCATCTTGACGTGTGCGACCTACACATGAGTTCGCCGCATGTTCATAACATTCGGTCCAATATCAGCCAGCGTCTGTCAAATGGTGTATTCTGGAATCTAAAATCGATTCACCCCTTTGTAGCCTATCGTCTCGACAATAACAATCAATAGTATTCCTAGAGTCAGCGTGTTTTGCCGGCTATCTATGCCACATCTCGTCCTCGCCGTCTCCCATTGAGCAGTAGTCACGACTATAGCGGCAAAACAAGCCCCCATGACTATAATCGCTTCCACCCAGCCCTTCAACCATCTATAAACATGTCACCCCCGCTGCACCTTCCTCAATATCCCCGAGACCCTCGGCATCATACTCCACTTCTCGCCCTCCTCCCTTAGCTCCACAATCTCCCAATCCGCCGACTTGAGCAGGATATCAGCAATGGGGCGATCCAAACGACACCCATCCAACGCCACAGGCCACACCAGGTTCCAGATCTCTATTCTCGCAAGTCAGCTCTTCCCTCCCCCCGCGCAGTAACTCCACATAAACAATGCAAGGGAAACATACTCTGCACGACCCAGGTAACCCAGTCCGCACTCGCCGCGTGCTCCCAGACAACCAACTCGCCCCCGGGCTTCAACAGCCGCCAGAGCTGGGCGACCACTTGCTCCGGGTGCTCGACGGAGCACAGCACGCCGAAGCTGGTCACGCAGTCGACGCTCTCGGCGACGAGCCCGTGCCTCTCAAGGGCCGCGCGGTCCATGACGTCGCAGAACACCGGCACGTACAGGGCGTCCAGCTGCAGCGCCGCGATCCTGGCGGTCAGCGCCGCGCGGAACGCCGCGTTGGGCTCCACGCCGTAGATGGCGGTGATCTGGTCGGTCTTGTATCGCTGCAGCTGGTTGCCGGATCCGGGCCCCAGCTCGAGGACGGTCCCGTGGGCGGCGGCCGCGAGCGCTGGCAGCGAGGTCGTGTCTTCGTAGGCGATGAAGTGCGGTGCTTTGCATTGGGGGAATCTATGTCAGTGCATGGCCCATGCCCAGTCGGTGCAGTTGATCAAGAATGCTAAGCTAACATACAAACTTCCATAAACCACTGCGCGAACGCGCGGCGCTGGACTGAGGTCCCCGGTTCATGGTCGGTGGATCTGTAGACCGTCCATATAGCTGGACGCCGGGGAGTGCGAGACCTTGTCAATATACTATACGTTTAGGTCCTATGAGCTGGGAGAAAGCTATACATTTGAAGGCACTAAGTAGTGGGTTGGACTTGTCAAAGTAGCTGCGGAGGCGGGCTTTCAGGTCGAACCCCATTGTAAACTAACTTGTGTGGGAGGATCGGGGGGGGGGGGGGCGTCTTATCTTTTGGTGTAGTGTACTCTGCTAACCGGGGTTGCAGGGCACGGGCAGCTTTTTATATGCGGGCGAGCGAGACGGAGCTAAGCAGGATATGGTGTCATGCTATCCAGATCCTTCTGACTCCAGTTATTTCCCGCATCCTCCCGGCACATGCTATTCTTGTGCTTATCTGCATGGTTCGGTTTAGTGCCACTATATGTGTGTGTAGCGGCTCGGTTGCGTGCGTACATTGCTGGCTGTTCGACTGCTTGGTGGTGATGTATTTTGTGCATGAAACTGGCATATTTAGTTGGATATATGTTTTATCTTTCTTTTTTTGTTATCTGTTGTACATGCTCTCTTCTATAGGCATACTTGATTTTTTTGCTTGCAATACAATCGGATATATAAATGGAGCATTCGTGAATACCTACCAACCCCACAGCATTGCAACCCTGTGGACTAAAGCGAAATAGAATTTACGCCTACATACTTAGAACAGTGCCAGGCACACCACTTCTATGTATCAGAGAGTCGACAAATTCAACCACTGACTGATTATGCTTGTACAAGACTAGACTTAATTATCAAAACTCCTATATTCCGCTTCGCTTACACGATAGATATTATTGATAGTTTATTTATCCAGAAATGCAAAGCCCTAACATCAATCCAGGCAAGATGGCCGAGTTGGTCTAAGGCGTCAGGTTAAGGTTACCTTAGCACAACAGCTTCACAGCTTCCTGATCATCGTTTGATGGCGTGGGTTCGAATCCCACTCTTGTCATTACTTTTTGCATGTTGCTCGCATGCATCCCAATGGCTGTGAAGTGGGGAGTGCCGCCTGCCCCGCACACTCCGCAGATAGAAAGAGATAAGCACCCTACGACACCAACTGTTCTGCACCCTCAATTAACAGTGTTTTTTTTGCCCTTCAATATAGATATGTGAATACTGTTCCTGGCCATGGCAAAATGCAGCTCCCACCAACAATTAAGAGCCCCATGGGTTCGTTAATCCGACAATCAATTCGATCCATCTTCAGCATTGAAGTCGCGACATACTCGATATACACTCCGGTACCCCTGCACCAGGCAGATTCACCCCCCACAAGAGCACCCCTACTGTAGAACTCTCCCATTAGTCTCCTCGACAATCAGCTCAAACTCTGGTTGGAACTCCGTGTAGAAGTTATGCTATCCATCAAATCACAATCAGCGGCACTTCTTCGACACACAAGTGACTTAAGAGGGAATTCTCACCGCGCCCTGCACAGCATCGGCCGTATACTTCGCCACCTCATCGGAGATGATCTTCTTCTGGACCCCGGTCGCAGCAGCCGCATCCGCCAACAGCTGCGAGTAACAGGCATTATCCAAGCTCGAAAAGAGGAAAGCCGCCTCATCGACCGTCCGACCCACGGTCAGAAGACTAGATGCTGGAATGTTAGCATGCCTTCCAGTCGAGGCCTCCCACCGGTTTGCGAAATAGTCGATATAGATATTCCCAGCGAGAAAAAGAGAGAGAGAGCAACATACCCGTGATTCTGCAGAATACACGCCAAATTCTCCTTCCCCAGCGCCTCGGCTATCTGCCGTCCCTCATCCTGAGCAAGAGCAATACCGCCATGATCATCGTACACACTGAGTCGGCCGAAGAAGTTGCATGCATCTGATTCATGTGGGTTCTATCATTAGCATCAAATCACCAGCCAGAAAGAAAGAAAGAAAGAAAGAAAGAAAGAAAGAAAGAAAGAAAGAAAGAAAGAAAGAAAGAAAGAAAGAAAGAAAGAAAGAAGAAACGAACCCTGCGTCAACATCTCCACCGGCTTCCCGAACGCACTCCACGTCTTCCCATACACGGAATGCGTATGCGCCGCGGCGATCACATCCGGCCGCGCCTTGTGGATCTCCGAATGAATCATGAACCCGGCCTCGTTGATGGGCAGCTGGGCGCCGCCCTCGGTGACATAGCCGTCCGCATCTACCAATACTAGGTCCGAGGCCTTGATGGTTGAGAAGTGTTTGGCGAAGGGGTTCATCCAGAAGTGGTCTTTTAGGATGGGATCTGAATATTTGATATGGGGTGGTTAGTCTGGGGCTCGTAGTATGTACTGCACTCAAAGACGCTTCTATCTATGGGAGAAGGGGAAAGGGAAGGCACCTCGCATGGAGATATGGCCCGACACTCCGTCGCCGTAGCCCTTCTTGCCAAAGTATCGAAAGGCCGCGGCCATGTGCTCCTTCATCCACTGTCGCTGGGCATAGACATCGGTGAATGTGGGGATCCCTCGCAGCTTGAGGGTGCCACTACGTGTACCCCGCGCCAGGGCCTGGAAGGCCTTATCGTTGGCGGCATCGCCGGGGTGGAAGTTGTTGTTGACGGCGGCGGGGGGGGCAACGATGGGGAGGGTGCGTTGTTCCGCCGGGGGAGCCTGGGTAATGGTCGTGGACATTTTCTGGGTCAAATTATGGGAGCTATGAAGTAGATATGAGCTATGAGAAAGACTATGACAATTGTCAGGTCTGAACGAGGGGTATCGAATGGTTTTATTACCTTTTTTTTTACTTTGACTTACTACATACCGTCAAGTAGGCAAGTGACTTCGGCCCCGCGGGATGGAATTGGGTTATCAGCTTATCTCCGGCACTTCAGATAGGCTCGTCTCGCCGATGCGCCTTCCACGAACAAATCACTTACTCTTTTGGTTGGCAGGGTTGAACTTTTACTTGCCTAATTTAACCCCCGGCCAGAAAACGTGACGATAAGGGAGTTGAGGCGAAGTCAACCACCCGCTCCATGATAAGTAATCATCTGTGCCTCCGAGGACTCTATACTGGGTAAATTGCTAGTATTCCCCGGCCCGCATCTCTTGGAGCAGTGGTATATCAACCATATTGCCCGCACATATGCTATAAATTGTAACCAGACCGAGTGCTCCAGGTCATCAAGAAGTAAACATATATAAGACAAAGAGAAGGAAAAGTAAAATGAGAGAAACAAATACTACCACAGCAACGCCATCTATACAGGTACCAGCCAGCCAGGGTATACATGAAGAAAAGAAGAAAAAAGGACAACTGTGCCGGGAAAATCGCTCAATGCTACATTGACAAGCATATGTGCACCCCTCTCTCCACACTCACCAGAAAAAGCAGGAAAGGCAGCCGGATAGCCATGAGGCTACACAGCCTGATCACCCGTGCCCTTCAACAGGCCCATCTCATATTCACCCCCCCCATTTGGAAGGTTGCGGCCCCGTCCTCGACCCCGCGACAGAGAGAAGGACTCGTCGGAACCCTCAACCTGGGGCTGAGACGAGCCTCGCGCCGAACGCCCCGTGTTGTTACTGCCGGACATGCCCCCGAAGCTGATCGGTTGCAACTCCCGCCACCGACACGCCCAGATCCCCAAAAACGTCATGAGGGCGGCACTGGCGCACTGCAGGCCCCACCATAGCCAGTTCGAGGGCACGGAGCGGGTGTAGAAGACGGTGATGACAAGGTGCAAGAAGTGTATCGTGAGCGCAAAGTCGGGAATGAGTTTCGAGCGCGACACGAGAAGTAGAAGATATATCACCCTGAGCGCGAGCGAGCACTATTAGCAACTCCCATCATCTGTACAGGGGAGCAATGGGGATGGAGGGGGGGGGGGGGGGGGGGCCAGGACTTACCCTATCCCACTGTTCAACATCCATACCAACCCCAGCATCCACCCTACAGTTGTATCCCCTCTCAAGGCATTCCAATTCAAGACGAGGTCAAATGAGAACGGAGTGCCGTAGACAATTGTTGTAAATAGTATCAGAGCTGTCGCGGACACATAGTAGGCACTTTGAAGTAGGGCGATCTTCCGCACGATCTTCAAAGGTGGGAGGTCAGTCCGAGCCCCCGCAGGAGGCGGACGTCGGCGCGGGGGCATGAATTGCAGATGTGCTTGTAGTGCTTGCGGTAAAAAAAATGTTCCGTCGAGTTTCCTTTCACCGAGATTTCGCGCGAAAGACTGGTGAGAGGTTCAATGCGTTCGGTGGTGGCAGGACTGCCCGTCGGGCCTTGGATATGTCGTAGGGTTTCGCCCGCCGTGAAAGTCAAACTGCCTTATATACAGGTTATACCGCAGGGATCACGGGCAGAAAGTTCCAACCTGCTGCAGCTAGTATGGCGACAATAAAAGACTCGAAGAAAATGTCGCCAGGTGGCTGGAAGTGGTGGGAGGTTTGTTTGTGAGGATGAAAGGTGGTGGACGGGATAGGCTAGCGCCACATGACCCGGCCGTCATTGCGGAGCGGAGCGAGCGGGCAGTGCGAATATCCTACAGGGCGTCGCTGCCCTCCATACGAGGCTTGCTCAAGGTGTCTTCAATTCTGCATTTCGCACCGCCATCTCGCCCCATTCTTAACAGCTTCCTAAAGGCTTCTTCTCTCAGTTTTCTGCTCTCGGTTTTTTTTCCCTTTCAGCAATCCTGCGCAATGGGCTGGCTTCCCTGGTCTTCCGATTCCTCCTCCAACGCCGCCTCCGACGGCGGCCGCATAGCCCCCGATCGATCCTCCCGGCAACGGTGCTACGAAGGTCGCGACCTGTTCTTCTCATGTCTGGATAGGAACGATATCTTGGATGCTGTCAAGAATGACAAGGAAGCGCAGCGGAAGTGTGGAAAGGAACTTGCACAGTTTGAGACTGTCTGCTCGAGAGCTTGGGTGCGTTGCGCATAAACCCTCCCGGACCCAGGTTTCAACCGATCGGTCACCCTGGCTCTGCAAGACCAACCCAAGACTGACCGGAATGCTGAATAGGTCAAATACTTCAAGGAAAAGCGCGTCATGGAATACAATCGGGACAAGACAATCGAGCGCATCAAGCAGGAAGACGCAGCTAAGGTCGAGGATCTGAAATCACAGGGTTGGACTGCGCGGTAGAATGGGGTCATCTAAGTGACAATCCCCCCAAAGAAAAACGTATCGGGTGATAGAACGGTGCTATCAGCCCGAGAACATCCAAACTGTACTATATCGACTTTTCGCCCACCGATGTATAATGACTTCCAAATGAGGCTTTGGGCTAACCACTTACCCTGTGTCACAATATTTACATACTCTCCACTACTCTGCCAGGAATACCAAGTTATTAGCATTATCGTGTGCTTGCATTTCTCTAGCGAGACTGAATAAGAGACGCCCAGTATGGTGCACGGGATCATAATAAGAATAGATACAGATGACCTTTGTAATACAACACACTCTCCCCAATGCCTGACCAATTTTCTGTAAAAAAAGAAATTCATCCATTGCACTCCCGTAACAGTTGCTCGCTGATTCGACCGATGCGAAAGAAACAGAAACCCCAACAACCGAGCCATGATAATATATCCACAAGTAACATTGATTATCCGACTCTCGACGGATCAATCAATTAACGCCCGACTTTCTGAGACGTCGCCAAAGACCGCAGGTCAGAGAGAATAGAAAGAAGAAAAGAAAGAAGCGAGGTGAGGAAGGTAGTCGAGAAGAGAGCATGCATCACTGCTTCCATTTACCCAGTTGATGCATAATGTTTTGTACTTGGTGGCCAACCGCAGCCTGGTTCTGCGACTGTTGGCCTCCCAGACCTTTCGCAAGCAATGAGATCAAATTAGGATCCGACACCACCGGAGCGTTGGGTGTCTGTAAAGGAAAGGGCTGGGGGGCTAGCGGCTGCTGCGGATTTGCCGCAATGGGCTGTCGGGTTGCAGCATTCAGAAGACTAGCAAGATCCGCGGTAGTATGCGGGGTGGCGGCAGCAGGGGCAGCAGCTGCATGGGGAAATGGCTGTTGCGCGCCGGGAACAGTTGACGGTCGCTGCTGTTGCTGTTGGAGTACTCCCAGAAGCGATTGAAGAGTAGGTCCATCGAGAGATGTAATCAAATTCGCGATGTTAGGCTGGTTTGGCACACTAGGCAAAGCAGCCTGAGGCACCGAGGCAGCCGGAGCAGGGAGAGGAACACCAAACGCCGGGTTTGGTGTGAATGGATGGGGCCCACCACGTTGCACGGTTTGCGCATGGAACACGATCTCAGCGGCGATGCTAGGTTCAACATCGGGGTATTCTGACCTCATGTTAGATGACACTTATTCCTCGTGAAAGACAACCAGCACGACAGGCGACAGCTTACCATTTGACCGAACATTGTCCTGACCCCCACTTCGATCAAACACCTGCAGCGGAATCTTTCTCGAAAACTGGCTCGGTCGTGATAGTCTGACTATAGCGAGGACACCCTCCTGGATCTGGCGTTGAACTGCAGCGCTGAGTGGGATCCTTGGTCCAAGTACTAGAATATCGACCCGAAGCCCCCGGTTGCGGAACGAGTTCTCAACGTGGAACAAGAAGTTTCTGGACTAGGGCGTTAGCAGAGCGGTTCCGATAATTAACATGCAAAACGGTAGGACACATTTGACTTACCGATCGACTTCTTCAAGAACTAGGAGCTGCACTTCTGGGACATCCCTTGGAGCTCGTCGGGGAACCGGTATGTCTGTCTCTGATTCATACGCCCCACGTGCCCGCGGACTGGGGCTGCGGTACCTTCTATCCCTGGCGTATGGAGACCGAGAACGCCGCCGCTCACGTCGTTCATAGCGCTCAGGAGTCCGATCCCGGGACCTGTACCCATCCCTGCCGCGGAAAGCACGTGGTGATGGTGACCGAGGTGGACGGTAGTCATCGCGTCGCCGATGGGTCGGTTCGTCCCTGAAGTCGCTGAAAGGCACTCTGCCGGATTCATATGGTCGGTCATAACGCTCGCCCGGAACTCGCGCGTTGCGGTTACCAGAAGGACCGCCTCGACTATATTCAGGGGACCTTGATCGTCTCGAAGGGGGCGCACGGGGCTGTTCCCCGGACGCAGTTCCAGGTCTAGTGTTTCTCTGAGGCTTCGAGATTTCAAGATCTAGAAGGGGTTTCATCATTAGCCTCCAATTTGCCCGTAAGGAGTCTATCGGCTATACTTACGAACTTTCCGTCCTCTGACTACGGCTCCCTGCTCCGAATCTAATGCATTCTTGCAAGCAGAGGAGTCTAGGAACTGAATGAATCCATATGCCTGCTTGATCGAAATCTGAGCGAGTTTGCCGAACTTGTGAAAGATATGGAACAGATCTCGTTTCGTGACGCGTTCTGTAGGCAAATTGCCTGCACACATAGTAGAACGGGACAAATTAGCCGGGTGGAAAACGAAGGCGATTGGGCCGTGTGGAGGGGTACAACTCACCAACAAATAATCTAGAGCCAGGCGGGAAACGATCCCAAAGGCCTTCTGTGACATATATCCTCTCATCATGAAGAAACTCGTCGTATTTCTTTTGTACTTCAGGACCCCAAGGAGTATCTTCATCGGCGTTGCTTTTGGACTGTCGAGTACTTATCCGTTCCGCACGACTGTTCTTAGTGGCCGTGGCCGGAGCAGCGGCGGTGGCAGTAGCAGCAGCACTGGGAGCAGTGGCAGCAGGGGCGCCAACAGCAGCAGACTCTTGAGGCTCTGCATGCTGGAAGCTTGCCACAGGGGGAGGGGGCAGCGCGCTGACTCCCGCAGAGGTTCCCGGGGCGCCAGCAGCTGCCAAAGGCGATACTCCCAGGTTAGACTGGTAATTATTACTTTGTTGGGCGGGATAGGAAGGGGAGGAGGGCTGTGCGGTGGAGGAACTAGGGGGAAGCTGGTGGTAGGAACGAATGTCATCACTAGCATTGTAGTTGGGATGGATAGAGGGTTTGTCTTGGGGAGGAGGGCGCGGGGGAAGTCCCAGGTCGTCCGTTCCGGCTTGGGAGAGCGCAGATGCATCGGCCGTAGATGGGGCGGTTTCTGCCACGGTAGGGGCAGAGAAAGCAGTAGAGGAGGGGGGGAGATTATCGAGGAGGTTTTGGAAATCGACACCATCCTCACCGGTGCTATCAGCGGGTTTGTTCTGGGAGACTAGGCGATCGGACGGGGGAAACGAGGTCGTCCAGCTGGCAATAGCAGGATCTACCTCACTCGCACTGGGGTAATTCTGGGCGGCATGGGAAGAAGAGGGAGGGACATCGGGCATAGGGTGAGCTATGATGGCAGCGGCATCTGATGGAGGCAATGTGGTTAGAGAAGAGTTTGTGGCTGTTGTTCCTAGGATCGTAGAAGTGTACGGATTCGAGGGTGCAGATCGATCTGACGGCAGAGACGCCTTGGGGATAGTGGCCACAGCAGGCATTGTGTGATTATTTCGGTTGTTCACCGAACCCTCATCCAGTATGAAAGAGCCAAGTTGGAAGCTACCTTGTGCGTGGTGATGGTGATGATGATGATGATATGAATGATGGGTATAGTGCGGCGGCGGCTGTTGCTCCGGGGCTTGTTGCGCGGAGCCGGTCGCATTTCCCCTCATTGCTTCAAACCCAACATAAGGGCCTTGGGATGCATAGGGATTTAATCCATTTTGATGCGCCTGGGAGTTGAGTCCGTGATGATATTCGGAGGACCTCTCATAAGTCGAAGTGTCATTGAAGACAGGATCCATTTGATTTTGGAGCACCGGGATTCTGGCCGGCTCCGCGACGTGCAGCGGACGAGGGCTTTCGGGAGTCAAGGTCTTGCCTCGGAAGTGGAGAGCTTCATCTGGGGAATTGGGCGTCATGTAGACCAAGGTCGAGAGGACGAGTCATCTACAAAAAAAGACACGCAGAGAAGGACCAGAAGGACCAGAAAGACCACAGGAGAGATAGGGATTTTGGAAAATCGTCCAAGCTAAGGTGGGGCTATCTTGAAAAAAGAACCGGGCCGTTGGAGCCGGGGCGGTAAAGGAGACGATGCGATGGCAAAAGACGGACGGACGGAGGCGAGGAAGACGAAAGTGTGTGTGTAGGGAGAAAGAGGGAGAGGAGAGAGGGAAAGAAGGGGAGAGTATCTCCTGATAGAGCGATGAAAATACCCACGAAAATGTCAAGGTCGGGTGAACTCCCAAGTAATAATGGTCAAAGGGTAAATCAAAAGCAAGAAAGTACAGTACAAGTACAGTAGTTGTGAGGGGGAGGAATCGGAGGAGAGGTAGAAAGTAGGAGGGAGAGAGAGGGAGGAGGGACGGGTGGAGAGGGAGGGGGGAAAAGAGGGTGGTGGCAGGAAGAGATGGGAAGGAAAGAAACACCACCTCACCACCACCACAACCACCACCACCACCACTACTACCACAAGGTTTGCGTAGAGCAAAAGGGATCTAGTAATAGAACAAGTAACAGGGATAGACAGAGTGAAGACGAGCTGGTTTGTTCAACCATACCCAAGCACTCAAGAGTAAATAAGAGTGATGCTGGATGGCGTACTGTACGGGGTAATGAGCTTGGAAATAATCCCGAAAGAAGTTGGTACGAAGTAGTACTGTAGTCTACTACTTAGTAAGGAGGTGGGAGATTGCCCTGAACTTGCCGGAGCTGACTACTCGAGTACAGTAAGTTACTTGCTGTACCTAGTAGTGTAGTATCGGGGAGGAAAGAGGAAGTGAAGATGTGAGTGAGTGAGTGAGGTTAGGACTCAACACACACGCCAGGTCATTATTACGGGAGAATGGTCAGAGTTTGCGCCAGTCAGCTTGATCCCGCAGTATGAATGGCTAGCATTGTCACTAGCGGCGGGTCAAGGCGCGCCTAGATTTTCTTCTGCTGGAACTGCTGGAACTGCTGCGACTGCTGCAATTCCCTCCCACCATCTAAACTAAGAATAATCGCTAAGTCAACTATCGGTCTGTCACCGAGTCCAGATTCATGGCTCCGATGGGCCTCTTCCGTGTATATGTCTGGGTTAGGTTAAGCTTACAACAGCTGGACATGTCAAGTGACTACCTGTTTTTTCGTATCGTAGTTGTCTTTAGTAATAGTTTACAATTGTGGCTTGATAGAGATAATTGTACTTAGTACCTTACCTCATAACTCGGATAGTCTCGCGTAACAACGAAGTGAGGTTGAATAAGAGCCTTATGGGCACTGGCGGGAACTACTACCACTAACCTTGACACCAAGCAATAACTTATCTGCCCGACCGAGCCGACCTTTAAATCGGGGTAACTTTAGTAGTCTAGCATCATCTTATTCATACCATTCTTACCGCTAAGGAACGGGCCCTTATGCTCGATCCGTACAGCTACCTCGCTAGAGTCGCTACAGCTAGACTAGGTACGTTCTGGAAGATCCTCCTCGTGCTTGTTATTGGTTAGCATCTCATCCTTAATTCAATGTCCCCTCCATCCCCAATCCCCCTTCATCCCCTCCCCGTTTCCAATTACGTGCATCTGCACCACAAACTGCAGTATTTCGGGATTTCTCTTTGACAGGCACGCACCCGTCACTTTCTGCTATGGCTACCGCGCTCCTCCATAATTCTCCCCGTAGTCTTCTTTGCCTTCCTGTTCGCCGCGGTCCTCTCCTCCTTTCTCAGATTGCCAGCCCCACCGTCGCAAAAAGACCCTTTGCGTCCAGACGGTCCGCCGCTATCAAAGATGAAGACCAGGTATCGGAAGATGACCTGAGCGCCGCGCGTCAATGGCTAGCTAGCTTCAGCTCCAAGACAATCCCGCGTGACATCTGTGAAGTCTCCTTCAGTCGTTCGGGTGGCCCGGGGGGTCAAAACGTGAACAAGTCTGTTCCCGCCTTGAAAGCCGGTTCATCCCGGTGTTAACTACGAATAAGATGTGGAGTACCGTCCGACTAACGCATGTACCTCTATTGAATATGAGCAGGGTCAACTCGAAGGCCACCTTAAAGGTGTCGCTTGATTCATTACTGCCACTGGTGCCCCGGATCTTGCATTCCCCGCTGCAAGCAACCCACTACATCGCACCGAGGACTCGCAGTCTGGTTATCCAGTCAGAAGAATCCCGCAAGCGGAATGAAAATGTGGAGTCGTGCTACGACAAGCTCCACCAGCTTATCAAGAGAACAGCGTTGGATGCTATCCCTGGGGAAACGTCGCAAGAGCAAAAAGACCGAGTCCAAAAACTGTATGCAAACATGATGACTGCTTGGTATTCATGAAACAAGACGCGGCTCTTAGCTAACACTATACAGGCAAAAGGCCGCAAACGAGGCTCGTATCAAATCGAAGAAGTTCCTCAGTAGCAAGAAGAGTAGCAGACGAGGCAGTAAAGACGATTAATACAATGCTAACTTTTTCATAACCCCTCATGCTGCTTGCTAACGCAGTCTGAAAATGGTAAATCCCGTTCAACGCCTGCACATAACTTGAATAATATTGCATAAAATCTAAAGTCCCTGAACAACGCGCTCTGCATTTCGGATAGTGGCAGAAATGGCTTTGTGCAGTGAAGGATCCAGGCCTTCGGTCTTCTCGAGTGGTTGCAACCAGCTGATGACCTCCTTGGCCACAGAGGGGTTGTTGCGATGAGCCGTAAGACGGCCGAACGATGCGGCAAAAGCACGCGGGAATTCAGGCGAAGTCACTTGTACTCCTGCTGTGGGGAGCTTGATATGACAGATGTGTGTATGGGGACTGTCGGGCTTCGCTTTCTGCATGGAATCAACCACATGCTGCAGAATCTTGCGCAGGCATGGCAGGTCGTCGTATTCGGTCGCCATATCATAGAACTCATGGCCAAATCTGTCATCGTCGTTGAAATTCTTCATGGCTGTTTCAAAGATGGCGATAGGGATGGCGCCGCTCAGGGCGGGTGTCGAATTAAGGGCTTCAAGCGCCGCTTCATCCACTTCATTCTCATCCTCAGCGCTGGGATTGATATCTTCTCCGGTGATCGTTGGCAGCCTAATCATATCTGCATCCATGTCATCCAGAGGCTCTTCTTCCTTTCGAGCCTTGACGGGCTTGTCGAGTCCCAAGATCCGCTGTCGAGCAACAAGTTTGGCAATGTAGAACATCTCGAGTCTTCCATAAGCGAGCCACAATTTCTTCGAGCTTTTGCAAAACCTCAGCCCGCGCTGCATGTAGCTTCGAGACTGTGTCATATCGGCGTGATCTTCCACATTATATTGTGCGGCATAGATCCACAGATCGACATTGGTCGGATGCAGTCGCAAGGCATCAGTGAGGATATTCGAAAGCTTCTTGTAGGACTTCTGTTGTCTGGTATATTCAATGTACTGAATCCACAGCCCGATATCACCGTGGAACTTCCGTGTCGCACGGTCAAGAATGAAGAAAATCCTCCTCTGCCCGGTATGGCCGGGCATCTTGATACCCAGGCGTTTCACTCTCTTCCGTCGCAAACTGTCCAAGTTCATTTCATATTGGGCATATCGTATGAAATCAGACGGGAGGGCACCGCGGGCATTGAGCTTATGCTCGAAATCAGATCTCTTCTTGACAATCGCCGAGATTTCTTCCTAAAGTCCGATTAACGATTTGCATCAGTTTTTGCGGCCACGACCAAATGGCCGAGGGGCTGTCTGAAATAGTACCTTGGAAAAGATTTTCTTCCTCTCGTACTCTCTAAGCTCTGGAACTGACTTCTCCAGATAGAAGCGCGCTTTGTCAGTAGCGTTGGACATGGTTGCGATGGTTTGAGCCCTGATCGGATGGTTCTGAGCAGATCGCAAGTCCTGTCAGAATAATATGGCAAAAAAAAAGTGGTCGGCATCCCGCACGAGATCTCCGACTATCATGGTCCCTGGCCGCCTGCCTATTTGGCACTAGTATCATTTGCGCGCCCGCGTGGTTGCCGAGCCTCCAATCCGACCGAGGGTCATCCCATTCAATCCATCCATCCCATCTCACCTCAGGGGGGTTTGTGTCTCTTGGAAATTGACTTGTTGTTCCATTCCCCGGTCGAATCAGTCTCTCTCTTTTCTTTCTTTTATCTCTTCTTTCTTAAATCTTCTGACACTCGTTATCCTACCATAATTCGAAATTTCTACAATTCTGCCTCAATCGCCTCATTAACCGGAGCTCGAGCCCGGTGTCTCCTGCCATATCATGGCACCCAGATATAAAGATGGGGATGCCGTCGTGGCTGTTAGTTTCTATCTCAATTCGTAAAATGGCGCCGTCTAATCGAACCTCCGACACAGATAAATGGAAAATGGATCTCATGGACTCACACTGCCGTCGCCTACACGGCCTTCTTCAGTGCCCTGGTGGTGGGGATGTCCTTGCATTTCCACAAGATCGTCCAGAACGAACACTACGGTTATCCTGATGAATGGTTTCCTTCCGTCTCAGCGACCATTGGCGATCGCTACCCCGAGCGGTCTTTCTTCCAAGTATTTATTGCTATCACTTCCGGACCTAGATTCGCCCTTGTCTTCTTATGGTATCTCCTTACAGCCCGTCCGAACTCCGCTCTCCCCAAGCTGGTTGCTGGTGTCGGATTGTTTCGGACATTCACCTGCGGAGGGTGGACATATGTGACCTCGACTGATGATCACGACTGGCATGATATCTTCATGATCTCATACTTGGTCGCGACTCTGCCTTGGACCCTCGGCTGCCTCGCTTTGAGCCCGAATAACCGCCAGGCCGTCAAGTATCGGAAGATCTTCGCCGGTCTTTTCTTCGGCACCCTCGTGCCATTGATCTACTACTTCATTCAACACAAAGTGCACAAGGTTCCTGGAGGTAAGTCTCAAGTGCAACCGCAGCTTACTCGGCTTGTGTCTAACCTCTCTAAGCTTATACGAAATACGCTTTCTTCGAGTGGTCGCTTATTCTGTTCGACGTGGGATTCGACGCGGTTACTGCGCTTGATTTCGAAGCATTCGAGATTGTTGTAAGGGACGTCAAGGGGGTCAGCAGAGGGTATGTACAGTGGCTTCCAAAATAAATCACAAGGGAGAGGGGGAGAGAGAAATGTACAGTTGCCAAAAAAGAAGTCGGTGGTGGTGCGCTTGAAAGACGTGATCTAAGCTCTTTGGGAAAACATCTAGGCAGTTGAAGACCACTGCGGACTCCGTTCTTGGAAAAGAGTGTGTATAGCCTGTTCTCCAACAATTTCAAGGATCATTGCAGTTGACTCGTAGTCAGGAAGGGCAAGCCTGTCGGCAACACCTTTGGCGAGGGATTCTTCTGGACAGAGGTCATCGATGCTGCTGCGGAAGTCTACAATGGGGTAAACATCTCTTTCTGCTGATTCGCCCCAGAACCTTTGCTAACGAAGTGTAGTTCATTTTCTGGACCCTCTGCACTGCCCTTCCTGTCCTCGTTTGGTGTAAGTGACGGTTACAAAACCCCGGAACGTGCATGGCTAATCGCACTAGACTTCCCTCTCTGGCATATGGGTATCTCCGGATACGAGGCTGCCATCGTCTCATATCTGTCACCTATCCTTCTCGCCATTCCAGCTCTGAAATCCGCGGTGGTCAAGAACCCTCGTCTTTTCCATCTTCTTTCGTTGTCCGGACTTCTAGCATACAAGATTCAAGACCCCGCCAACCGGCTCTTCTTGACTTCTTTCAGCGTTGTCTGTAGTTGTATGACATGGGCCGCCACGCTCTACGCTGAGCGTGGAAACAATGCCAGGCTGGAGTCGCGGGTCTTTGCGTGGGGCACCGGTCTGATCATGTCGAGCGTTGCCAAGTTCGCCTGCACCACGAACAACCCAGTCTGGCCGATTATGCATGCGGAGAATGGTGGATGGAACAAAATTGGACTACTACTTGCCATTCTGGCTGTTCTGCGATCTTACAGAAGACCTGCGACAAGTGGAGGTGATTACCTGCCATCCAGCGGCAAGAAAGGCTCCTGGCTTCCGGCTGGATTGGGTATCGGAGCGTTGGTCTTCGCCATGCACTACCTTCTTTCTGATTCTAGCACCATGATTGCCTGGGTCTGGGAGGGATATCCTGTGCGCGGACCTATCGCGGCTCCTCACGGTGCCCTCACC
Organism: Aspergillus fijiensis CBS 313.89; assembly: GCF_003184825.1. NCBI lineage: Eukaryota > Fungi > Ascomycota > Eurotiomycetes > Eurotiales > Aspergillaceae > Aspergillus > Aspergillus fijiensis. The sequence goes on along the minus strand of NW_024468992.1, from coordinate 597,405 downwards.
ATCTTTGCCATGGGCGCCGGCCTTGTCTATGGTCTCTTCTATCCTGCCGCGGCTGGCAGCTGGACGGCATACGGAATCGGTTCTCTCGGCGCGGCATTCCTTACTTGCTACAGCCACTGGACTGGATTCTACGGTGCTCTTGTCCTTGCTTTCTACTTGCTCGCAGTAGCCCCGGTCCTCATCTCTTCTGCTGTTCGGCACTCGCCGGCGGCTACCTTTGGACTTGGTTTCTTTGTTTATATGATTCTCGTGCTGTTCCATGTCTGGGTTGTTGCCTACGCCTTCGTCCCTGGTGGATACCTTGTTAGAGAACACACTGACTGGATCATGATCACAACCATGTTGTGTATTGGTGCTGGTGTCTTTTCTGCTGCAGTCTCTAGTTCACACAACTCACGGAGCAAGATCGTCAGCCCCAACGGCAAAAGACAGCGCTCCTACTTTATCTATGTGCTCGCGGCCCTTCAGCTTCTGTCTATCTCAATTGCTTACCTTCGGTTCCCCACAAACGACTACACTCCCTATCACAAGGAAGACAAGGTTGCTACTATGGGTATCTGGACGGTGCACTTCGGCTTGGACAATGACATGTGGGCTTCGGAGAGGCGCATGCGTGATGTGATCCAAGAGCTGGAGCTTGATGTGATTGGCCTGCTGGAGTCCGACAACCAGCGTATCATTATGGGCAACCGTGATATCACCCAGTTCCTGGCAGATGACCTCGGCATGTACGCTGATTTTGGACCTGGTCCCAACAAACACACGTGGGGATCTGCCTTGCTGTCTAAATTCCCCATTGTCAACTCTACTCACCACCTCCTTCCCTCCCCTGTTGGCGAGCTTGCTCCTGCCATACATGCTACCCTCGATATCTATGGGGAGTTGGTCGATGTCGTTGTCTTCCATTCGGGCCAGGAGGAAGACCCTGAAGATCGTCGCCTGCAGTCCGAATACCTGTCTAACCTGATGGGCTCATCGGACCGTCCCATGGTTCTGTTGAGTTATCTCGTCACGAAGCCGCTTGAGGGCAACTACAACACATATGTTAGCGAGACAAGCGGCATGAAGGATATTGACCCTACCGATTGGGACAGATGGTGCGAATACATCCTTTTTAAGAAATTGAAGAGAACAGGCTATGCCCGTGTCAGTCGGGATTCTATCACCGACACGGAAATCCAGGTAAGCCCTCTTGACTGGTAGATTCAACTCGTTCCCTGCTGATAGATACGTGCGCCAGGTCGGTAAATTTGTGATTGGTGAGCCTGAGCCTGAGAGCGAGTTGCGTATTCCCGAGGAGATGGTCCCCAAGGGCCGTCAATTCCCCGCCCTGTTCCGTGGGCAAGGTGTACGTGGCCATCGGTATCATGTGTTTGACGAACCTAGGTACTGGCAATGAGCGTGTGTCTGCGAAAGTCTATGCATTGGTTTCATAGGAGGCGCGAATCATGCTATATCATTCCTGAGTATATTCCCATGAGACAAGCATACCAGCAACTAGTGGCTCATTAGTATAGCTTGGTTGCTATGATTATGTACTGTGAATCGAATTGCAAATAATGTACATTTACCCTTTACTGTAATTTTGTGAATCGGTCACCGTGATCTGATCTGCTTGGAGTGCATAGCCAAGGCCGGGACTCATCTGCAGACCAAACAGTCTCGACAGTCACCATCAGTGTCTAGAGAATCATGAGCTTGAGTCCGAGGATGTCGGATGTTGGATGGAAATCAACGCATATCCTACGACCAGCTGACCCTCCGACCTCTTTCTCTGTGATGTTATATTAAGTAATTGATCATTCGAATGTAACGTAGTTATCAATAACTCTTTCAATTCGACTTCGTCTCAACACGCGAGGTCGCCACCCCAGCTGGAGGTGAGGAATGTGAGAAAACATGTCGCCAGGGCTGGGGTGACATAATGCATATGACAAAAACGAGGCATGAGGGCTGGGGTGAGCTCTTTGCTTCAATGCCTCTCTGAATTTCCACATGGCGTTGGGACTGGTCTTCCCCTCACCCCCCCTTTTCTTTCCACCCTCGTGGGTTGTCGATGAACGACGACTTCCCCGGATGGGGAAATCATCCGGCCACTTCCTAACCTCCCTTTCCAACTACCTTTCACAGCCTCTCAAGACATGAAGAACCCCTCTCTCACTCAGACATGAGCAGCCTACATCAATGCAATAGGGTGAAAGTACCCAACAAGAAGAACTTCCTTACAGCTTTGAACTCGTTAAAGCAAGCAAACAAGCTAACTTATGATGAACCTACATTCCAGACGCCGCAGTATCAACGGCGCACTGGGACAGCAGTGGGTGATCCACGAAACATCCAATTGTGCAATGAGGAATCCTCCGAAGAATGCTGTCCCTCCACCTTCTTTGTTGATCTTCCCCATTTCCCCCGATCTGATCCTCCGCGGGCGAACGACGAGCACCCGACCAGGTCAAAATAACTACGCTCAAGAGGAGGATGCAAGTGGAATAAACCTTATAGGGAAAGAATTCCACGAATACAAGACCATACCAGGCACAGGCCTGATCTCGAGAGAAAAGACCGTGATCAGGGTTACTGGGCAAGGAAGTAGCATGATACGAGAAGGTCAAGGAGGGATTCCTTGACGTTATCAACCTTTTATTTACTCGCGTGTTTCCCCCTCGATATTGAGGAGCAATTTATTGAAAGTGCCTCTGGGACTTGTCCGTCTCTCAACTTTGGCTCCAGGAAGGATTACGCGTGTTCAATCCCGGGACTAGAATCTGTTTCTCCAGCTGGTGCTGTCATCAAGGGACTGGGTATGCATTGGGTTCTGATCAAAGCTTTGCGGCCTCCTGTATTGTGTTTTCACACACGTGCTGCACACACTGACAACTGACATGGGAGAAGAACTGGGGTGAGTATCTGGGGCTCGATCAAACTGTTCTACTCCCTATGAGACAGTATGTTCCTGACTGACATGAGAAAGCAGATCAAGCTAGCTTTGTGTTTATCCCACTTCGAAGCAAAGTCAACATTGCTCCAGTTGGTACGCCCAGGCATTGACCCGCGTAATCAACAAAGAAACCTCAGAGTCTAGTGCATTGCACTCATTCTGCTTCCAACCTTGGATATATCAACCGCCGGAAAGTGAAAGACTCCCGAGAACGTTCTTTGTTCCAGTCAACCACACTTCCTGTTACCGAGAGTAAACTCACGCTCGCGCTCGCGCTTGCGCTCGCCAGCAGAAAAAGGAGCTCATTCAAACGATACATAAGGTATTTTCCTAACTTCAAAGCTGAATTTCCACTTTGAATATCCTCCTACTCTGTTACTTGGACTCAATTGATTGAATCTCACAGCTACCATCTGTTGTACACATCTTCATCTTATTGTCTGAGGAGATAGATTTTAGATGTGAGTATGAAGTCGATTGCTCGCGCCTGACTCAACCTCATCTATTCTGGCTTCTCGTCCTGACTCATTATAGAGCCACCATGGCGGACAGACTGCCAGAACAGACGACGGGAGAATTGCCTCCTGAAAGTCCTCTATGGACGTATGATATAGCAAATGGCAAGGCTCTCAACGCAGGGCTCCCGAAACTGCCCGGATTGAACGTTGAGATTTTTTTCGGCGAAAAAAATAATCGTCCGCGGTGGTTGATAGTACCTGCACCATGGACGGTACTTCCTAAGGAAACTACCCCTGGTGGAACAGGCCTAGAGGAGAAACGTGCTGACCCAAAGAACCCCAAATCCAATGGCGAGGAAATCTTTTGTTGGGGATTCGATCCTCCTCCCGAGCAAAAAGGCGACCGAGCGCTTTATAGACATGCCTATGACGCGCTCCGAGAGGCCCTCCGCAATCCTAAGTTTAGGGAAGAAGCGAGAGATTATATCCAACAGCGATTTTCAAACCTCATGCAGAATAGGGAGGACGTGCTCCCACGACTTCCTATGCCCCCCGATGGTCGACCGTCCCTGAAGCGACAGGAAGCCATTCCAGATGCCGCCAGCCCGCAGTACAGTTGGTTCGATCGCCCGATGCTAGTCTCGAAGCCTGGGTCAGCTATATCTGCCAGCAATCCCTTCCCAGGGTTCGCACCTCCAGTCCCGACTTTCGAAGCAACCTCTCCCTCATATGGTGAGTACAAATGGATATGGTTCGTCGTCATCATCTTGCTCCTAGCAATGTTCCTTTGTTTATTCCTGTATGCGTTCAAGATTCTAAGATAAGAAGTGTTTATGTGTATTTGAGGATACTTTCAACTTTGACCAACGGCAAATCACCCCTTCCCTCCAAAATTAGCTTAAGTATGGACAAATGATCCAACCCAAGCTCAAATGTGGTCAAAATTTCCCTGGTAGTCTAAGTTTCTTGGTTGTCCGATGAGTTTCTTTGCCAGGATTAGCACCGAAAGATTTCCGCCGTCTCTGCTCACATTCTTCATGATACATCCCTTGCATCCTTGCATTCCTGTTCCCCATATTTGCTTGCGTGCTATATACCTCGCAAGATGCTGATTGCTCTGTGTATACACTCAGAGTACGATGACGATGATCCCGCAGAAGCCGCTAATCCCGCTCCAATACCAGGCCCCTCAGATGGGGATACTGAAACTCACGCCGAGGTGGCTGACGAGGGCGGCTTGTATACAACACAACCATGTAAGGGCAAAACACGGCAACAGTTTTTTGTATCAGCTTTGAAATCCATCTGACTAACCAATCCACCGGCAAACTTTTAGCTGCCCTGTTGAGCAACCAAGAAAACATCCCCAAATCCAAGCTACCAGGCCCGATACCCACCACCCAGACCGGCCAGCAAGTCCCAAAGGAAGCAGCAGCAGCAGCAGCAGCAGCACCACCACCACCACGCAAGCTACCGGATCCACTACCCACCAATCAAGCCGGGCAGCAAGCTTCAAAGCAAGCACCACCACCACCACCACCACAAGGACCAAATCCGATCCCCACCAACCAAGCCAAGCAGCAAGTATCCAACCCACCACCAGCCCCGGAGCAGGAGGGGGAGGAGGAGGAACTTGAGGAGGAAACAAGCTCAAACTCCAGCGCCGACACCAGTGTCATTGACAAGGAAACATCGCCGTGGCACAACCCTGAGTACACGGATCAGCTAGTCCAGGAAGCGGCCGACAAGCTCCTGGAGAATGCCGAGGCGTACTGGCCGCCAGAGCGGATCCATCGCCGGATGAGGATGTGGTCCGGCGTCGAGATCCGCGATCGCACCACGATCGGCCTCGAGGGCCAGATCGACCAGCTGCCGCCGTTCCCGGGCAAGTTCAACCCCGCGGCGGATGCGGTGGGGACGCTCAAGAGGAAGCGCGGCAGGGCGCCGAAAGCTGCTGCCGCTGCTGCTGCTGCTGCTGCTGCCGCGGCCGGGGCGGCGGCGGATGGTTCGAAGCAGGCGGCTCCTGGAGATGGAGATGGAGATGGGAATGGGGATGGGGGCGGGGACGGGGATGGCGATGGCGATCAGGCCCCGCAAGCTGCTGCAAAGGGGGCTCCGAAGCGCGATGCTTTCTACATTAATACGAGGACTCACGGGAGTTTTCCGCAGACGGCGCGGAGGGGTCGAAGGAGTAAGAGGATTAGTCGTATGAATAAGAAAAAGAAGAAGAAGAAGTAGTAGTTTGTTGGAGTCATGTCGCTGGCGGATGTGGTTCGTGAGCGGGGATTGGGAAGTTCGATGCGGAGATTCGAGATGGTAGTAACCTGCTGAAGGACGAAAGGTGGTGTGGGTTGCTGATATGCTGCAAAAATCTCTTACCTCTTGTGTGTATCTATACTTGGTTCGCTTGCTATCATTGGGTTTAGCAGTTGTACATGACCTTCTCGTTATGGCTCTGTAGGCATCAGAATAGGAATTCGTGCACTGTATATGTAAGTTATTGGGAGCAAACTGGTAACCGATATGTTGAACTCACAGTAAGTGGCGAATGGGGATTTCTGATGCTGTACACTTCTATTTACAGGAGCTAGTATACAACCATGACATCGGGTGTCAACTTCCTAAAACTCGCAGCTCCAACACTCAGACACCACATCCCCATACCTCCGCAACAGATCCTCCAGTACCGGCGCTACCGCCTGCGATCCGCCGATGGTCACCTCTAACGACAAGAGCCCTTTGACGAGTACATCGACCCGCTCCTGCCAGACACTATCATCATCTTCATCATCGTCACCACCACCACCACCACCACCAATATTGCCGGCTTGATAGGCTGACCCTGACCCCAGACCTCCGAGCCAAAGCTCAATACTGGTCTCGATCGCCAGACGCAAGGCCGTGACCATAAGCGTCGGGGTGATATGATACGCGGTGAGGGGGAGGTCCGCGCTCAATCCGTTTTGCAGGTTGAAGGTGTCGTGTGCAACAGGGTGGGTGAGAGAACATCCTATCGCTTGAGCGATGGAGATTACGGCGGTCTCTTGGAGAGTACGGATGTGTGATTCTGTGATGGGGAGTAGTGAGGAAGAGGAGTCGTGGTTGAGGGAGAGGTGGTGGAGGATGGAGGTTAGTGTTTGGGCGAAAATCAGGGTTCCGAGGTCCCAGAAGGTTAGGACAGATACTGTTAAGAGAAAAGGGGCAGGTTAGTTGGGTCGGTTGTTTGGTGGGGCGAAGGTTCAGGGTAGATAGAGCGCAGGGGCTGCGGTGTGTGAGTAGCTGGGGTAGAGGGGACTGTTTGGTAGTTCAATGCGTGGTGACATACATGCGTAGATCTTGGACTCGGTGGAGAGGTGGGCGTAGCTCTCCATGCAATGCGCCATGAATGGGCGGAGGGTGTGGTTGTAGTCGTCTACTGCGGTCATGGTCGACGCTATGATTTCCCATGATGTGGGAGGAAGTGCGTGTTTGTTGTTAGTGGTGCCGCTGGGTGGGATGAGATCCTTGACTTTGATCATCATTCGCCATATGGAAAAAGCTCTTGCTACAGCAGTGCGATAGATCCGTGGGATACTAGCATCGAGATCGCTGGGGTGGATATGGTTGATTGGCGGCGGTAGTGTCGAATTATTCTCCAGGGACACTGTGATCGATTCAGACGAGTTGAGAAGATATTGTGTGTGAATGACTAAAGCTAACCTTTCCTGTGACCAAGCAGCTCAGGGAGCTTGCACTGATAATCTGTGAAAAGAGCGGCCCCAATGTCCCGGATATAACCTCCCCAGCGGATGATGTCTAGACTGGAATGTAATAAGGTCCCGTAAAGTGATGTGGGCCCCAGTTGACGGCAATACTTCCGGACGAGATCATCCAGACGGGACAGCTTCTGCAGCCCGATGTCGAGAAATTCGTGCACCCTGACAGTCGTTCCGTCTGGCCTGTCATATGCGTGGGAAGGAATGACGATACCATCGAAGAGAAGAATGGCACACACCACCCGAAATGACGGGACTGGCAAACTGCCTTGGATAAGTGACCGTGCCTTTATCCAGGAGTCATGGAAAGTGTCAACGAGAGCATCACGGCCTGCGTGCTGTCCTGCAGGTGACACCCCCTCCGATGTGGGCAGCCATTGAAGGGAAAACACTCGAAGCACTGCTTTCAGAACCGTGTCTGACTGTTTCCGAGCTGCGATGCTTAGTTTGTTGCCGTAGAGGTGACTAAAATGATCTAGGAACCGCACAGCGCCCAGCATAGTCATTCTAGGGTGTCGAATACCCTGAGTCGCTGACAGTTGAGAGGATAGGTGCTTGTTGGCGCCCCCTAGAGCTTGTCATGAGTCTTGATAGGTTCTGAGATGGTTTCGATCCATATTTAGACTGAGGGCACAGCTTACCAAGTTCTGCCTGCTCAGAGAATCTACTTTCGAGATAATAGGGATGACCCGATGCAGAAAGGTTGCACTCATAATCTATAAACCTTGACGCAGAATCCCTTACGATGGTATTGTAGATCGAAGCAAGACACTCGTCGAGCACCGTCGCTTCCAGTTTTGAATTCAACAGGCGTATCGGGCTATTCCTACTCCTGCCCACGAGCATTGACTGGGGGTTGGTTGACAGAGACTGGTGTTCTGCCCGTGAAGCTGCCGACGGAGAAGGTAAAGATGGCTCACCAAGCGCTTCTGTAGCCCTTGAAGAGTCCAGTGATGAGGCCGAGAACGGGTCGTATATATCGGTGCTGGTGCTCTGAGACAGCTCAATATCGAAATTGAGCCACGATGTGAAGTCTTCATCGCTAGTGCCAATATTGACTTCAAAACCATCTCCCAGGCAATTGATCAGTGTCTCATCCCTCTGATTGTGAACCTGCGACTGGTTAAGGTGCAGTAGCTGTGCGCCAACACCTGCTGGGTCTTTGCGCTTCCTCGGCCTTGAAGAGACAGACTTGATAAAGTCAAAGGTGCAGTGATGGTTCAATCGCTTGCAGTTGGTACATATAGCAGCGGGTTCGTCATCAGTAAGGGACAGTATGACACATCGCCGCTTCGAGCGACGGCATGGATCACAGCTTGTGTTCTGGCGACGCCGAGCAGTGGGAAATGACGGTTTCACCACCCTCGAGACTTGCATGTGGGACATTCGGACCAGAATCTCCAAGGAGAAGCAGGGATATTCATGAGCTCATTCTTGAGTATAGATGGAAGTTCACCGACACGAGTAAGAAGAAATGATTATAAGCAATGTTAGGATTCAAGTTTGGAGCTGGACCTGCATCATAACATAGCTATAGATCCAGAAGGCAAGCGAGTGACTGCCCTTGCGGGTAAAACCGGCGGCGATTTCTTACCTCGCTGACTCACTGTTAAGTCAGCGGACTCTGTCGCTTGGTGACTAATAAGAGCCTATATCAGCAACTATTCCATGAATTCTACTTTCCAATGTGCATCGGTATCGAAGTTACGAGGTTATCATCACATTTCAGATCCACGAGTATGGGTAGCTCAATGACCAATAAAAATCCTATTATACAGGCAGAAATCATCGCAGAAACAGCTTAGATATCCTCCCCAGCAGCCCTGCGGACGCAATCCACGATGAACTGTGGATTGCTCAAAAACGGGGAGTGTCCTTCTTGACACCGTTCAACCTGCAGCGCTCCCTCACTTTGAGCGACCATCCGCTCTTGCACAGAAAGCGGCAAAGCCCTATCATTCTCGCAGACAATATACGTACTGGGAATTTCGCGATAGGCCGTGTAAGTCACTGGCACGGACAGCGGGCCGACGGGGTACGAGCCTAGCAGATCAAGCGCTTCCTCCACGTCGGCAGGGTCGCATCGATTATAGAAGACCTCGCGCGCTGCTTCCCTGTCCACGATCATCGCTCCATCCTATGTTATTAGAAGATATGGTCAGCCAAGCGGGCCATTTTGCGACGACAGAACGAGAACAACAATCACACCTCTGTGAAGCGCATCCCACCATGCTTCGCTACATACTCCTGCCGCTGCCGTTCGAGCTCCTCTTCTTCGGGCGTCTGAGGTTTGATTTGCCCAACATGGTTCTGGCCTTCTGGCAGTGCCATGGCAGCCATATACATCAACTGGAGAACACCACCTTTGAGGCCTGCGCTTTCGCGGGTGCTCTTGCCCAAGCCCTTGACTGCTTCTGACATGGGGATTCCGCCAAAAGAATGAGCCACGGTGATCACGTCCCGGCCTGCGTCAATGTAGCCCAGGATGACCTTGCGGATGGCCTCTGCATCGGTGGCCCAGCTGCTGAGGGGATGGCTGGAGTCCACGGAGGGCAGTGTCACACCTACTGCCTGGTAATTGAATTTCGCCAGCCCGTCGACTAGACGCCGATAGTGCTGCGGCCGATGCCAGGAGCCTGGGACAATGACAATAGCTGGTCTGATCATATCGCTGATGTTGGTGCAGGAGGATGATAAATGAAGCAGGAAGTGCCAGTATATTTGCGAGGGAATGGGGTGATTGGGGAAGATTGCAGAGACACTAGATCATTCTGCAGTGGTTTGATAGAGTCTGAGCCATGAAGACGGGAGGTAGGAACCATGAATTTATACTGCATGAAGAGTTTGACGTGAGAGATCTGCACGATTCTCGGAGCCGCAACAGTAGATACAATATAATGTCCGAGGGGTGTACAATATAGTCCTGTACAGTCCTGAGAAATCCTCCCCGCATTAGTTCCCATCGGCTCCGAACTTCTATAACCAAAGTATCGGATCCGCAGACCGAATCGAATATCGGTTCCGACGCGAAGTGCCTTTTAACGAATCAGAAACTGAGACTTCTATTGACGAGATTTCTGCCGTTAGGCTAGCCACTATCTTTTCAGTTAGTTATGATGTTCCAGTTCCATGTTCTTTCATCCACTTATAATGACAGCCTGAGCAGTTGCCTTATACAGTGTATAGATGTGAAGTTGCGGGGAATAGAGGTTCCGTGTTTCATGGTCTGGATCGGGATCGGTGTATTAGTTCAAGTAGGAAAAGGCGCGCTCCAATGCTATTGAAACTCGATTACATCGCCAATGCTCAAGCGACAAGAGTTGGAGTCATAATTTGTCCTCCTTTAGTACTGAAGCCAGTTGGCTGGAAAGAGGGTCAATGCCGCGGCGGACAAACAAAGAACCTTGAAGGATAAAGCGGCCAATGCAAACAAGACAAACCGCGACCCGCGATGGCTTCATCGCCCGGCGCTCAACGAAAGCGACAACATCCGACCGACTGGCACCAGGTCCAAAATCCTGCGCCAGGTGTGTCTAATCCAGCGGACTTGTCTGAACGTGCAATTAACTCGGTATACCTAGACTGTCTCTCTCATTAACCTCTCGTATCGATGACTTGATTGGAGCATCTTGCCGTCCTCGCGACACTACTATCTCACTTATACAGCCGAAGCTCTCCCCAAGGAGCGCGTGACGAAATTCGGTCCGGTCAAGATGTTCACCTTCACTCCTTTGCTCGGTGCTCAGTCATCCGCATCGAAGGCATCGCAGTCGATATTGCAGCTTGAGGGAGGGATAAAAATCCTGGTGGATGTCGGTTGGGATGACACCTTCGATCCCCTTGACCTGCAGGAGCTGGAAAAGTGAGCCATGCTTGTTCCTTGAGATATTCTGAGCTCTCTGATGAAGACAATCCTCTCTAATCATACATATCTTATACAACAGACACGTTCCTACAATATCGTTGATCCTCCTAACCCACGCGACCCCTGCACACATCGGTGCCTTTGCCCACTGCTGCAAGACCTTCCCTTCGTTCACTAAGATCCCCGTCTACGCCACGAGTCCCGTCATTGCCCTCGGTCGCACACTTCTCCAAGACCTATATGCATCCTCGCCTCTGGCTGCGACATTCCTACCCGAATCCCCGATATCGGAATCTGGAGCATCCACTTCCGCCGCGTCGGCCGCAGCATCCGTCGTCGAAGGCGACGAAAGCCCCGAGGCTGCACATGCAGGTCGCATCTTGCTCCAACCCCCCACCGCCGAAGACATCGCGCGCTACTTCTCGCTGATTCATCCATTGAAATACTCGCAACCTCACCAACCGCTCCGTTCCCCTTGGTCCCCGCCTCTGGACGGCCTGACCTTGACTGCTTACAATGCTGGACACACCGTGGGTGGTACGATATGGCATATCCAGCATGGGATGGAATCTATCGTCTACGCGGTCGACTGGAACCAGGCCCGCGAGAGTGTCGTGGCGGGAGCGGCGTGGTTCGGCGGCTCGGGGGCAAGCGGGACGGAGGTCATCGAGCAGCTGCGCAAGCCAACAGCGCTCGTGTGTAGTACCCGCGGAGGCGAGAAGTTTGCTCTCCCTGGCGGACGGAAGAAGCGCGACGACCTGCTCCTTGACATGATTCGGAGCACGGTTGCCAAGGGCGGCACGGTCTTGATCCCGACGGATACTAGTGCTCGTGTTCTGGAGCTGGTCTATGCGCTGGAGCACGCCTGGCGCGATGCAGCGGGCACTGGTCAGGGCGACGATGTGCTGCGAACGGCAGGATTGTACATGGCGGGCAAGAAGGCCAACACAACCATGAGACTTGCGAGGAGCATGCTGGAATGGATGGATGAGAACATAGTGCGCGAGTTTGAAGCTGCGGAAGGGGTTGATGCGACAACGGGCCAGGCGCAGTCGAACAACGACGGTCCGCGGTCCGGAGGACAAAACAAGACCGAGGGCAGAGGCGTGGGACCGTTCACTTTCAAGCACCTCAAGATCATCGAAAAGAGGAAGCGACTCGAGAAGATCCTCACCGACCAGACACCAAAGGTAATTCTGGCCTCTGATACGTCGCTGGATTGGGGATTCGCAAAGGAGTCGCTCCGCCTGGTAGCCGACGGCGCCAACAACCTGCTGCTTCTTACCGAGCCTCTACACAAGGAGAAAGTTTCCAGTAATCATCGGGAGAACCGTCACAGGAAGACTCTTGGCGGCATGATCTGGGAATGGTATGAAGAAAGGAAGGATGGGGTTGCACTTGAGAAGGCCGCGGACGGCGAGATGCTGGAGCAGGTGCACAGTGGTGGAAGAGAGCTCTCATGGTCCGAGGTGCGCCGTGCGCCTCTCGACGCTGGTGAGCAAATGCTTTACCAACAGTACCTCGCTACAAAGAGAGAGCTGGAAGATACCACTCAAACAGGAGGGCAGGAGAACACCGACCCTGCCGCAGACGTACTTGATGACCAATCTAGTTCGTCATCAGAAGACTCGGAGACCGAGCAGCAGGGAAGGGTATTGACCCTGTCCACAACCTTAGCTCATGGTAACCGCAGTAAGCTGGGGCTCAGGGATGAAGATCTTGGTGTCAACATTCTCTTACGACGGAAGAACGTCTACGACTACGACGTCCGAGGCAAAAAAGGCCGCGAGCGGATGTTTCCCTACGTGGCTCCTCGGAAGCGGGGTGATGAGTATGGTGAATTCATCAGACCCGAGGAATATCTTCGGGCGGAGGAGCGCGAGGAAGCTGATATGCAGCAACGTCGGACCGACTCCCAAATGAGATTAGGACAAAAGCGACGATGGGACGAAAGCGGACCGAATGGACGCCGTTTGTCCAGCAGTGGTGGCAAGCGCCACCAAGGACAGGGCGAGGCCTCGAAGAAGGATATCAGCACAGCGGATGAGCTGAGCGTTATGGAAGACGGCGAGGCCGCTGATGCTGCTGCCTCTTCTGACGATGAGCCGGAAGGTCAGGCATTTGAAGGGCCGGCCAAGGTCGTCTTCGAGAAGGCGAGCCTGACCATCAAAGCGCGCCTCGCGTATGTGGACTTCACCGGTCTGCATGACAAGCGCAGCTTAGAGATGCTCATTCCACTGATTCAACCCCGCAAGCTGATCCTGGTTGGAGGCATGAAACAGGAGACGACGGCCCTGGCCGACGAATGCCAGAAGCTCCTTGCAGCTAAGGTCGACGTCGACGTCCCCGCATCCGCGGATTCGGCAGTGATTTTCACTCCGGTCAACGGAGAGACGGTCGACGCCAGCGTTGACACGAACGCTTGGATGGTCAAGCTGAGCAACCACCTGTTCCGACGATTGAAGTGGCAGCATGTACGCAGCCTGGGTGTGGTCACCTTGACGGGACAGCTTCGGGGCCCTGAGTCTCAGCCTCAGCCCGCAACAGCAGAACAGGATCAGGAGGGCCCGCACAAGAAGCAGAAGGTGTTGCCGCAGGAGGAGACGAATCCTGCCACGGATTCTGAAGCCGAGTCGACAAAGCAGCAGCAGCAGCAGCCACCGCCACCGCCGCCGCCGACCGACAAATCCGATATTTACCCCTTGCTTGATGTTCTGCCGGCCAACATGGCGGCGGGAACGCGATCCATGACCCGGCCTCTCCACGTGGGCGACCTCCGTTTGGCGGATTTACGAAAGCTCATGCAGGGGGCCGGGCACACTGCGGAATTCAGGGGGGAGGGAACGCTGTTGATCGATGGGATGGTGGCCGTGCGCAAGTCGGCGACGGGCCGGATTGAAATCGAGGCATCGGCGCAGTCAGCAGCGATGGTCCCCGGGCGTAAAGGGGCGGGTAGTTTCCTGGCCGTGAAGCAGAAGATCTATGAGGGACTGGCAGTGGTCTCGGGGAGTTGATTGATATTTCCGGTCGGGATGCGAATCTGTACAATTTTGTGGATGTGTGTGTGTATCTGTGCAAGACGAGCTTTGATCTAATCTATCATGAGATTTGGGGAGTGCTCGGACATCTCCGTGTAGCTAATGCATGCATGTCGTCTAAGCAATATGCATGATTGCTTGTTCTTACGGTACTTCAATATAGGTCTTTTTGACTACAACTACGCAACGACTATATCCCTAAGTACCGGTACTTAAATCCCAAGTCTCAGAGGTTGCGAGACAGATGACTACCAACACCTGCTACTATTCATCCCGATCCAGCCCAGCCGCCTTACAACTCTTCATTCCCCTCACCACCCTTCTTGTATAGGATAATCCGTAACCAAACCCGCAACCCAACCCTCTCTCTCCCCTCTCCTTGACAGCCTATGACCTGTAACCTGTAACCTGCATTTGCAACCCACAACCAATATGACTCGTATAGCAAACTCACTCCCAATCAATAGTACACGTCACATCGTCCACCACAACCACAACCACAGCCACAGCCACAGCAGCGACTATTGCCATGCATTATCGAAATACGGAGTACGGAGTAACTATTCCAATAACCCTCCTCACGACGGAGTAGATCGTATCCATCCAATTCCAAAACAATCCGACATATACAGACAGTAGTCACTTCGTAGAATCTATTTCCAGGTGCAGCCATTTACACCGCCCCTCTCGGGGTTCCCCCCCTTTCCCCTTTCTATGAATACAAAGCAAGCCAAGTGCACAGCTCTCCCTTTTTATCTCTATAAATGGATACGGAGGGGCTATTGTCTCGGGGTGAGGTGTCAATCATTGGTTGGGATTTTGAGTATTCGATGCTCTAAGTTAGTACTACCTGTGTGACTGACTACTGGTTACAACTGTTCTCGGGGAAGAAAGGTGGCTGGCCGGCTGGCCGGCTGGCTGGCTTGGGTTGCTGGATGGAAGTAGGTGATTGACTGTCAATTGCGGTGAGGTGAGGAGTGGCTGAGGCAGTTCTTTGGTGGTTGATTTCTTTGTGTGGGTGGGTTAGTGTTTCAGGCGGTTGTTTCATCGGTGAGGGAGGGTGTGTTCGGTATCGATTTGGAGGGTTGTTCGGTATCGATTTGGAGGGTTGTTCGGTATCGATTTGGAGGGTTGTTCGGTGTCTTGGGGGTTAGTTACTGCATAGTATACCTGCAATATCAGTTGAATAGGGGTTGGGGTTGGGGAGTTGGATAATTGGATGGCTGAATAATAAATTGGATGACTGGCGATAGGTAACTGCCGTATTAGATTTGATTCTCAATCCTGATATACAGATGGTAGAAGGTTGTTCCATCCTCCTTCTGGGAAACAAGCTCCGACAACGGAATTTGAAGCAAACTATGGAGTACCTCAGCTACCACTACATGGTTAGTCCTTAGAAACCCACGGGAAACAAAATAAGCAAGGGCGTCACGGCCGGTTCGCAAAACCCATCCTTCACCCTAAGTTATACTCCTGGGTGTCCACCGGCCGGTCTCCAGCACCGCAGACATAGTTCATACACTGCATTGTATATCATCCCTCCACAAAAGCCCCATTGTCAAACACATCACATGTACACCACCACTCCGCACTTGGTCCATTAATGACAGCAACTATGGAAAGCTTAATTCCAATGGAAACTGGAGACTGGAGACTGGAGACTGGAGTCGGGGAACTTGAAACCGCGGCAGTTTCACATGATGATATGACAGGAACCACCTACCTACAGTGCACAATCATGCGCACGGGTATATGCATTGTCTTCCGCCGTTGAACAGAAGATGAGGGACTGTACAGATCTACTCCACGCCGACCAGACCATTGATCCGATTAATTTGGGTAGAATTCAGTCTGGAGTAGTTATGGGGTACGGAGTACAGCGCAAGGCCTTCTATTCCGGTTCCCAATCCAATGGGGTGGGCAGGGTTTCCGAGAAGAGCCCGGATGTACTGGCGTACTGAGTGCTCGTGTGAGGCCGCAGGGTATAGACCGGTTAGTAATGTGCACCACCAACTTCATACTAACTTCATACTGCCCACTGCTGGCAATCTTGGGAGTCACGCCTGAATCTTTTCCCATGAGTTCCAGCACTTAACTGACAAACCAGTCGGGTAATTTGCTCCACTACGACTTCCGATGGTGGTGGCCAGTCGCCATGCGTCTACTGTGTACATAAGCAGATTCAGCCGAGGATTCATCAGAAGTTGCCACACCACGGTTCTCCTGCTCTCGCTCACGAGCGAGGCCCCAGAATTTAGCCATATCCCGAACCTTGGAAAGCATGCCAACCTGACAGTGTCAGGGTTCACCGATTGAACCCTGTGATTCGTTTCTCGGAAGATGGCGGGATTGTGATGTCCACGGCGAATTGCCGGGTTCGGGGAGGAGGAGGGTTGGGAATCCACACTTTTACACTGTAAGCCTGTACACTGTACTGTACTCTCCAGCATGCTGGGTTACCTGAGTCTGCCCACTTTTTGCCAACAAAACTTGATTGAGTTACAGTCCTCGATAAACAACTATCAAGTCATGAGCTTGATTAAGATTACAGTGATAAGTTGCGGTGGTGGCTACGTCAAGAACCCAACCGCCTTGGACCAGTGACCGGCGACCAGTGACGATGCACCAGTGCCTGACTAATCCCCAGTCCAACAATGGGGCACGAATGACAATGGACCTTGCAATAGAGTTGAGCCCCGATTCGTGGATGGCCATTGATCAATGAATCTGGGCCAGCAATAATGCGTGGCCATCGTGTGGGCGGCTGTAAGATCCACTACGCTGGTAAAGACTCACTGGCCTGTCTGTCTGTCTCTTTCTCTCCACTTCCTCCGACAAGACAACACAAGACACAACCACAGGACCACAGGACCGCTATCATCACGCGAACAAAGCAAGTTGACACCCCTTATCAAACCAGAGTATCATCGTCTCCCCGCATCACACTCCCCAAACAAACCAAGAACAACAAGATAGAACAACAAAAAGCCATGCTTATCTAATCCCCAAACCAGATAGGCCAAAGTGGGCCCCTCGAGTCCTCCTCTTTCCGTCCACGGCCATCAAAGGCCCAAAGCCCAGGTTGGAACAATAATGAGGCGGGCGGGAGTGGTGGTGAATTGGTCGATGGACCCGATGGAGCGATGGAGGAGGGCCCAGCCCCACTTCTTCTGGATCGAATTCGACTCTCTTGACGGGACTTGGCTTTTGGTCGAGGGTCCAGGCGCGGCGCCGCACAGGCTACAGCCCATTGGATTTTTTTTTTCTTTTTTGAGAGGGTCTTTTTTTGCCCCTCCTTCCTTTTTTCTTCTGACTGTCCCTTTCATCCGCCCACTGCCGCCGGGTTAGCCCCATTGGGTTTTTCCTAGGATGAGGGATATGGCGTCATCAATGGAATTACAGTACTCATATGAGTAATTGAGTTCCTTCCTTCCTTGCCAGTGTGCTCCATGGACTCCGACGAAGAAAAGAAGGAAGGAGTAGGAGGGGCCCGGGGGTAATGAACCCCCCCTCCCCCCCCCCCCCGGGGGCGGAATCTTCCTCTGCTTCGACAGGGTAGAAGTCAGGTTTCCTTTTGAAGTGAGACGATGTTCGTATCCCAAAGTATCAATCCCCCTTAGTGGCTGTCATCGACAACAACACACCACACCACACCGCAACCTTAATTAACTCCGGCCGGGAGAGCATGTTGTCACAAGTCGTTAGGCTGGAAAGTCTGGCTGCTGTGTGACCAGTACCTTCATAGTACCTGCAGCATCTCGGAGATGCTAGCAGTCGATGTATTGATTGGCACTTAGCACTAGCACTTAGCATGGAGGAAGCGTGTACCGGAATATGTGCCGTGTGACTTGTCCGAAACTTGTTGGGCCCCCCCCACCAATTCATTGGTTTGAATGTCGATGTGGCTTTGGCAATTTGAGGCACAGAGGGGTATATCCTGTGTCCTGTTGTTACGTGTCAGTTTTGTGGTCCAGCCACATATCATAAAGAAATAAAAGGACAGGGACAAGGACAAGGACAAGGGGTCAAAGGATCATACAAAGGGAGAGGAGCGGGAGGGGTTTATGAGGGATTGGTTTGGTTTATTGGTTTTGGATTTGCGGGTTTGTTTGTCTTGTTTCTTCCATGTCGACAATTGAGTCGATTGGTCTTGCACTGGTATCTGGTCAATGAGGGATACTGAGGGAGTCAGGCATTGAAAATGAGTAGATCAAGGAAGGCCTTCTCAATTGCTAGTACCCAGTCAGATTAGGATTACTGTTTTAAAAGTCATTCAGTTACTGTCAGATGGCTTGGTTAACGAAAGCAATAGTCATTCTTTTTGTCTATTCGAGGTCTATCCGTCAATCGTGTGATGTCAAATCACTGCGTACATCATAAAGACATGAGCGTGGCAACAGCAGGCCAATTTCCTTTGGTTCTCTCATAACAAACTGGGGGGTGGGAATCGAGGGAAAGGAAGTCAAAAAAAAAAAAAGAGAAGAAAAACCTCATCCAGAAGCACAGAAGCGTCGTTGGAAGTCGATCTAGCCGACTCCAACTCCACTCGCTGGTTTCCGGTAGGCATAGAAGTCAAAGTGGGGACGATGACTACATGGTTGAGCATGTAGAAGTCAAAGAAAGTAAAAAATAGAGAGAGATGAGAAGAAAGAAGCAAAGCAAAGCCCCTCGGGCTGCAGTCGTCGTCGAAGCAAGTTGGCAGGCTGGCTTCAGGGTCTTCTATGACACCTTACGAAGAGCCGGAACCCAGGGTCAGGGTGAAGCTGGTGTCAATGGGGCAGCCGTGGGTAGCGTGGTTGTCATCGGGCTGCTGGTAGGCCTCTTGGCAGTTGGTGTTGCCAGCAGAGCAGGTCACGGTGGGGCAGTTGCCGCCACCCGAGGAGGGAACGACGCTGAAGCCGTATTTGACGAAGTCGGAGTCGGGGCTCAGGTTGATGGAGGACATGTCCCAGAAGATGGTGTCGCCGGACTGGGTGTACTCGAACTGCAGGACGTCGGCCTGGGACTGGGAGGTGGAGAGCTTGATGGAAATGCCACCGCCGTTGTCGTTGGTTTGCCAGCTGCTGGTGTAGGATCCGCCGCCCGCAGAAAGGGTCTCCATGTTACTGACTCTATCAGAAACAGACCACGCGTAGACGTCGGATCCAATGTTGTTGACAATGGTGACACCACCACCAGCGGTGTTTTGGCGACGGGTGTGGGGGAGGGCCGCAGCGAGACCAGCCACGGAGGCAACGAGAGCAGTCTTGAAGAACATCTTGTAGATGGAGAAGAGAGAGACAGGCGTGCTGATTGGAATATGATGTCTGAACGACGACGGAAGATGTGGGTTTTGAAATCCTTAAGAAGGATAAGAGAGTGGACTGATGTAGTAAAGAAGGACGAATCTGCGCTGCAGATCTAAGAGAGTGACAGATCAAAAGATCTAAAACCAAACCGTACGAACAAGAGAGTGTCGATGGATGCAGAAAAGAAAGAGTCGATCTGAGACGTGCGAATGAAGGCCATTATATAGACAAATGGGGGGGGCAAGTCACCCACGCATCGGCCTTGTCATCGGGCTGAGTGCCTGGCGATTACGGTGTACCAACCGAACGATGACCCGCGATGGCGCAGGGGTAAAACTTTGTTTGAGCGGAAAAGAGAAGAAAAAAAAGGCCAAAGAGGAATAAACCCCGAATGAAAAAAAGAGGCAAAGAGGGAAAAGCAAACCAGAAAAGGGTGTGACGTGGATTGGATCCCTGGGGCTTCTTGGAGAGTGGTGGAAGTGGAGAGAGCGAGAGTTCCTGAGCGCCACGAGATATAGTGGGGCTTGAAGAACCGTCAAAATTCAAGACAGAAGGTGGTATTGATCATGCACATAGTACTGCGTACTGAGTACAAGTTACTTGTAGGTAGGTACTGTAGTAGGTACTGTAGCCATTGAGAATGAAAAGCTGACAGGTGCTGCAGCCTGTAAACCTGCCCGTTGCGGTGTATGAGCCGAGCATGGAATACACCGTGCATATACATTGGTAGATACTCCGTATGTAAAGCAATCCTTCAGCAATATTCAATAGTATCAATTCTCCATACGAAGTGTGACTCGTCATCGGCTGCTTGCTACCTACACTGTACTGACTGTACCGTACACACCCTCCCATCCATGTGAGTATATCGTACTTCGTACGGGGTAGTGATTGTGCTTGTGATTGTGATTGAATCCCCAAAATAGGCGTCATTCAGACGCATTTTCATTGCATACTTTCTTTTTGCGGCATTCTTTTTCCTCAGCGTGGTGTGGGGTTGATTCCCGTAGCCGTGGTCAGCACTAAAGCTGTGTGTGCCTAACCAGCCTCATTGCAATGGGAATAATCTTTACCGTGTCTTGGTCCGGTGGCAATAAGGGTTGCACCCCGCCAGGCATCGCGTGGCAGTATAACCGCAGCCGACAGACAGCAAACTCCCCCTCCTCCGGTCTGAAGCCCCGAACCAAAAACTCGGGTTTCTTCCTTCCTTTCTCTCTTTGCCTCCGGGACTCAAAGAATGGGTGAAGAAGGAGATCTTTACCATGGCTCTGTCGGTAAAAGTCTTTGCCTTTCGGCTGACAGGGGAAACAATTTGGGTCTCCCCGAACTTCATCTCTGTCGGCTGTCTCTTTTTGTTCTTCTTCTTCTTCTTCTTCTTCCTTCTTCGAATGAATGAGGTTCCCGGAGGTTCCCCATCGTCGATGCCAAGTTCCCAAGGCCCCCCTCAAAAGTGGATCCTAGGCTTTTTTTTTGCACTTGCATGCAAAAATTCTTCACTCACTCACTCACTTTTCTCACCGTCCACTAGACTAATTCCCATTAGTCTCCGCCGGCACCCTAAGTTAATTCGCACTTCCTTTTCCCCTTCTTCCATTCTTCCCGGCCCGGGTTCTAGACTCCCCGCTCTTTCCAGAGCTCGTTTGTTTTCTCCCTTCGCTTCTCACCTCCTACCCTGTCGTCTGCCTTGCCTGACAGGGTTTCGAATCCAATCCAATCATAAGAGTCTACATCATCCGTCATTGCTACGCTTTACCTGCCTGTTCCTGAGGGATTTTCCGAGAAGAAAGAAAGAAAGAAAGAAAGAAAAAAAAAAGTCAAAAAATCCAAACAACAAAGTAGAAACCTTCTCACGGGCTTCTCTGTATGGGTTTCAAGTGGTTCAAACGCTTAACCGTGGTATAACTGGAATGATCACTGCTGCATGTGTAAATGAAATTTCGCCATCGCGTCCAACCCCCTCCCCTCCCTTTCTTCCTTCATCCTCGTTTACCCCTCCCTAGAAGTCCGTCCTTTCCCCTCATCTGCGTTCGGACATGGATAGTAGTTCCAATGGTTAGATATCGATTCCGGGGTCTTCACCAATAAGGTGCTCGTAAGCCCGCCAAACTCGTGATCCCCCCCTCTCCCACAGCATCGTCGCGTTTGCGTTGCCCCGCCAGCTCCAGATTGATTTGCCGGTGGACGTGCACCAGCCAGTCTACGTAGCTCTGGGCCTCGTTGTTGCGGTCTTCCACCAGCATACGAGCAAACTCGTATTCCGCGCCGTCGAGCCCTTGGCGGGCCAACTGGATGGTCACCGCCTTGGAGCCCCGGATGGTCGACAAGTACTGCAGCAGGTTGCGCACTTGCGCATTCAGGTGTGTTTCCAGCACGGGAATGGTCGACGTTTGGGGACTCAGCCCTTGCAGCGAGTTCTGGCCCTCACCGAACAGATCTTCCAGCAGATTGGGTGACACCTGCGAATGCAGCCACAGCAAACACTGCTGGCCATTGTCCACCAGGTACGCCCCGCCCTCCTCGATTTTCGAGAAGCTGGCCCGCAGTGAGGGGGGCACCTGTAGTTGACCCTGTTCGTTGGGGAACCCATCCGTCGGCTGCATGTTGTGGATGGGAACGATGCGGGGATACAGGTACAAAGACAGTTCCGTGCAGCCGATGGAGCGGAGCATCCGCATGTCGTGAATCCGCCGATCAGACGCTTCCTGGCCCCCTACTCGATAATTAGTGTTTGTCTCTCTTTTTCAGCACGGCAAACGCGGTTCTACCTTTCAGGGCGCGTGACTTGAGGAGACTCAGCATGTACATTGAGAACTCCTTCAAATTCTCCGGCAGTACCAGCTGACCCGGAGGATGCGAGCCGGAGAAGATCTTCCGATAACCACTGAAGATGTCCACACTCTTCTCCGTAACGCTGGCCCGGATGTCTTTGAGGGGCTTGTCCACCGTTTTCGAGGCCGCTGAATTCAATTAGTGACCATCATCACCCAAATAGAGAAGGAAGTCTTACCCTCTTTGGCAATCATGCTGACTACTGCATCTTGATCCACAAATTTCATGGTTTCCAGACCGCCCTCGTTGACTGCCGCCACAGTGTTGATACACCGCACTCGCCGCTGACCATTAGCCGAGGTGTATAGCAGAGCAGCCTGGAAATGAGCGTCTAGCTTGGGATTGAGCTTTCCATCGTAGCTGAAGGTTACCCCAATTGCCTTGTCGGCGTCGATGGCTCCAATCTCGAGGTCGGCACCAAACGTGTGTTGCACGAAGTTGCCATGGTATCCAGACACCTGAAGGCCGTTGGAGCACCGGACCTTCATCAGAGCCTGATAGCCCGTCTCACGCGTGACCGCATGGGCCAATTCTTGAGACAGCTTGCGGATATCGCGGGGCGCATGGAAGTTAGGGTAGAAGAACGTTTCTCCACCCGTCACCTCGGGAACATGACCTTTGAAACATTAGCAGCTGATTGTGGGGAAGGTGGCAATCAGAGCTTACCGATCGTCGCTACATCCATATATGTGCCGCTCGGCGCTGCGATGAACATATCGACGCCGATGCCAGCCTCTGCCAGGTGGCCTGCCGTTTCTCTCCAGCCCGTGTGTTCCGTCGTGAACAGCTTTCTTTCCCCGTCGGTTCCGTGGACCTTGGGATCATCCCGCAGTGAAAGAGCTCCAGGGCCCCATGTAGGTAGGCTGGCAATTGTGCCGATGATTTTACCACCAGTAGGTCTCAAGGCAGAGAGAGCGGCATTCAAAGCAGGAAGCAACGCGGGCTGTGGGTTTTTGACACGGGAGAAGATTGTGGGGATTCGTTGTAACAGAGAGGTAATGACATTCCTGTGTCTCATGTCAGTGATATTCACCAGAGTCGCGACCACCGGGGAGCATACTTGGATTCGTAGGGGTCAACAAACAGTCCCTCGCTGAGAGGGACAAAGGGCTCTTCGAGATCCGTCATCACCATCATTTGAGCTTGGTCAAGCTGTGCCTATGGATTCGTGAGTATATTGTTCGATCCCAGTTGTGGGAGCTGCACACATACACTGAGATTGTAGAAGTGAACTTCCTTGTCGTAAGTGACAATACCAACCTTAGCACCCTCGGGGATTCTCCGCGCCGCAGACTCATCGTCCACGTTCTCCGAAGGCTCCTCGCTGTACAAAGCTTCCATGATACCCTTGCATACGCCCTTCAAGAAACCCCGATTGACCGATTCCAAGCTGACGTCAATCAAGAAGAGCCACTGGAGACCAACAGGTTCCTTGTTCCAGTAGTCTTTGGGAACCAGGAACTCGACAGTTCCCATCATCAGCTCCGGACGCTGCATGCGATCGACACGGGACCCGGAGGGATCAATAGGCGCGAAGTAGTCCGCCATTACGTCGTTGGGGAATGTGCACATATTACAGACGAACTTGTTGCCTCCAGATCTGAATGACATGAACGGATTGATATATGTTCTGCACCGGCGGCATCGCGGCGGTCCGGCGTCGCCAAAATCTAACACGGGAATGGGTTGCTCGCCGGGGTCGAGACGGGCTAGAGGTTGCAGGATCATGCCCAAGGGAAGTGCGGTAGAAGAAAGGAAATCCGATGTCGAAGGGATATTATTCAATGTAAGACGGGCATATTTCGGGGAGGAGTTGCCCTGGTCGTGCGCAACGAAAGGAACCGCTGCCGGTGGAGGGAGGTGCCGTTCCATCGTCGGGTACACATGGTTGAAGTAGTACTGAGCCGGGAGGTCGCGAGACCGAGGAATACTGGGGATCTGCTCTGGATCAATCTTGCCCTGTGTGGGAACGGAGCCTACATCGGCTCCTCCGAGCGCCGGGTTCACTGGGGCAGGGATCCCGGCCGCAGGGGAAATAGGATGTGCGGCCTGATTCAGCCCGGTGTTCAGGAATTGCGACGGTGGCGGTATACCGGCTTGAGGGACTGCGCCGAGTGACTGCGAAGCCGAGGTCGACGCTCCTGCAATCTCGTGGTGTGCGTGACGATGCTTCTTCTTCGACGTCCGAGCCCCGCTATCACTTCCAATTATGCCCAACCCACTCATCTGGGATGCCAAACCAGCCATCGCGGGATCTGGAGACACACCTCCGGCAGCCATCGGATCGGCTTGATAGGCGAATTGACCGTGGGGCGGTTGCAGAGGCTGCTGGGCTGGCGGAGGGGCCCCATATCCGGACCATTGTTGTTGTTGTTGAGGGGCTCCGTACATAGCACCGGGCTGAGGAGGGGAAGGACCGGGAGGAACACCAGCGGCAGGATAGCCTTGTGGAGGAACTTGATGAGCTGTACGGTTGGGATCGGTCGAGGCCTCACCAGGCACTGGCCCTTGGCCGAAAGAGTTATACATGCTCGGGTCGGCCATGGTGCTTCATAACGCGGGGGAAGACGAACAACCGGGGCGGGGTGAGGACGAAGTGGGATCGATCATCAACGGGTAGCGGAGATCTTTTTTTTCTTTCTTTAACCAGAGGCGGAGCACCACCTGCTACTCCACGACGATCAACAAAATCAGTGTGAGATCGAAGGTGAGTAGCGAAAAAGGGACAAGGAGACAGACCTCGAAGGCCGACGCCGCGGCATCGCAATTGACCACCTAATACAAACAACTGCCCCGGCCCATCTTTGTTCCGGACCCTGTCCGCCTTACTCGTTTCGGCCAGGGGCTCGATCTATATCCCCACTTGGAAAGAAGTATAGCATACCTCCGTCCGATGTTGCAGCACAATTATTCTTTCAAATCATGATAGTACGATCGTATTGATTGTATGCCTGATTAGAAATTGCTATGCACTCTGTGATAAGTGAAGCTGTTGGAATCCATTGCTATGCTCTTCCCTCACTTGCTGTTCTTATCAAGCCTTCCCGACAAGCTGCATGATGCATGCAATGGAAGGACAGACGACCGCCACCCCTCCAGCCACTTCATTTTTCGAATTCTCAACACTCTGTTGCTTGACTAGATTTTTCTATCGGCGCTGCCTTTGCCACATACTCACACAACGTCAAATTAGCAGACAATTGACTTCTTCCTCGTTGTATCTTGTCTATATTGACCCTAGTCCTTGCGGGGTCCGTTCACCGTCTTTTTGGCGCTCAGCCTGGGATTCAGTGAGTGTCAACTCAACGAAAATATGATGACTGGAAAAATAACATCAGGACGTCAATTTCAGAACGATCAATGGCTGGACGTCTCTCATACGACCTATCCATTCCTTCTCCATAAACGGCCAGTGAAGCACTATAGTATATATGACAAGAGCGTGACACCATGACCGGTGTTCAAGACAACGACGAGCTACTGCTGGCTCGCATTGGCTATCGACAGGTGACTTTTCTATATCTCCGCCACAAGGCAAATCCTCTAATTGAGCCAGGAATTACAACGCGAGTTCTCGAAGTGGTCGACCATCTCCTACGCTATCTCCATCCTGGGAATCCTCGGTTCGGTGCCCGCGACATTCGGTGCTCCTTTGGCCGCAGGGGGTCCGGCCACAGTGGTATGGTGCTGGTTTGTGGGCTCCTGTATGGCTCTATGCATCGGCAGCTCGGTAGCGGAGCTTGTGTCAGCATATCCCACAGCTGGAGGCATGTACTTCGTCACCAAGCATGTCGTGCCAGAGGAATATGTGCCCATCTTCTCCTGGATTCAAGGTTGGTGTAACCTCCTGGGACAAACAGCAGGGGTTGCTAGTGTGGTCTACACTGTCAGTCAGATGCTGCTCGCTGGTGCTAGTATGAACTCGGCATTGGTCGATGGGAAATACTCTTACTCCCCGTAAGCTTTCATTCCTTTTTGCTGTTTGTTTTTTATCGTTGATGCTGTATCTGGTACTGAGGCGCTCTAGATCTGCATCCGATACCGTTCTTTTGGCTGTGGCCCTCCTATGCATCCTAGGTGTGGTTTGCTCTATGACCACCAGATCATTGCACCGCATCATCGCCTGGTTTGCCCCAATCAATAGTACGTTCTCAATGACTCTGGCTCACTGATAAACCTAACGATATAGTCACCGCCACTGTCTGCATCTGCTTCACGCTACTATGGTACACGCCCAACAAACAGCCCGCCGTCTGGGTGTTTACCCACTTTACCGATGGCTCCGGCTGGGGCTCTAAGGCGTTCTCCTTCCTGCTGGGCTTCATCTCCGTGGCTTGGGTCTTAACAGACTACGACGGCACGACTCAGTGAGTCCACCGTGAATTTTGAACGTATAGATCCTCTAACTTTATCTAGCATGTCTGAGGAGACCCGTGATGCGGCCGCCCTCGGGCCGGTCGCCATCCAAACCGCCGTGCTCGTTTCTGGCACTCTCGGTTGGCTACTGACGATATGCCTCTGCTTCTGCCTCACGGACTACGAAGGCATCCTCAACACCCCCACCGGCCTTCCCGCGGCGCAGATCTTCTTGAATGCCGGCGGCCCTGTCGGCGGCTCCATCATGTGGGGTTTTGCGATTCTTGTGCAGCTGTTCACCGGCTGCTCCGCCATGTTGGCCGATACGCGAATGGCCTATGCATTTGCCCGTGACGAAGCCCTGCCATTCTCCTCGTGCGTTACTCCCCGCAAGCTCTATTCTCTACTCCCAGCCCTGGCTCCCAACCCCCCACCACCCCACGATCGATATATCTTCCCTTGAACCCAACAACCCCAAACCAACTAATCCAATCCCCACCCGAAGGTTCCTCTCCCGCATCAATCCCCGAACGCAGACCCCTCTCAACGCCGTTTGGTTCGTTGTCCTCTTCAGCATCAGCCTGACCTGCATCGCCATCGGGTCGACGCAAACTGCCACCGCCATCTTCAGCATCACCGCCCCGGCCCTCGACCTCTCCTATGTCTCCGTGATCCTCGCCCACCAAATCTACCGCCACCGGGTCAAATTCGTGCAGGGGCCCTTCACTCTCGGCCAATGGGGCCCCTACATCAACTGGATCTCGATCGTCTGGGTGACGTTCATCAGTACGGTGCTATTCTTCCCACCCCATGTACCGGTGACAGTCGCGAATATGTAAGCACACCTCCCAGAAAAAAACCCCCCCGTTACATCAAGAAAGCCCCACAAAACGCCAGTCAACAACATCCAAAAGCTCATGCGATCCACCGCGTAAACCAGGAACTACGGGATTTTTGTTGGGATATTCATCGCGGCATTTGCCCTGGTTTGGTGGTGGGCTGCTGCAAGGGGGTAAGTGCTTTCCGTTTTCCCCTCAAGTATCCTACCCCGAAGAGCCATCTTGACTGGCTCCGTGCGGATCAACAATGTCATGGTTAACCATTCGGGGTGATCTAGACGATACACCGGCCCACGGATAAACGAACAGTTCGAGCCTGTGGCCACGGAGGAGGATTATGGGACGTTTTCGGGGACGGACTCGAATGATATCTAGTTTACGATAAGACTCCGACTTTCTGGAGGGTATAACACCTACGGAAAGGTTCAGTGTCTGAGAGAGAGAGAGGGAAGAAAAGAAGTGATCATTCTATCCTGTCTCAGCCACACAAATTCTGGAACAATAAGGCAAAGACAGGGTACTCGACGCTTGGATGTGATGAGTGAGAGAGGATTCCGCATCTGGGTTTGGAAGACCGGCAAGAGAAATGAAGTGGTATTGATGAGAATAAAGTGAACAATTTCCGGGCTACATATCAAGTATTTGGGACCGCTGATTGTTGGAAGCTGATCAACGGATACATTCAGCACCTGAACCGTATGCAGCGAAATAAGGCAGAGAGACATACGAAGGAGATGAGGATGGGGTAAGATGACGCTCGTCAAGGAGACAGCCCGGCCGGCAGGTGCAGTACAGTGCAGTACGCCGACAGGATCGAAGAGATCTGTCAAACCTAATCTCAGATGCGATTGATTGCTTAAATGAATTGCGCCGTCATGCAAAGAGAGGGGGGAAGGGGCGTGGATGACTCGGAGGTAGGTAGGTACAGTACAGTACTGGTATTTCTAGCTTCGCGATTGCTGAGTTGGGCTTGGGTGCGCCACCGATGCAATGGCACGCTACGCATGCTTTACAGTATGCATATCTCGGACGATATAGACATGCTAATCTGATGGAGAAAAAAATAGGGGGAGAAAATAGGAAAAAAGGAAAAAAGACTATCATCGAAAGAAGAAAAGGAGACCATAACTGTACAATTCACAGACCCCCTTATGCATGGCTCATATAGCACCATATGGCGTATCATGACAATTCATCAGTATTCAATAATGGGAAAATGAGGAAGTCCCGAAACTCCGTCAAGAAGGTAAAAGTACATCTACCCGTGGTCTCACTGCTCTAGTTCCACAAATGAACCAGATAAGATCTCAAAGAGGTAGAATGGTATATGTGAAATTAAATATGTCCCCCGTTGGCCCGACGCCGATCCAAATCCTGTGCCTGCCCTTGCAACTGTTCATTTTGAGGGCATTCCCGTCCCAATCAACCAGCTGTGCTGTTCGCCAGCCGAAATCGTAATATGTGAAAAGAAATGAAAAAAATCAGGGTTCAAAGAGAAGAAGTACACACATGCGTTGCTGATCTGCAAGCGACTGATGTGCTCGACCAGGTCAGCCAACGAATGCAAGGAGGTCCGACGAAATCTTGCTTAAGTGATGAGAAAATCCATCTTCATGTCTTTGATGATCTTCTCCCAATCCCAGCTCTCTTCGGAGTTGTTATCCATGACTTCCCAGACCCGCTCCACGACCTTGAAGGCAGGCTCAATGTTACGGAGGTTGGAGTAAGCTTTGAGGGATTCGAACCCCTTTTTAATTCGCTCGCGTTGGCGTGGCAAGAATGCTGAGCAACCCAGCAGAAACAGGGGCATCAGCACAATGCATAATGCTCCCGCATCTTGGGGGATCTGATCCAAATACGCCAGGCCATCATCTACCACCTGGGCAATCTTTTCGCTCGGTCGGGATGGCCGAATGGTGCGGTAGAGATATACCCAGGTTGACTGCCGGTAGAGCTGTGCAAGGTAGTAATTTGGGGTGTTGGCAGCATATGACGTCTCCCAGGTTCGGATAGCCGAGTCTATCGAGACAGCGTCTCCCAAAATCTGATAATCCACTGCAGGCTCATAACCCTCGTCGAACCGCTGACGGATGCGATCTCGTAATCGAGTTACTTCGGATATGTAGTTGAACAATCCATCAAAGACACCCAGGAACATTCCCGCTTGGGCATGGGGAACAAAATCGGGAAGGCGTAAGTCACCCTGCAAGTGAGCGGGGCGGCGGTCCAGGGAGGTGATTGAGTTGGACACATCGTGATACTGAAAGAACTCCACAATAAACTGACGGAATTTCTCGTTCCGTGGCTGCTGTGTGGTTAAGAGGTACCGTGCGGCGTCCATATGTGGACGGTACTCGCCGTTAGTTTCGCCTTCACAAATTGTATTCAAGCTGAGAGCGATAGTGGAGGCAATTATGGGATCCTCCACCAGAAGCTCGGGTTCCACCGACCCGCCGGAGGAGGCGTTGATATTATCCTTGAGATCGCGAATGGCACGATGGAAATGGTAATATTTACGCTCCTTCAGCTTTGGTTCCGGATCGAGGGCCGAGAGATGTGAGCCTGACAGGCACATGAGGGAGTGCATTAACCCTCGATGCTGGGTGGCCATAGGCAAGAGGATCTCCTTAAAAGGATTGGAATCATCGTTGATCAAGGTCAGAACCCGACTAAATCCGTAGACGAAGTGGTCCAGAAATCGACGATCGATCTCAGTCTCGATACCATCGATCAGCAACGGGAGGCTGCGAGAGACCATGGAATGGGTGCGAGCCGCTGTCAAGCGAACGGAGTCAGAATGGAAGTCTGAGACGTCGTATATGGGTCCGATAAATCAAGGGGTAGAAACTTAAAGGTCGGAACAAAAGAGATCGATGATCCTTACCATCCTCGAGTTTTTGCTTGCCACTCTTCCAGATCTCTTTCGGAGGGTAGCCTTCGCACACGACGGCATTCTTCTGACAATTGAGACAACTGCGGCGGAAGTCAGAATTCATCATTGCGACCGGCTCCACATTGTATGAGAGAAGGCTTACGCTGGTTTGGTCTCATCACACTTTTTCTTTCGACGACGACAAGTAATACAGCCGGTTTTGGATCTCCCTTTGGTGATCTTGACCTGACCCCCGGGCGCTGGCAGCGGATGTTTGCGCGGTCGTCCACGTTTCCGTGGGACGTTCACGGGAACAGCCGTGGAATCCGAATGACTCGAGCTCGCATTGGCTATCGCATTTGTCGTTGTCTCCACCCCCACAGGTTTAATACTTTGCAGGTCGTCCACGTCGTCCAATTCCTCGATTTTGGGCGTTACATCGGTCATGGTCGGGTCGGCATAGTGGGTGGCGAAAATGTTGAGTCGGAAGGTCTTCGCGGAGGGCATTGCGGTCGCAGCAAATGGGTGGTGGTGGTGGTGTGACCCATCGTGGAGTTTAAAGTCCAGTTCGGCGGTGGGCGCGGTAGGCGAAGTGTCGGAAGGGTTCTCCCCATCCCAGGAAATCGGCGAGTCATTGGAAAGATCGTCCGTGGTGCTGATACTGGTGCGATGAGAAAGTGAGGAGTCATCGACTAAAGGGCAGTCGACAAAGGCGGGGATGTCGGGAAAAACCACCGAGCGGGCGGAGTCGCGACGAACAGCGGTCGGATGTGCTGACGAGAAAGCATGAGAAAGATTATTGCTGTCGGAGGAAGAAGAGGACGAGGAGGACGAGGAAGATGAGGAGGATGAAGCAGCATTAGACGGGGAGGAGGAAGGGAGGGCGAAAAGGGACGCTTTCTGCAAGGACAACATTGCACCAGACGCCGCCACCTCTCTAAGCGGGAGGTGCGTAGAGACGGTACGCAAGTGCTGGAGTGTATATATATATCGAAATGAAAAAAGTGTATTGAGTATAGAGTGTAGAGTAAGCAAGCCGGCGATGTAAGACGCAAGGAGAACGAGCGAACAGAAGAAGAGGAGGAAGAGGAGATGGAGGAGGAGGGCGGCAAGCCGGGGTTGATCTGTGACGAGCGAGGAGGGGTCTTTAAGAAAAGAGCAGCAGGGTAGGTAGAACTGTGTGGGAGGGTGGAGGGTGGTAGTGGTGGTGGTATTGGTGGTGGTCAAGCTGATTAGTAGGTGTAGTTGGTATTATTAGTAGTGGTAGTAGTAGTAGTAGTGGTAGTTGTGGTAGCGGTAGTAATAGTAGTAGTGGTAGAATGACAGTACTAATAGGAATTTAGAATAATGAAATTAATGAAAATGACAATAATAATAATAATAATAAAATAATAATAAAATCACGAATAGATGAATTCAAAGAGGAGGGGAAGATCGAACAGACACAGACAATGGATGGAAGGAAAGTGGGGAGGAACAACAAGACTTGGCTGAGATTGACTGGTTGCGCGGAAGATGGAATCAACACACTGGGTGGGGAGGCAAGGAAAGGGAAGAAAGTACAAGCAGCTGGATTGAAGTTAGTGCGTCACAGACTTGAGCAAGTTCAGTGGGTGGATGAAGGTGGATGGAGGTGGATGGAGGTGTGTGTGTGTGTCTGTGTCTGTGTGTGTGGTGTGTGCGTAGTGGGCGTAGTGGGCGTAGTGGGTGTAGTGTAGAGTAAGTTAGAGTAGTGCAGTGTAGTGTAGTTGGGAGTTGGGAGTTGGAGTACCCGTAGTGTGTGTTAGTGGCGGACAGTCCTTGGTCAGAGAGAAGTAATAGTAAGTCAATGGTCAATTAGACTAACTCCCCCAAGCTTAGAGTGAGAAGAAGGGGGAAAGAGGGGAAAGTGTCAGTGTAAGTGTCAATGTCAGTGTCAAGAGTAAAGAGAGTGGAAAAGTGTGCGAGTCTGCCTGTCTGCCTATAGAACCACAACAAACGAGGCTGGGGATCTCGTCGATCAAAGAGAAAGCGATAACTAACTGACAACCCCCAGCTTATTAAGGATACACCACGGTGAGAACAGACGCCGTCCATTTGAATGAGATGAGGGAATAATGGAAGAATCGACACAAACCGTATTGTAAGAATGGAGAACAGGATAGAATAACAGACTCCGACCCTGACCAGGTTCAACAGAAGCCAATCCCAAATGGGCAAGTCGGGGGGCCATGATACCTTAACTGAGTAGAACTTACCTAGTAGTTACCTAGTTAGTTAGTTACCTACTAGGTGCTGAGTAAGTTAATCGCTGCGCCATTCTGAGGGTTGATTCAAACAGACAAAGACACAGACACAGACACTCAAGCAGTTACAAACGGTCTCATCCCAACTAACTAACAGATGGATTGACAGCCTGGAGCTGACTGAGCGAGTCACTGACTCGCTCAACCAGTCAGACTTCAGCATTCATTGTCCGCACGCATGAACCGAGATTCGGATGGATCCCAAGTGGGCAAACTTTCTGATTGATAATTCCGGTTTTGGTAGAATCGAATCCATCACAAAAGCCCCGAGCTCACTGGAAATTGGGATGAACGAGGTACATTGTTTATTGCCTTGCGATGTGTCTGAAGGCGTATTTCCATCTTTCATAGTATACTCCGTAGATCGGTAACTTAGATATTCAATCCCAGGAAGGGAAACTCCAACTGCGGGGAGAGAAAAACGAATCGAAGAATCAGCCCTGGGAGAGAGAGCCCGGGCCTGGAGAAAGAGTTTCTAACCTTCAAGAGTTGGGCTGCCAAGCCGGTTGTTGTACAGACAGACCCTTATTGGGTCATGGCGCAACGGAGAAAAGCGACAGAGAAACTTCACTAGGATCATTTTGCCCACGAACTAGACTAGCCTAACTACACTACACTACGGTACAGCAAGTAAATACAGTACACTAATTAATAAGTACAGCACAGCGTGTACTCGTACTTAGTACTCCGATGAACAACTACCTAGGTTCTCTCCTTCTCTTGCCCTTCCAGTTCTTCCCTCTCTCCCCCCACCACCCTCATCCTCACCCTCACACCCTCACACCCCACTATCCTCCAGTTTATCCTCACTATTACTGTACTCGGTTTCTGGACCTGTCTCAGTACCTGTGTGCCTGTGTCTGTACCTGTACCTGTACCTGTACCTGTACCTGTACCTGTACCTTCCGTCCGTCCCACTACCCCTACTTGCATACACACTTACATACGCACACACATCGGAACTTGAAATCGGTGGATGCTCCCAAAACAATTGGAAAAAGCAATGTGCGCCAATCAGAGTCCCCATGCATCAAGTTCTGTTGACCACCACCGCGGATGATCCTCGTTGCTTCTCCCTCTTTGGGCAGGGAACCTCACTATCCGGCTGATGACCGGCCGGGGTTTGTGTGAGCGTGCGTGCGTGCGTGCGAGTATGGCCGGTGTGCGTGTATGCGTGTGTGCGTGTGTATGTACGTGTGGTATATGAATGTGGATGGATGATTTCCCAGGAGAGGAAACCCCCCCCCGGTCCGAAATGCAATTCCTCGCGATGATGATGCGTCGTCAGGGGTTTTACTGCCTCGCCTTCCTCTTCTCGGCAATCAAAATTCTGGTTCTTTTCTTTTCCTTTTTTCCTTTTCTTCTTCTTCTTTTGCACTCTCCCTCTGAAACTTGAGCACCGAGCACAAAATTGTGCTAGAAGCTGATCGACGGATTGCATCCGTACACCTAAGCTTAGTCTCTCCATTGAGCACTGACAGGAGGCAAATGGTCTGACCCCGTTGAGGCTCTCGGTCGGCTCCAAGACCCTCTCATGGCTTGGACCAAAAGAGAAATGCACCGAAGATCAACGTGGTACAGACCCTTCACCAGTCTCTCTCCCAGGACACACAGACACGCCCCGTCTCTCCCATCGCTTTCTACTACAAAACAGCAATACTGGGACTTTTTTCTCCCCGAGGCCATCGTCTCCTGATGACACTTTCTCACTCCCTCAGATAAATCAGGATCTGTCGGAGAAGGATGCGCAATAAGTGGGTTCCATTGCCTGCGGCGCACATTCAGATCACTGATCATGAGGCGGGGATAAGGGCCGGGCATGATACAGGCACTTCTGACGGAGACTCGTATAGATATCTTGCCTGCAGCCCACTTAGCTTACACAAGCAGAAAGTTAAATTCCTTGCTGCAGCAGGGGCCCTCCGACTTTCGATAATCTGCTTCAATTCCCAGTTGAGATCTATCTGGTCGTGGGATCTGTCTCAGGCAACATCGAGTCTACCGTATATGCTCCCCAGAAAACCGGACACGTCGAAGCAGGCCGTATGGTCGATGAGGCGTTTCCCCACACCATCTAGGATGAGTACAGCAGCAGCAGCAACAGCAGCAGCAGCATGACTGCCAGATACGGGAAGCATGGAAGTGTGTTTTCTTGTTTGAAGTCGGTAGTCTCCCCAGTCGGGGTCTTATGTAGTGTATTACGTGCATGCCGGGATGACACGGCTCAGGCTCAGCTGGACGCCACACCACCCCACGCTACTGGCCTTTCTTTGTGTCGCAGCAAGTGCGGAGAGAGGGCCAGATGCTCGGGCAGTGATCCCACCGGCCACTCGCCTCTGATCAGTCTGACCACGAACTTTAGATTGACGGTCCCCGACGAGGCGAAGGAGGATGACGTCGGAGGATCGGATCGGGGGAAATCCCTCTCCCCCATGGCGCATCTGGATTGAGTCCGGAGTCTCCAGCAAGGGGAGGGGAATGAATGGACGGAAAAGCAAGAAGCAGCGAGAATCATTCAAAACCCTCATTACGAGTACATACCCGGACAATCTGGGGAAAAGTGGGCCAGATCTTCCCTCTGTGCTCCCAGCACGGACATTCGGGGTACTGCAAAGCATCAAGCCAGCATTGATCATGTCCGACTTCATTCATTGACTGGCTTTACCTTACCCACCTCTCCCCTGCCCTCCATCCTACTACTGTAGGTACATGATCAGATGCGACCGAGGGAACCGATCGAATCCGATTCCACCGATTCATGGGGCGAGAATTGAGCAATTGAAGTCTGATGATATGGATTTAGCAGAGCAGAGAGATGATCAGCCACCAAGCTACTCCGTAATTAGCACGGCGCCTGAGCTCCAGCTAACCACTGTCATGTATGAAGCAGCTAGGTCGTGTACCTACATAACCCTGTCTTTACCTTCTCGCCTCTTCTCATAAAAGGACCGAAAGGACCAACAATGAGTTCAAGGCGCCATACACAGCCACTCGAGTTAGCATTAGCATTTCCAAGTCAGCCAATGGACGGAATGACCATTAGTCAACAACCGTGCACACAGTCCATGACTCCATGTAAGTAAGTTATGGCGGGGGGGGGGAGAGGAAGGGGGGTTAGGAGAGGCGAACGAACAGAATAGGATTGTGTGCAATTGGATGGCTTTGTCTCCGAGTGCTTGGGCCTCCTCCCATCTTTTCCTGTCTGTCGGCCACGGTTGATTCGAAACGGCTCGGGATGAAGCACTCCGTCCGGGCGGGCGCCCCATCAATCTGCCTGCCGACTAATTGGGAAATCAGAAGTGGAGAGATGAAGAGAATCATCTGTATACCGAGTACGGAGTACGTTAAACTAACTCAGCTAGCTTGACTAAACTTAACTCACCACAGGTTGGGTAGAAAGTTAAGGTAGCTTGGAGGCATTCGGCTTCCTCCCCCGGTTCCGCTGCCTCTTCTTTCTAACTTCTTGTTTGCTTGCCCCTCCACTGATTCGATTCGATTCTGACTGACTCTTTTCTCTCTGCATTTACCAACAAGAACGGTTGGGCTGGACTGGACTGGCCTGGACTTTGGGTCAGATCCAACCCAAGTCACATGGCATGGTGCCCTGAGATTCGGGTATTACCGGATATGACGGGATCTTGAGGTTCTACACTTGCTTACTGCAACCGTACAGTAACTACGGAGACAATGTACATCTACGGGAAGCATCTCGTCATCAACTTCGCAGTGACCTTCAAGTTATATATTCGAAACATGATAGACCATCACGGGTGTGCTAAGTGGGGGTGAATCCGTCACTCAGTTAGTGCTAGCGAGCTTACGGAGAGTACATTGGAGCAAAATCAGTACTTCTCAGATGTTGATCTCCTAACTATAAGTCAACCATGGCCCGAACCTAGGAGCTCAGAACCATAACCAGACCAAGACCAGCATTAGTCCACCCATGGCAGCGAGAGTTTTACTACGTATAGTGTCATCGAATCAGCAGCCCCATCCCTCAAATATGAATCCTCAAGCACAGCATGCAACTGGAACACCCGCGATGCACCCGACTACTCCCAGAACTTGACTGGTCAAATAGCCCTCTCCCTCTCCCCTCTTACCCCGACACCATCCTCCCCATCCCATCAACCACCTCTCTCTCTCTCTCTCTCTCTCTATCTCAACTTAGCCCCTCCCCTGCCCCTCCCCTGCCCCTCCCTCTCCTCTATTGCTCTATCAACAACCCAATTCTCACCCGTCACACCAATTATGTAAAAATCTTCATACCCACGTATAACTACTCACAAAGAGAAGAAAGGTTCCAGACGGTCCACCCACCCGCTCCAGACCTCTCTCTCATTCCAAGCGTCCAAGCAAAAAATCTCGATCCCATAACCAACCTTTCAACACATTCCTCAGAGTAGACTAGTCAGTACTGAGGATCGGGTATACGTACATTCCCATCCACTCACAACCCACAACCCGACTCAACCCTACTTTTAACCGGCCTGCCTGCCTGCTTAGTCAAAAAGAAAATCGTTCCTTTTGCTTTTCCCTTAGGGTTGTTGGTCTATTCCTCTTTTGGTTTCTGGGGTGGTAGGTTCGACTTTCTAGTAGACCACCAAAAAAAAAAGACTTCGCGTGCGTTTTGCGGGCGTACGTGCGTTGCGCCGCGATGCAGACAACCCGCGGCGAGCTACTAGCCTACTACTAAGTACTCGATAGTACTAAGTAACCCCCCGCCCCCTTCTCGGTCAATCATGCAGATGGATTGGGGAAAGAAGCTCTGCACTAATCTACACTTACCCTCTTTTTCCGTTATCGTACAGTAGGTTGAAAGGCCTTGGGCCCGCCCGCTTTACCCTATTTTGATGGACGCACAGGTGTGGTGGTGGTGGTGATGGGCGCTAGTTGATTGTACTTTTAAGGACGACGGGATACGCGGGAGGAGGGGGAGGGGCAGAGGGGAGAGACTGGGTTCGGTCACGTGAGTTGGTTGGGGGGATTCACATGGTGGTTAGTGAGTGGTATATAATATCTGATTGATGTTGCAGTGGATTGAGGAGGAGATGGTGTTTTGGAGTCATTCGTAGATGATCAGAATAATCCTCGTCTTGGGGTGGTTTCCAATGATTTGAGGCATTGTGAGACGAAGTCACGGAAAGCTGACTTTCTAGTTCTGGTCAGAATGTTTTGACTTGAAGTACCACAGCTAGGCCTTGAACCCAGCAGACAACCACTCAATATTTTTTCGCTTGTTTTTGAGGTGCTGTAGATCCTCATTGTCGGGGCTCGTCCCATCAGAGTAACTAGCCTCAGCAGAGGCATATCGATACTGTCGATGTTCCGCGATCAAGTCATGCAGATTGCTTGCGGCCTTGACGAACTTCAGATCCTCCATTCCGTCCCCGAGGTACCAATGTTATACCGCCTTGACGCGGAAAAGTCGAGCAAAGGCATGGTCCACTCGGTTGAGGATCTCCTGGAGTACCGTCGAGTTGCCATGTAAAGTCGGTGACACCCGGAGACTCTGCGGCGGGACGGAGCAGAAGGCTGTCTGCACGTTGCTTAGGAGTAATTCGAGCTCTATGGTTGCTGCTTTGGATGTGCTTCATCTGATCCTCGATCTCTCGCATGGAGATCCGTCCCCGACTGGCTAGAGAGCTCAGTGTTTAGTCTTGTTTATATATTTGATAATCCCAGGCCCTTGCAATCAAGCAGAACATGTCAAAAAATCAGCCCCGGTTGAGATCGCAAGAGGCCATCATGTTGCTCGAATCAAAAATCTGCTGCGTGAGATCCGAGACTGTGACTGATCGGAATGAGTGCACATGTGGCTGGTGAGTGGTGCAAAGCCCGCCATCAAGATGCTCAAATGGGCAAACGGAACCATCTTAAGAGATTGCACATATCCGGGTTTAGCTCGCTTAGAAAGTAAAGGCACACCGAGACTCCAGATATGACTGCTGAGACAAAGTAATGGAAGGCACAGTGCGTGGGATAACCGAGTCTTAAAGTGCGCATTCAAGTATATTGATGCAGCAATAGCGAAGAAATTGTCTATCGCACACCAGTGTCGAAGCAGAAAGTCTTATCCGCTTCATGAATCCAGTGTTTCGTGAAGAGCATGGCATTGCAAGGTCCAGCGACGGCATCGGAGCTTTAGCAGAGCATAACGCGGTCATCATTCGATCGGGGAACTCTTCTTTGATTCTTGAAATCAAAAGCGTGCCCATACCGGGCCTCGTCCCGCCATCTAGCAAATGGGCAATCTGGAAACCTTGATTGCAATCGCATATCTCTGCTTCTTTCCGAATAGCATCAGTCACTTGATCTACCAAATCGGCCCCTTCAGCATAGTGCCCCTGGCCCAGTTGTTGCCCGTTCCACATTGCCTAAAAACGAAGTTGTCAGGTCTAAGTAAAGGACCACCAGGACCGTATCTGATCGCATACATTGTCCCTGGCTTTAAGTCGAGAAGGATCGCGGGGAATGTACTTTCTGCCTCTCGCGTCATTGAGGTAGATATTCATTCTCTCTAGTTGCAGATTAGATGAGCCCATGTACCCAGTTTCTTCTTCTTCTTAGGGAAGTCATTGAGATATGGGGCAAGCACGGTTACTGACACGCCAGAGGAATCCAAGCCATGTTCTGAGAAACATCTGCTTGAAGACATTCAGTACCAGAGGGGCCACGGGACTATATACAATGTCGGACTTACCAGAAAGAAAAACCGTTCTGACTACCTGGAAAGCTATATATCATTCCTTTGATGTTACGAACCTCCATTTGATTGTCATACACGCTGAACAGTCTGAAAGTCAATCCAATGGAAGTCGAAAAGCCATGTGTCAGTGAGAGCCTCAAGGTAAAGCCTTTGGACAAGAGGGAAGGCTCATAATCTGGCGCATCTTGTCTAGGCATCGAGAATACAGCGTGGTCACCATGTGCTAGGCGTTATTTCTGGTAAAGCCTGCTGCCTGTCGACTCCAAATGACCGGCATACGCCAGAAATCTTCTAGCAGACAGAAGGCTACAATCAGCCACGGACTCTTGTAATGTATTGCGTATTGAAAAGGCCCCTAGCACAAAGTCAAGGCATTAGCACCGCTATCTCTTGGAGGTCTCAGCATCATTGCCAATCGTAGTCCACAATCAGAAGTTGAAGATGTCGCTCCTACATACTGTCGTACAATCATGAGTGGCGTCATTCTTCAGCTGAGATAGAGCCACTAGTTGATTCAACGAACCACCGCGAGGTCACGCTGAAGAGTTGAGCCCGACATTCAGCTGATTCCCGCGCGTGTGTTACCTCCATACCTGGGCGGCCGGAGGTTGAAGCCAATGATGGTGGAGACGTGCGGAGGCGAGCGACCGGCGAATGGCCTCAAGCTGAAAGAATGCTGAGACTCTGGGTTTGGCTGCTATTGTAGGATTGGTCATGGACAGAACATTGCTTTCAGGAAGCAGTTTTCCTTGACTGTTCAGTGCCCCTTAGCACGCAATGGCCATCGAGGTTTGGGGTGAGCAGTCGCTGCCTGCAACGGACCGAGTAGTCAGCATTATCCGCTCATACTTTTTCAGACCGACAGGATCTTCGAAGACGTTCTCTGTTGAGTATATAGAACTGAGGCATTCATCGACAGGTCAAGGCGGAGGCGGCGGCGCCCACTCGGAAGCGGGCCGCGTCCCTTCCCTCTCTCCCCACCCCCCCTCTCCCCAATCAAGCGACTACCGACAGCTGAGGCTACCTACTACTAAGTTACCAGGTAGTGACCAAATGCGCCATCTCAACTTTCGTTCGTCAAGTTTTCCCTCAAAGCCAGCCTTACAATCCCTTCCTCAATGGCAGAGCCAAAGAGACAGAGGCAGAGACAATTTCGTCACAGGTCCCGAAACGGATGTCGAACTTGTCGGTCTGTAACCACCCCTCAAACTGGAACCAAACTGCGCCCCCGGCTCGCTTTTACTGATCCACGGCCATCCCGATCTGCAGAGCCAGACATGTCAAATGTGATGAGACACCTGGTGCGTGCAATCAATGCACCTACACCGGACGCCACTGCGAATACGATGCTAGCCGGTTGCCACGCATCTCCGGAGCAATTGCAAGGACCATCTGGCCACAATCCGTTCTACAGATCGCCCCAACTACCCGACCGGATACCAGCACTGACGAACAACGATGCTTTGGCATTTTCTTCCATCAAACGGCGCCCAGGATGGCCGACTGGTTCAATTCGGAGGTATGGCAGCGGATAGTCCTGCAGATCAGCCATGCGGAGCCGGCTGCCTACCACACCGCCGTGGCTCTAAGTGCGCTTCACGAGGATGTCGAGATGCGCGGCCTTTGCCGCACTGGCAAGCAGAGTATGCATGATTCGCATCATCGCTTTGCGTTCGAGCAGTATGGCAAAGCGATGGTCATGCTCCGGCGACGCTTGGCGTCGAATGATCCTCAGGTCCGGCTGGTGGCCTTGATATGCTGTATCACTTTCATCTGCGTCGAGCTGCTTCATGGCAGCTACAAGAGCGCGGGCGTGCATCTGCGGAGGGGAGTGCAACTCGTGGAGCAGCGGGATGGGTACTGGAGGCATCATCCGAGACAAGGCTCGCTCCCTACCGCACAGCTCCGCTACGGATCTGCGACCGAGGCTGCCCTGGTCCAAGCCTTCATGGTGCTCGATGTGCAAATAGCACAGTACGAACAATCAGATGCCCTGACGCTCGAGCAATCGACAGACCAGAATGCTTACCCGTCTGTGACCAACAGTCATGGCAGCCTGATGCATGAGCAATCAACAGACCAGGATACCTCCCTGACTGGGTCCAGCAG
Source organism: Aspergillus fijiensis CBS 313.89 (assembly GCF_003184825.1). NCBI lineage: Eukaryota > Fungi > Ascomycota > Eurotiomycetes > Eurotiales > Aspergillaceae > Aspergillus > Aspergillus fijiensis. The sequence continues at coordinate 556,061 of NW_024468992.1, read as the reverse complement.
CCTTGGTAGCAACGCATTTGGAAGCCTCTTAGAAGCTAGACAGCGAATCAATATCCTCATGAGCAAGGTATCACACTTCCGAGGGTCCTGCGAAACTCTTTTGCACGACAACACAAAGGAACCGGCCGTGGTGCAGCAGGCGACAGCACAGCAGGACATCATGCTAACTCAACTGAGCGAGTTCGCGGTATCTTTCGAAGAGCTTGTGGCGCGTCGTGACCCTGGCTCTTTAACCGAGGAGGAGAGGCGCAATATCGCCCTGTTGCGCCTGCAGCATCTGTCGTTGCTAAAGCTGGTGGATATAAACCTGGCCGCTTCGGAGGTCATTCCGGATCGCACTTTGTCAAAGTGAAACAGACCAATGGGCTCGTAAGGGCCTTCTATACCAAGCCTCGAAGCTGCAGCCAGAGAAGTAATCTCGAGTTTTCAAGTTTCGAAGTTTGCTGGTAGCTAACTGGTAACTCGGACCAGTTCGGCAAAGCAAGGAGAGCAACCATAATCTATAGAGTCATCAGCACATTTGAGATGAGTGATTAGATAGTGTCGACCAGTGTACATAGTCTCTGGCTCACCGCACAAGATAATTGTCCAGCACGGATGAATCATCCAGTAACCCGGTGATTGACTCCCACTATGTGTGACTGACTACCAGACATAAATGGTAAAGAGCCGAGTTCTGCCGGCGCCACGACCGCATTTAAAGGGGGTAGCGGTAGTGATCCTACCACCGTTCGGTGACAGCCATAAAATGAAGTCGACTATGTGATTGCTGCAGTTCAATTCCACGCGCAATATGCCCATTTCCAAAGGAGATGGCATGTAATCAGTTATATGCCGTAGTGTCCGATCACAAGCCTTCCACCCGAGTCTCACTTGGACCACGCAGGAGGTGTGGTTACTGATCCGCAAAGATCGAGTCAATTGTCCAGGCTTTCACGAACTGCCCGGCCGTTGACGCTCTGAGCCAAGGCAGGGCTGCAGATGCCGGTGATATATCCGCCCCTTCTGGAATGACTGACTGACAGAGGTGCAGATAGCGGGCAGAGACAACATGACTCCTCCGCGACTGGCCTCCCCGCCCAAGTGTGACTGCACCAAAGTCAAGAGCATGACCATCTCAGCCCCCGACCCCTTCTCCAAACTGTGTACCTCGGCTCGGACATTCAAAGCATGTAACCCGTGAACGCAGGGAGAAAGCTCACCGTCCACGACCCGCAGTCTGCTCCAGCTGCGCCTCGACCAAGTCGCCTCGTCAACAGCATCGCAGCCAACCGAGCGTTGCCCGCGGATGACCACCTATTCTTCTTCGGGGAATGTTGATTGATAGAGTAGAGTGACTGCGGCAATTAACTAAATACCTGCCCTGAAACCCGGAAGACAGTTTCCCTCTGCGAAACCTACCTGCCCGTATACTGGGTCGAGATGGATCCCAGCAAACCATTTCAATGCCCGTGGCTCTGCGGCTCAGCTACATACAGCACACCAACAAATTCCGAGCTGGCAGCAAATCCATTGCGGGTCTCTCCCTCCTCTGTAACCTCTGTAAATAAACCCTTCCGCGGCCATTGGCTCGAGTGGGTCAGCGCTGGGCGGGCGTTTCAGCGATCTTCAGGGACGACTAGTCTGAATGCAAGCAAGCGGGGGGACGTGGTGTTGCAGATTTCAGCTGGGTAACTTAGTAGACGAATTGTCGTAGAATGATCAAAGAATGGAAGAACTAGACTAGGCAGATTTGTTTCACCGCTCGTAAAATGAGGAGGACTGGATTGGGGATCCAGTTATGTGCCCGCCATCCACCTCAAGGACTACTAGGTATGTACATCCTCAGGTCAGCCAAGTATCCTTCCTATCTGGTCTGGCTCCACCGGGGCAAATTGATCAGGGTCATCTCAAAACATATATTCTCAATCCTGTTACATACCTACATTCTGAGAAGCAGAAATCGGGCGAAAGTGGGCGTAAGTTGGCACCTGTTTCAACGTGAATGAAAAGGCCCGGAGTTACCGCCGAAAAGATTGAGGTCACTCGATATTGCAATATATCTTTTGATTAGCTTATGGTTTTGAATGAGGCCAGGCGCAAACCTGGGAGCTGGTTGTGCATGGACCCAGTCGGCGTGCAGATGAGCCTAGGCTATACTATAGTTGTCTGCTGAGCCAGGTGAGACAGCAGGTTTGTGCCAATTATTCACAAGTGGGGTTGACCACATAGACAACAATGGCGGCAGTGCTACAATGACTACAATGACTCCAGGAACCGTGGGTGTCAGGTGCAGGAGTTTGCAAAGATGAATTTAAGATGTTTCTTATAAATTCAACGTTATCATCGTGACTAGTCACCGGACTGACCGATCCCATTGCAATTCTCGACCTCAACGCAGGATTGAAAAGAAGTCACCCGTGACATATAAAAAATCCCACCCATGCTGTATAGTAATGCACCTCTTTGTACAACGCCGATTCTGTGCAAATAAGACCAAAAACAACACCATAAACCAGACCGAATGGAGAATAGAAACAATGTCGTAGGGCTGGGGGGCATGACCATTTCAATCTGAATAGCTCAACCGGGTGCAAAATGCTAAATCATGTACAAGAAACAAGGGATATAAGGCAGACGCGAGAAGATTGATGCTAGCGACAACACAACGAAGTGACAACAGCTTGCGAAGATGATGAATGATAGTGAGAGACATATCTCAACCATTGGCTGCTTAAGCTGTGAAAACTCGATCAAGTTGTCTGAGAGCCCGCATATCTTCCCCACCGAATCCGATCTTTTCGCTAGGGATGTCCTTGGGCCCCTCCGCTCGCCCTGTTGCCGGAACTGGAGGAGCGGTTATTGAGGGTAATCCGCCAGACGGTGCGCCGTTCATTAGGGAACCAATGCTGGGTACAGCAATGCCGGAGCTATTAGGCTCGAGAGGCTTGGAGACCACCGCACTCGGGGGAGGGATATGAATGGCGTTGGATGGAGGCTGGTTCAAAAGCCGGGGGCTCCGCACAGCCGGGCCAAGGCCGTTGCTGTGTGATAGAGGATGTGGTTGCGTGCGTGGAGACGCACGTCGAATATCCGCGTGGTGTGCGAGCTCTGACGGGCTTCGATGCAGCATCTCGTGCGCTTCAACTGGTGTGCGTGGCGACCGACTTGCAAGCATCTGTACAGACGATGGGGGCAAGGCCGGAGGCATCGCAACCTCAACCGCATGAATTGGTCGCTCGTGGGGCGTTTGCAAACCGGGGGGCTGCGGAGGTGGCGGTAGAGGAGTACCTGGTGGTAAGGACGCAGGATGATGATGATGATGATGATGAGAATATGCGACATGACTACCGGCCGGAACTGGAGGTAGATATGAGGGATAGTGATGAACCGGAACAGGCGGCGTGGCCAGGGGAGTTGGTGGCCATGTGTACGACGTCGTGTATGGGGGAGCATGCGTAGCAGCGGCGCGAGCATACGGCCCCATCGGATGAGGAGGTACGTAGGCTGCACCGGCCATGGGGCCACGAGTCACGACAGGAAGATTCTGCTGATCGTTGACCGTAGATTCTGGGTAGAGTCCCTTCTGGGGTCGAACATGTCGCAAGGCCGGATCTGTTGAAGGTTGCTGGAGATTGGCAGCAGACGGGTGCGATCTTGAGTAATAGCTGATGAGATGGAGATGCTGTCCGGTCGAGGTGGTGATGCTGAACGACTGTTTCATCAATCCATCGGGTTTATATCGATAGCCATCAGGTCCTTCGTCCACGCCGTCCCCCCGATCGTCGTCGCTGCCTCGCGCACTATCTGGGGTCTTTCCCCCTCTTGACATTGTCGTTTGTGCCACACCAGTTCCTCCTCGCTTGCCCTCCATTTCGCGATAAGTTAGGAAACTGCCAGAGACCCGGCTCGCACTCCAGGATTTGCCATCGGTCCATCTTCGCATACCCGCCTCCCTTTCATCCCAGACAAAAACTGAACCCGAGCGGATTAACTGACGTTCTTTTTCCGACAGTCGTCGTTGTACTCGGGGGAGAAGGCCAATGCGACAAGCTTCGAAGAGGATGATGGCGTCCGCTGGGGTGCGGACGTGGCCGTGATACGTCTCCATCCACCTTCGGTGATCTGTGTAGGTCCCCGTGATGACGGTTGGTTTGAGCGCCAGGGCTGGGTGATTCGTAGGGTACAGAATATTGAAAGTCGAGTAGAAGCCGAGGCTACTCAATGCTGGTCCCTCTGACGACAGAGGGGAGTTGGTTTCTGCGCCGTGCTTCTTTGTGTGTGTTAGAGAATCAATCACGGTAGTGGATATTTCCCGATTAGGAAACTGATGCAGCCCGGGCGGTATCGGCTTTGATCTTGCCACAGCATCCACAGAAAGTGAACGAGGATCTAATGGTAAGAAGAAACGAGGTTAATTTGCTATCTATGTATATTAGAATGGGAATGAGGGGGTCGAGGGGATAGTGTAGAGGGGGATGGAATGTAGATGGAACCAAGGCAGCAAGGAAGGGAAGAGAAAGTAGGGAGTAGGGATGGGCACAACTGATAGGAGAATAAAGAAGGAATGCAGTCAAGCGGACCGACTCAAGCGTAAAGATATACAAAGGATGCTGAGACAAGGAGGCTACATAATGCAACGAACGGGTTCACCAGTTCAATTACTTACAGTGGGAATAATTGCGGGTTTGAGCGTTGCTGCTGCAGTCACAGGTAGAATCGGAGATGATGAGAGAGTTGTAGGAAGGGTAGATGGTGGTAGGAGAGAAGAAAAGAATAGGCAGAGAAATACTGGAAAAATGATTATTATAATCCGAATGGTAATCAAGTCCAACTAAAATAAAATAAAATAAATAAAATCCGAGGGGGGAAAAGAAATAGAAAATAAAATAAAAATATTCAAGTGAAGAATTAGCATCAAAGATAGGGTGGGGAACCAACCTAACTTTGAACCCCACAGGGTTAAGCAGTTGTGTTTTGGTTTATTGAATGAGATGGAAATAATGTTACTCAAAAATCTGGGTCGGATTTAATTGCGTGTTCGCATGAGCATCGGCTACAGCTGAATACACATTAGTAATCTAGTACATGGACTGGATTATGTATAAGTGAAGTTGAATCGGTGTTGCATAAATAGTTATTGTTTTGAATAGTTAGCAGCAGCAGCCCTCCTGATTTATGAGTATCTTCCTCGCTGCTTCTTTGACTACATCCGCCTCTCTATTTTTGCCTCATGGTCTCTCGGGATTATGAACTAGTGTAACTACTTATCCATTCGTGATTTCAGCCCCAGCCAGGGTCAGAGGATGATGGCTTGGACCTCTTCTTTCTAGGCGCCATGCGAAAGATCAGCCAGCCAGATTCAACGACCAAGAAAAGTGGGTACAGATTAAGAGGAGGCCGCAGCAAATGATTTCATCTGATATTATTTCGTTGCTGGATTTATCACAAACAAAGCGAACCTTGTTTTTAACCTTTTCTTTTTCGCCTAATGTTCATCCATGGTACTGGAGAGCGAGGCTGGTGGGTGAGTTCGTTCGCTTCAATTTATCATTGCGCTATGCCTAGGAGCATGACTGTCGGGTCAGCTAAGCTCCAGGTAATTTAACCTCTCCTGAGTCGTACCAAAACTCTCTCGGGAATGTAAGTATAAGTGTGCACAGTTATACTTTCACACACTACAGGTAATCCTATAACCAGCAGTCAAGCAGTGAACCTAAGAAGAGGGGGCTCATTCACGGGTGGAGTCTAAACCCAGACAGGCAATCTACTTGCAAGAGGTAGGTTACTCCTACAAGGTAGTTTTAACATCATCATCATCATCGTCGTCGTCGTCAGCATTTGGACTGCATGTACTGTATACCACGACCGACACCCAGAGTAACCGGTTGCATATGTGATGGGTAGTACAAACTCCTGCCTACAGGGCTGTAGGATTCCCACATACCGGATGTCCATTCCTTAGCAGGTTGATATCGATTAGCATCCAAGGATGATGATACCATAGCACCTGGCACTATTCTCCTTGCTCATGGGTCTGCTGCCCTACCATCCTTAATGCTATGGTAGCTACATAATAATAAGTTACCTAGATGAGAGACAGCGGAACCAAATCTCGGCTACCCTCTCGGGGAGGGGGGGACAGAGTTGTCTTGGCCGTCAGAACTCATGATTCAGAGAAATTGAGAATATTCTAAGTAATCTGAGCAAAAAAACCCAGAAAACATGGGCAGAATATTGTAATACACTAGTAAGATACCAGTGGCGCTCTGATCGCTTGAAACCAACCGGAAATTGATTAGTGCGCCACTTTCTGAAGCTTAAGCTTAATCCAACACGAGGAACCTTAAGCTCGCTTAGAGAAAAATCAAAAGCAGACCTCGGGACGGACAAGGTCTTGCCTACCAGGTTCCCACTTTCCCTTTTCCTTTTCCATCCCCCCTCCATCCCCCCTCTTCCTCTCCCCTTCATGACCTCCACTGTGGCTGGGAATCCACTTTGTTCCATGGCCGACTTTTCAGTTCCTGTCGAAGTCTTGAGTCGTGTTATGAACTTATTTGTACCGCCGTATAACTCTGAATTATGTATCCGTGTCGTCCGGATCTTACTTTTCCTGGTTCGGGTTTTCATTGCAATGATTGCATGCATTGTGATATAGCTGAGTAGCTGGCTTCAGCTCTCCACTGTTCATCGAATCTTTTACCCGCGGCCTAGAAGGAAGGCCGGCATGGATCATCGGTATTGTGAATTTGTGACGAATCAATACTCACCCTACTCATACTCATCTCATGAAGGCAAAAGAGCATAATATTATTATTGACAACTAGCTCATTCCTTCAATCCTCAAGCAAAACGGGCTTACATAGAGTGCATTCCCAATGATTTAGGGTTAGATCATCCCCGGGTTACGCAGCGGTTCCGCCCGAAAGAAAAGTGACCATTTCTGGTCAAAGCTGACGACATTTTTCCCTTGGGGTTAGCCCGCCGGGCTAGCCGGTGTATATGATCCATGTCTGACCGTCTTGACTCAGAGCAGAGAAAATGATCGTTCATTTCCCTCGGATTACCGGCTATCGGCAACCCAAGCGACAGCCACTGTGGCGGTTTGAACTCGTATTGCTGGCCATCTGATCTCCAGATCTGAATCAATCATTATTCACGGCCTGCCTCGATTAAACGAGCCCTTCAATAGCAGGGAAGCAGAAGATTTCCGCATCGGAGTGATCAAATAGCCTGAGCGGGGGTTTTTGCGCACGACAACAGCGTGAATACACTGACAAGTAAGCGATTTGCGATGATCCGATTTAGCAAACCCGCCATCACGGAGCTCCCGGGCTGACTCCAAGCTCCATCGCGTCGCCGGTTTTTGCCCCCAACTTGTTCGAGGCTCTCTCTCCCTGAAACCATCCCCATCCTAGTCTCCGTAGCAAGCAGGGGTCGGTGGTTCGGCTAGACTGACAGGTCCGGTAACTCACACTCCACCCAACTCAGCGCAAGGTTACTGTACAGTTCTTTCCCTCTGCTGCAGATTTATCCGCCGGTTGGCAACCAGAATTTACCAGGCATGAGCAGAAAACCCCAAACCCATGAAAAGCTTGACAAATCTTATCCAGAACGGTGGTTCGCCTGACACAACTGTCTGATCAGTAAGATAGTGGATCTCAATGATAGCTGACCATGGTCAGATAGTAAGCAGGTACTATTAGACTTCGGATGGCAAAGTTTAACTCTCACGTAAACGACAGTTTAAACTACTCTAGGATCAGTCATATGCACAGCGATCGGCCACGTAATACCTGATCTACCTACTCTTTTGCTGGGCGACTTATCAAACTGTAGGCGACCTCTTCCGCTGTCCTATCAGTGGGGAGAGGAGTGAGTAAACTTTTGCGTTGCGGGCGCGACTTTTACTCCCCGACCTTTTCTTACTCGTACATGAGTACGGTCTCCGTGCCTCTGTTTCTTTCTTCTTTCTTCTTTTCCTACTATGTAATTTTCGCCTCGAGAAATTCCACCAGCCCTGAGACGCGCCAGTTAGGCTCTTTTTGGCTGTTGGAACCCTCCCCCGGAACTTATTGTCCAGTAGACATGGCCACTTCGGTGATAAAGTTGCGGGCGCAAGGTCGAGCTTTGGCCGTCCGCAATCGCTTGGGCTTACTCTTTTTCTTTAGTTTTAGTTCCAAAAAGGATTGATTCGCTTACATATGACAATCCAACTTCCCTTTTTTTTTCTCTTTGGTGCAATTTTAATTTTGTTTTTCCTTTGTTCTTTTTCTCCCCAACCAATTTCCCGACTGGGTCTAAACTAGGCTTACCTGGTACAGTACATGATTAGTGTTCACCGTGCTGTTTAAGGAACTTGCACAGCCATCTCGATCAGGTCTACCAATCTTCATTTTCGGGGAGGAAAAGGTGGTTTGTTCAGTGAGTTGCCTCAGCCTATCAGAAATAGGAAATCAGTCATGTCGCAGGTGATGAGACAAGAAATCTATTGGGAACCAATAGTACAGTTACAAGAATGAATAGGCCCATTTTGACGTCGTCAGTGCGCGCCGAACGCATAGACAATCAACCCCCCCCCGTTCTTAACCCCTAGGCTGCCAAATTCATCGTGTATCTCATTAACCGGGATTATATTGAGCCTGAACATTTCCCAAATGACAAGTTTACTTACGATTTTATGTCAGGGAGAAATTCCTTTTTCTTGGAGTCAGTCCGTTGTTTCTTATTTGCAAGAACGAAAAAAAAAACACCCCTCAGATGTATGACCTTCACACAGCCCCATCCTTTAGGGTACTATGCTGAGAAGCCAAGTATGCCTCTTTCACTTAGGCTACTTGGAGTAGTGCAGCCGAACCGGAGCACAGTCTAAGTTAGTACTGTCGTACTCAGGATAAGCGTATCGCCAACAAAGTCGGTCGCATCCTGGCCCGGTTTCCTTGGCTCCTCTTGGCCAGGCCCACTACAGGATTTCGCAAGGCATACGGGCCAAGCGATAGGGTGGGCTCTTTGGAGGAGGGGGGTAAAATCAGGAGTGTCCTGAATCTGATACTAAACTGCGGACTAGTATTTACAGGGCTGGCCCTGTGCAGCTGATGTCTCACATGGCAAAACGGGCAGGACCAAATCACGACCGGAGATGCCTTCCTTTTCCCTTCTTGCCCCAATCCACCCCCAAAGGTCCAGTTCGTGAATAATAGGGGAGCGGCAAAATTCCCTGAGTTACTAATCTACAATGGCGAAATCTACTCCCGTACACTCCGTAGCAGCATAAAGAAAAAAGCAAAGGAAGACAAAAGGGCCCCAAAAGAAGATCCAGAATAGATTAACTTAGATTAAACCATTATGATTACTCCCCGTTCCAAAAGAGTTGGAATGGTGTCACCCGATCAAGTGCTTAATCTTTTCTTGCTTGATATTCCGAGACTCTGAGATAGTAAGCATCCTTTTCGTATTACTAGTAGTCTCTACAAATGTAATGTCTCAGCTCGGACCGGACACACGATATATGATTATTGCGAGAGACTGCGAACACAATCTGAAAAGAGGAACAAATCCTTAGTAGGTACTTACAAACAGGTTATTCTCAAAGGAACCTAGTAATCAAACCACCAATCACCCTCGGTCCCCGCAAGCTGTGGTTAGTGTTACAGTCCGATGTACTGTATGTACCCTGCAATGCAATAGTTTGTAGGACTAAACCGATGTAATGCACTTTTGGGCCCGTATGCACAAACTTCTAGTGTCACTCTGCTGACTGACTCGATTGCAGTCTGGACGTTCTCCCTACGACACTGGCGGGTATGGCGGCGGACAAGATGGATGTGGATAGCACTTACACATCACCCGCAGCGTCGATGCTCTATCTCTCTGTGTTGCGACCAGAAAAATCCGGACCATGTAAGGTGATGCAAAGTACTACCAGATCGATCCACCGCCGCTCCGATATACACTAGATGGTTTTCAGTAGGATGTACCAAGTGTTCCCTGATTCCTTGATACTAAAAGATGTGAAGCATAGCCGGTCATATGAGTGAATGATATGAGACCGCAGCTCGATTCTCCGAGAACCAGGCTCACCTGTATGCGGTAACAATGGCGACGCTAGAGGGTATGCTAAGAATTACTACCTAGTACACACAATAGTAGCTAACGAGTGGGCAGTAACCAGCCCAGGTAGGCTAGAGTGACCGAGAAGGACCGCCGGATAAATAAGCACAGCGCTCCCTATGGTTCGTCTCATAAGGCAGGCTAACAGCCGCGATCAAGCTTTAGTCTCCTACCGAAGAATGCAGCTAACTGAGTGTAATCTGTACAAGAACCTTGTTGCCGCCAGAGTAAGGTACCATGGCATTAGGGTCAGTCGGTTGCGATCAGCATCAACAGCCAATCCAGGTCGACTGAGACCCTCCCTTCTCTTCAAAGTCCGAAAGCCGAACAATTATTAGAAACGATCGATCCTTGTCGTTGCATTGTGATCATGGCCACAGATACTCTAAATTATCCTGAGGTGGTCAGACCGACAGCTATCACATTCCCATCGCAGTTAGATGGTCAGCCACTATCGTCTGGCCGGTCGGTCCGGATAACAGGGTGCCAATGTGTTTCTGTCGCTTCCCATAAGCTTAGCTTCGCGAGGAGCAAATGCGATAGATAGCAGGAGAAGCAGCAGAAGCATCATGGATGAAATCATCGGACACAAAAGACCCGTCTACTGCCTCAGTAGTCCTTTGGGGAGAATTCCCCTGGAAAATAAAGATCCCTTGCATGTTCGAGTCACACGAGGAGCAGAGAAGAGGTTACTCCTGGAATCCTCTCACATCAAGATCTATCTGGGTTGCGATACCTGATGTCAACTGGTATGGTCATGCCCCAATGCAACCCTTGATTCGAAAGATGTTCCAATTGCCCAAGGGGCGCCATTTGGTGAAACGTTACACGGGGCTTATCTCCACTAGCATAATTGATTTAAGCTAGATTCTAAAGGAAATCAATCGAAAAGAAAAGTCCGACCAAGGTTTTGCCGAACTGCCATCTCCTAGTTTTCTTTTCCTCGTTGGAGAGTGTCCGATATGCAGGCGATTTGGTCGGTAGGTTCTGTTTTTGGCCCATTTGCCTTTTCATTCTAGTCTTGCTTGCAGTGCTTGTCGCCGTCTTTTACCATACTGTACGGGGTACAATACAATGGGATTGAAAGTGGCGGGGAAGCACAACCTCGGGGCATGCAGGCATATGTTTCTTCAGTATATGAGTACGTAGGGCAACTGCAGATCCAAGTGGAAAGATCTTCCTTCCTGTCATAGTGGTCAAACCAACACCCACCTTTCACTTTCTGATCGTTGTACTCGCAGATCAACTACCCGAGATAGATATTGCAGACTGCGATCTGCTGTCGCACCTTCCCTCCTCTTTTGTAGTGGATTTTCTCTTTGGGATGCATAAGAATGGTCGAGATTGTATTCTATACCCAGTATAGTGTGTTTGGATTAGGTTAAGGTACGGAGCAGCGAGGGGGTGACGCTCCGAGAGTCAAAAGTCAAACAAGCACTGGGGAGAAAGACTAAGTCAAAAAGCTTTCGGTTCTAACTTTTTTCTTGCCAGCCAGACGGGCAAAGCTACTTCATGTAATACTGACCAAGTACGGAGTAATAATAGTAATCCAAGCTTGCTGTCAAATGAAATTACATATTTATAGCTTACTTCAATAACACTCCGAAGCCGTCGCTCTGGGCATCCACCGGTGCGGACCTAGTCTCTCGACTATTGCCTAGGTTAGTGACATACTCCGCATCCGTGGTGGGCTCTGTTTGTTTGTCTCCTGTTCCCTGTCCCTGCTTAGTCCACGTTCCGACTACTTGCAATGGGTATAATCACGAATATAGGTGTCTCTGTGTAATTTCCCCCTTGAAGGGAACGGGAGATTGAGTAACAATGAAAGTAGATTGTTTGTTCTTACTCCTATCTATAAGCAGTACTTCCTCCGTAGGCGCAAGATACTCATATTAAGGTCCCATAACCGAGGATTCTTATCCTTGGTCAAACTCACGCCCTAAGTGTCAAAGCGCCGCAGAAGCCAAGCCAGCCCATCCCCGCTGGTTACTACGTAGAGATTGATGTCGTCCAACACGAGTTTTGCGACTGGTCCTCCGTTAGTTAGCTGCTTATGGATAAACTCAGCCAGCTATATCAGTATAGCGATAGTAGGATAGGCCAAGGCTTAGCCAATCCTTAGTAAATTGGTAAGTGACCCTGGTTGTAATGTGTCCAGTATCCTTCTTGAGGTTTTCACAGAATATCTGCGTTGCACTGCGGTCACACATGGTCTTTTGTCCATACATCGTACTTGATATCATTACACACACACATACTTAGTATGAGTACAATGTGGTTTGGGAAAGAAGCTACAGGGATCTGGGTTTAGGCAACCGTTAGACTGCCTATTCTGATTCTCAGTAAATCGAAGTGGCAACTGGATCGACCATTAATCTGAAACTTCAACCCCCTCCACCTCCCCGCCCATCAAATTGTCTCTTGTCTCTAAGCGAGCAGAGAGTTCCAGGTTGGGATGTGGATAGCTGGGAAAGAGCGGTGCCGAGCCGACAGTTCCGTATCGCGGGTGGGAACAAAGAGATAAAAAAAAAGAGGAAAGAAGGGATAGCAAGCCCAGAGTTAGAAGCGAGTTTAATTAGGTAAAATTGGAGATTGGTAATTACCAGCTGGGAGGGAAAGAAAATCACCTCAAAATCACACATTCTAAACCGAACAGGTGTCCTCATCAGGTTGCCGAGCAAATCCAGCCGATACGAAGAGGCGATCCACGGGTCTCCGTTCTAGGCAGTTGTCGCCCAAAATGGTATCAAAAAATCATTTCCATTCCAGTCCGATCATAATTTAAGACAAACAATTCATGCTATGGAGTCCTCTTGTATCAATTATCAGTAACCTTCCCTTCCGTCTGTTGTTCAAATTTGCCAACAACGTTGCTCTTCAGATTGGGAAGTGATTCCAGGCCAAGGCTTTAGGTCGCGTATTATGGACGGGATAGAATTGAACGGTCCTTGGCTCTCTCCCAGTCTGTTGGGCGTTAACTCTGTTCCCAGTTTCCATCTGACGCCGGAGAAAGACCGAGAGAATATGCTTAACACCAGTAAGGTTGGCAACTTGGCATTCTGCCCGGCCCCCTCAACCCCTCCCTTCCTTCGCCCCCTTCTCCCGCGTGGTCAATCTGATGTGACCCTCTCTCTTTCCTTCTTTCATACGTGAGAAGTAATAGATGTCTCTGCCAATCTGCCAATCTGCCAATCTGCCAATCTTCCAGCTCATTGTTTTGACACGATGCTGGTCATCCATGACAGATCCGAATTGAGCCTGTCAGGGTACAGTCAGTGGTGGGGTCTACGGATCAATCAATTGTCCTAGATAGATTACTTTCAGATACACCGTATGATGATGACCCGATGCTATGCGCGATCGAACTGTCTAAAGTAAGTAATACCTTACGCCTGATTGACTCTATCACGGGCCTACTCATGAAGCCCAAACAAAACCTAGACCCTGAAATGAAGATACACGGCGATGGAACCTCGTGCCGAACCCGAAGATCGAGCCCTCCCCGCGCTTCGCCGAGTTTCTCCTTTCAACCTACTCCGTACTTACGAGTAAATGACCTGTTGAGAACCCATTGCGGAAGCTGAACCACTTGAGTTTGCATCTGAAACCGCCTGATCATCGAAGTGTACTCCGATATGAGTAAAAAAAAGAACAAGGCCCGTCGGACCTAGAATTTCTGCCGAGCAAAATCCACCGTAGACGAGGGGGTGGATCGCGGCCCAGCGAGCCTGATTCGGGGGGGAAGAGAAGTGGGCTGGGTTTGTTTCTGGCGAGGGCTCCGCCCAGACCGCAGCTTGGAGGGAATAAAGTATCCGTTCGGGGTGGGTATATTCCCTTAGGTTTTTCCTGTTTCCAGTCCAGAGGAGCAATAGATGGGACCAAATAATCCTAATTACGGCGTTCCAAAGTTTTCCCGGTCGGTTAGAAGCGCCCCCTTCTTCTCCCTTTCCCCTCCGGACCTGATTCCCGGGTCTGGTAGTGCTGCTGAGTAGTTGAATCTTCTTCCAGTCCTTGACCCATGGAGATAACGCTGTGAAGGGAGTAGAAGGACGGATCCAAAGCTACTTAGATGAAAGGGGATGAGAAGGGAGGGGTCCTGTGGACAGTGGATAAGTTACATATCGTGTCTTCATCAAAGGCATCCGCCGCTCCCGAGCACCAGACAATATCAAATCTAGGTCCCCTTTCGTTCCCCTCTCCCCCCCCCCCCTCTTTCGATGGATCTCACAGAAACACCTTCCAGAAATCGAATATTCGACGAAAGGATGGAACCGATATGCGTACAACGCCTAGACCAGACCTTCCGAATGATCCGCTAGCATGTTGCTCCCTCTCTCTCAGGCATCAGCTAGGAGAGCAGTGATGATAATGTGACCAGTTGAACATGTGGGTGTACTGTTCGGATTTAGCGGATGAGATTCTAAAATTGTATCGTACTCGTATTAGTAAGTCAAGTCAAGTCAAGTCAAGTCAAGTCAAAGAAGGCATGGGGCCACGACAAAGAGTTAGAGCAACTTGGCCCCCTTAATGTGGACTTTCTTGCTTCGTCAAGGTTGAATAATCGAATAACGATGTAATAATAATTCGGCGATGGTCACTAAGGCGGGCACAGCCAATCCTTGATTATCATGTGAACACACGGCAGTATCTCACCGCTGATCCTTCCGCTTCGTGTTCTTTCCTCACGTGTCCCCGATCCACGAAGTATAGACACCCCCTCCTCTGAGATGGAGTTGGGGGTTCCGCGGCTTCTCCATCAGAATACGTTGGTCGCCCCATTTTGTCGTACAATGTCGTGATCAATCGAAACTTCTCACTACGGGACTCATCCCAACTCGACTTGTTTCCCAGTTGGATGGACTACATGGAGAGAGGCTGCGGCAGCCTGGAGAACTTGGAGACTTTGCGTTGTTGGATAGATAGTGCAGCCACCGCCATTATGGCGTTCGCATCGCCCACTAACCTACGGTAGGGTAGTCACTGGGCACTGCTAATGAAAGTCTCGATCAATCCATTCCACCTTGGCGTTTCTTATTACTCGCGCCACCTTATCCAACGGCCAAATCAATGAGTCATGTTCTTTACAGGATTCGAAGTCGCACCGCAATCATTATGAGCCATCATGACTGCAAAGATATCTCGGTTTGGCTTCTCGTGGCCAACGAAAATGGTCGACGAAGAATGCACTGTATAATATAAAATGGGTGCGTGTATCGCGTCAACCAAAATGCGTTTGGTGGCTATGCATTCTTTAATATCCTGCATCCAAGAACTTCAAACCAATCACAATGGCGTGCCACGAAACCACGAGATTGACGTGCGAGAGGCTTTACCCAAGCGCAAAGCTAAGCTCCGAGCGAATTGTGCCACTGTCATTATTGGACGCCACCACCGCGGACTACCTTGCGACTTGCGCGGCCTGGCTCTTTGAACCTCCAGCACGTGAACGCCAATCCGACCTGGTGGACCGTCTTCGTCAGTCCCTTATCATCGCCCTGGACGCTTATCCCCACTGTTGCGGGCAGCTGAAAGCAGTGACCACAGTCAGCGATTGTACAGTACCTCACACTCAACGATTTGGTCGCGTGTCTGTACAGTATGGCACTTCTGATGACCCAGGCGTCGAATTTGTCACTGCACAATCTTCCGTGACATTGGATGAACTCCATCCTCTCTCTCGGACAGCTGCACAACCTTTGTGGGACTGCAGTGATACACATCTGAGCGAATTTGTGCCCTCAACACAACTCGCTAATCCACTCCGCAAATCTGGGGCCCGAGAAGACGGCGCCTCTCCACCCGTGCTGGCGATTCAGCTTACTCAACTCATTTGCGGAGGGTTCGTCCTAGCAGTGAAATTCGCACATCCACTCGCGGATGCACAAACTTTGGTACACTTTGTCAAGGACTGGGCAAGCATCAATCGGGCGATACTGCGCAAGAGTCCTCTTCCTGTCTTGACCCCAGTCTTTCGACCGGACCAGATAGATGCTCTGGCTGCAGGCGACATCAATGCAGACACGCAGGATGAGACAATTATCCGGCAGACTGAGGACCTACCAATTCATCGCTATGACTGGTGGAATCCAGAACCTGGATCTATCCGGCCATCTGACGTCCCTGAAGCATTCCAGCACGATGTGATCGTCCCGGCAGGCAAATGCATACCCTGGTCCGAATGGGACCATGAAGCTCGCGTATCCTACTACGTCCTACACCTGACCCAGTGCCAAGTAGACATCATCTACGAACAAGCGGGAGGGTACACCAATGGTCGAATCAGTCGACACGATGCCGTCTTGGCTCACATCTGGGCGTGTATCAACCGCGCGCGGCAGATGCACGACGACAACGGCCCAGTGTATTGCAATCTTACCTGTGGATTGCGGCCGGTGTTCCATCTCAGTGATGCCTTTCTGGGGTCACCCATACTGATGGTGAATGTGAGCATGACGGGGAAAGAGGTGACCACGACAACTACCACTGCCAGTAGACACGAGACCCTCTCTTTACCCCACATCACGCAGCGCATCCGCGAGACCATCACACTTATCAACAACCCAGCTAGCCTGGGAGCTTATTTACACCGGCTAGCGTTCGAAAAGTCCCCGCAGCGCATCTGGACAGGGTTCCTGGGTCGACGCCATACGATGGTGACGACGTGGGCACGTGCCGGTCTGTATGAGGTTGATTTCGGGCTGGGATACGGCGCAGAAGGCAAGGTTCGCTACGCCGAAGGTGTTCTCTCAAACCTGGATGGGCTTGTCTTGATCAAGGAGGCGCCACCCGCTCGGATCCCAGAGATGGGAGATCCCCCGACGCTGACTCTTTGGACAGCGCATGGTGTGGACATTTCATTGCATCTTCGGACAGATGACATGGAGCGGTTGCTTCGAGATCCATTACTGTTTCCCGGGCGACTTGAAGAGTGACTGGATACTTGAGGCAGTGCAATGTGACTACATAATCGCACACTTCATTGGGCTGGTAACCCCACTACTGTGGCTAAAGAGGCTAATTGAACCTCGTACCTAGAGTATCAACTATGATTGCTACCCGGCATTAATACTGATTGGGAGCTAGCCTTGATAAGTGCATTAGACTTGCCGACGTTTTATTTTTACAATATATCGATTGACCAAGCAAGAAGTACTGTACTGTACATGACTTGAATCACTTGCCGTCCTCGTATATGTCCAAGTCTTCGCATTCAAGTCAACCTGAAGACTCACCTGCGAGCGAGTCAGACATAAGCACTATCCAACACATATCCACCTTCCTTGTTCCCGCCCCCACAGTCCTACAATTAGCCACTGTCATACAGAACAGTTATATTTAGTGCACATTAATCAACCGTCAATCAGCCAAGGCTTTTCTAACATCATATTACCTGCGCAATCTGTTGCCATAAGCTTGATCCCTCTAGACTTACTACCCTACGTACTCCGTAGCACCGTCTTTACGATAATACCTAATCTACCAGCACTAGTAGTCACCCAGGCCAAAACTGCGTGACTCCCCAGGCAAGAAACCCTGTTCGACCAGAAACTGTGCATTCATTCCATCTCGAGCTTCTGTAGAGATGACTTCATTACCCCTAGATACTCGCTACCCAGATGGGACACCCACCACAGATACCGTCCCATCAGGACAGATGACCCCCATCCCGACTAGTAGTAATATCTTCAAACGTAATGCCAAACAACAAACCCAACAAACGCCCCCCGCCCAAATGTAGCCCCAAAAACAAACCACCATTCGCAACGCAAATAGACTTCCTCCTCCTCTTCCAGTGGCGTGGTAAGTTTTCCCATCATGATTCCACACCCCCCGGTCCCCGACCAGAATACGAGAAAAGGAACAAGAAACAAGAAACATACCCATGCCCATGCCCATGCCTATGCGCTTTCGAGAGCGTTCAATCCCGTCTATACGAACTGACTAACGCAGTCATTCCCCCAAATGTCTTGGATCTTAATCGCTCCAAGGATTTGCTTTATCACCCCCCCCCCCCAAAAAAGGTATCTGAACCGGAGGTCTCGGAGGCTTAGCTTAGGTCAGACATCTATATCCTTCTAAGACATTGTGGCGGGGGGTCTTTTATTCTGGGTGGCTGGGCTGGGCTGGGGGATTTTCCCGATTACTACTGGGCTAAACGAAGGGGTTCGTAAAAGTAATATGGGAGTTTGGATCCTGCCCGAGTTCGCCGCGTCTTTTCTTTGATTGAGTCCAGTCCAGTCCAGTCGAGTGTTGCCTAGATGGGAATGGGGCGTTGCTTTAGGTAGGTACCTACGCACTGGCTTGGAAAGGTCGGTACCTGCCTGCCTTACCTACTACCTAGTACTTACCAATTACTGGATTGGGGGTGGGGGTTGGAGGAGCAGAGGGAAAACAAGAACGGGGGATGGGTGCTTTAGGATGCCAAGTGGTGGTGGTGGTGGTTGTAGCATATCGAATCAAATCTACTCTACTCTTGGGTTAGTCTTACCTGCTACTGTAGTTAGGGTGATTTTGAAGTCCATGCAAGTGCTTATTGCTTATGCTTATATTTGTCATGCATCCCATCCCGTGCTGGGGTAGGTATAACAAGATAGGTAGGTCGGTGTCTACCGGTGGTGAAAGGTGTATGTGTGCGTGTGTGGAGATTACGCTTTGCTCCTGGAAGGTCACGGTGATAAAAATACATGAATATACAATAGCTAGTTTCTTTCCCCAGGTGGAAAAGGCTAACAATCTGCCCGACCAAAGTAGCGAGGGAACGCTACCACGTCTCGCACACTAGGTACCCCGGCCAAGTAGCTCAAGAACCGGTCAAAGCCCATTCCGAAGCCCCCGTGCGGCGCCGTGCCCCAGCGTCGGAGGTCGGCGTACCATTGGAGATGGCCCAGGTCTTCCCCAGGAAGCAGATGGGGGTAGAGGGCTGGGGCTGGGGAGGTTGACGACGAGTCGTCCGCTGGGGAGTCGCTCTTCCCGTCCTCATTGGCAGCAACCTGCTTGATCAAGCCGTGGTCACGCATGTTCTGGATGATCTCGGGGAGGCGGTGCTCGCGAAGAGACCCGCCTGCGACCTCGCTGACCTCGGGTAGGAGGAGGTCAAAGCACGCGACGGTTTCGCCGCCGTGACGGCGGCTGCTGTCTCCGTCGCTGGACGGTGCCATGTAAAACGGCTTGATGGCCTTCGGGTAATCGGTTACGAAGACCGGCTGACCGTGGTTCATCACTTCTACAATGTACTTCTCGTGTTCGAGCTGAAGCCCTCCCGTCCACGTGGGCGGGTACTCGAATGAGGCGCCGTCCGTGGCAACCGCCGCTTGAAGCTTCTCTATCGCCTCGGTGTAGGTCATGCGTCGCCACTTGGGCCCGTCCAACAGGGCGCGCCAGCGTGCGAGTAGGTCAGGCCTGGTGCTGCCCTCCTTGCCTTCCTCCACAGGTCCCTTGTACGAGATGAGTTCCTGTGCGACGGGGGTGTCGTAGAGCCGCCGCGTGAGGTCGCGGAGCAGGTATTCGACGAGATCCGTCAACGAGTCTAAATCGTGCATGTAATTCGCTTCGGCTTCCAACATGTAAAATTCGCTGAGGTGGCGCGGCGTGTCGCTTTTCTCGGCCCGAAAACTGGGCGACAAAGTCCAGACATTACCTAGCTCGGCCGCGTAGGCTTCCAGGTGTAACTGGGACGAGACAGTAAGGTATTTGGGCGCGCGGAAGAAGTGCTCGCCCTCGGCGGGGGGTGCTGATCCCCCCAATGCTACCTTTGGCAACACGGTGAACGTCTCACCTGCGCCTTCGCAATCCGACGACGTGATCAACGGCGGCTGCACCTGTACGAATCCTCCATTCGGAGCATTTCGAAATACATTTCCAAGCTGGTATAGGACTTCGGATCGGAGCCGGGAGAGAAGTGAGTTGAAGGGAGTGCGCATGCGGAGGTGAGGGATTTGACGAAGGAAGTCGGCGCTTTGATATTTCTTCTGGATGGGGTAGGTCTGGCATATAGCTTGTCAACAGAGCTGCCCTGGATTAATGACTTCGTACTGCTGGAGAGGATGTCAGCCTACCTCGGCATCTGTTTCACCTATAATGTGTACTGATGTTGCATGCAGCTCATGCGTCTGGGACTTGCCTGGAGGACATGCCTTCCACACTCCTGTGATTTCAAGCGTTGTTCCCTTGGTTAGCCTGTAAAAATAGAATCGAGATTAATTGACTTGTCGACTCAATAAGAAAACAGAGATCAGAGGGAACATACCCAGCGGCCTGCGCCGCACTCACCATAGCCTGCAGAGCCTCGACAGTTGATCCATCGGCGAATTCTACAAAGGAAAAGCGCTTGTGTTTGCGAACATTATTGATGTATCCCTGTAATTTGATTTCTTGGTCTTCCAGACTGTTGGGGCCTGTGCGGTTTTTGTCGAGGACTTGCGCGCACCGGAGAAGCGGAGGGCCGGAGACCGTTGTCGCGGGCCTAGAATTGAGCCTCGCAAAAGATGTGGCGAATGACCGACGCCAGATCCGCATCTTTGAAGGAGGAACAGGAGTAGATAATGAATGTAATTGTAGCTACACTGGCGGAGTAGATCCTAAGTCAAGCTCCAGGGTGCGCGTTGCGGAGAAAAAAGGCGGCAGCCGCCCGGCATGATGATTCAGCTCCGCCCGCCGTGACCGGACGCTACAAGCTACGGAGTAGAGACTACCTTATAGATATGCTGTGCCTACAACTACTGCTGGTGTTCGCTTGAACAAGGCATTAAAAAATGAATACCTGACTGCTAGTTTTAATTCTGAGTAGAGTGCTATCATCAGTCTTGAATGAACAAGAAGTCCCAATAAAAAAAACAAATCCTCAGTCCAGCCGGAACGCACAATCATAGCGAATCGCAGTCATATCGAATAGCACGAGCCAGAAACAATTAATGCTATACCATGAATCATCACATGGAGGATCCCTGCTGCTCATAGGCTTTCCGTTCCTCTTCGATCATGTCAATAGCGTCAAGCACATTAGCATCTGCAGCTGCAGCATACACTGCGATACGCTGCAGACCGCCATCGCTTGCACCACCATAACCCAAATCAACCAGTGTAGCCACGCATGCATCAATGCTGGTTTGCCGCATGGTTGGAGTCAGCTGTGGCTGGCTAGAGGAGCCTTCGGGCTCTCGGTGATGTCTAGCACGGTGACTAAAGCCTGGCCTTGGGCGGCCAAAGGAATTGTGAGACGGCCCGGGCTCTACTTGGCCAGAACCTACACCATGACCCTTCCAGGATGAGTGAGGATGCTTCATAGATCTCGAGCGTCGACTATGGCGACGAGGCCCAACCTGACTCTCAAGCTCGTCTGGCACATGGTGACTTGAGGAAGGGATCTCTACCGGCTTAGCAGCATCGCCGCTGGTTTTCGGAAATGTACCCGGAATGGTCGACGACGACGATGAAGATGTTAATCCAGCATCCAGACTTTTGGGGCCGTCGTCTGGGGTTTTACTCTGAGCCGGCGCGGTCTGATGACATTGCATAGCACGGAACTGCGCTTCTAGCTGCGAAATCGGTGGGAAGCGACGCTGCTCGACCTCTGCAGTCAAATCTGACAAAGTTGATGGGATGCTGTTCGACCTTGATGACTGCGGAGAACCCTCAGGGAGGAGTGATGGATAAAGGATGTTGAGCTGATCAGCATCATCATCTGATGAGATTTCCAGGCCATTCAGGGAGGACACCACATCGCCTCGCTTGCGATTATCGCTGGAGCACAGGTCCGCCACCGTCAGGGGCACCGCGCGCTTCGCGGAAGCCTCGTCGACACTGTGCCTCGCAGGTGACGCCACGGAACCCTGAAGCTCTGATGGCCGTTTTGTAGGGGAAGTAGCACTGGCCACTGGCTGATTTGATTCAGGTTGCGACTGAGATTTCTGTGGTCGTAACCCGAGAATGGGCGAATGGTCACTGAACTCCAGGTTGATGGCATGTCCGTCAATATGTTCTCCCTGTAGAGCATCCAAAGCTGCCTTTGCTGCATGTACTGTTGGGAACTGTAGGTATCCAAATCCAGCATGTTTCCCAGTTTCAGATTCTTGGGGGAGGTGGACGTCAACCAAAAATCCTTTGGAGGCAAAAACGTCGGTAATCATCTTTTCACTGACGTCAAAGCCTACATTACCAATGAACAATGCGGTACCCTCTTCGGAGGGTCGCACTCCACGCGGTTGACAAGCGGCGGGAGGGACATCCGTGGAGCCCATATCATTGTCAGCCGGCACATCCGAGAAGTTCGTGGGCCCGACTGGGTATCGGCCTTGGTGTCTTCCTCGATGTAAGTGTGACCGCAAGTCTAAAGGATGATGGTTCAAATGAAAGTGAGGTGGTGGTGGTGGTGGAGGGGGTGCAGAGGGGTAGCCATTGCGGAGGTCCGGTAGTGTTGAGAATGGCCATGATGGAGGGACTCCTGGAGGTAATTGCCAGTGCGGAGGTGGCGGATGATGGAAAAAAGGAGGAAAGGGAGGTGCGCGTGGATGGTGATGAGAATAAGGAGCCGGAGGTGGGTAAGGGTGAGGGCGGCGTCGGGAATGATGCATGGGCTGCATAGGAGGCTGGACATTGGGGAAGCGGATGGGTTGAGTCTGACGACGAGACGGCTCTGAGATCGGATCACTGGAGTCGAAATTGCTAGACATCCTAGACTGAGCCGCACTTTCCTGCAACCCGGCATCCTTTGCCTCGTTTTCCTCTTTCGTAGTTGATTTCTCTGTTTCGAGGCCCTTAGTTGAGTCTGTTGTTTCAAGACTGGTCTCCGTGCTACGGGCTTGCGTGAATTCGGGATTCCTGTCTGATACCAGATCATCCGAGCTCCGGTGCTCTGTGGATGTAGCAGAAGATTGCTCATGTGGCCTGGTCCGATTGCAGCCAAGCTCTGTCTCGAATGCCTCAAACAATGTATGGCCAACGTTGCCAAGTTCGGACGCCATGGAGCGCAGGCTTTCCACTGTGCTCGTGGCCGTGGGAAGCTCGCCCTCTAATATGTGGGCCGCCTGTGCAGTCACTGCTGGAGAGTTATTTGGGGAATTAGTCACTTGTCTGAGCTGCGCTTCTACGGCTGCAAGAGCTCCCTGCACGGAGGCCCCAACATTTTCAGGTATGGCCCTCTGAACGTTTTGCAGTTGTCTCTCAATCTCAGGCAATCTTGACATTAACCCAGAGCTGAGCAACTCAGCCCCGTCAATCAAACTATGCATTGCGTGAGTAAATGCTTCGGCTGCATTCTGAGGCCTGGCCGATCTTGACTCTGAGTTTGACTGCGACGAGGAGGAGGAGGATTCTGCGGGGGGTGTAGGACCAGTTGCAGGCCGAGAAGCACTGAGAAACTTGGCCATCTCAGCCTCGAATGCAGCCAGGAGCGATTCGGACTCCTCGATATCAGCTGCGTGAGCATCTCTCTGTGGAGAATCTGAGCCTTCTGCTGTCTGGTGGGTGGTTGATGCGGAGGGTTCTGCAGGTGTGGACTCGGTTGTCGCATCATTCATATCCTTTGTCTCCCGTGTTTCCTGCTTGCATTCGAATTTCTTCCACAGCTCCGTGACTGAGTTTGACCGTCGAATGTCAAAAATATGCATAGGTTCGAGGGCCGGTTGGGCGGCTGTGATAGGATCGAGTTCTGCATCAACGGGTTCCTCAAGTCGCTGTGAGAGCTCAAGAGAAGAACCGACCTACCATTATACAACATGTCAGTACTCAGATCAACGGTCAAGGATTGGAGCTCGTACCGTGATAAGCTCCCCATCATCTTCGTCAAGATACGTCAAGCGGGCTCGCGGATGGCTGGAAGATAGATTATCATATTGAGACGCCGACAGCTGCACGATACCCCGGCGTCTCGTTGGAGACAGGGGGCGGTCTAGATCTGCGGCCTCATTTGGAGATGACGATGGTGAGGACCGGTGGAGATCTCTGATTTGGAAAGGCTTCAACATCTCTGAAGCTAGCGGGCGGTCGCGGGAGAGAGAGACTCCGTCCCAAAGCTGCCAGAAGAGCAGGTTTCAATCAGAGACGATAGATGATCGTAGTTTGTAGGTCGCAAAGGAGCGATATCGATATCCGAGAAGAGTGGACCGCACGGGATAGGCAGCGAGCGGGTAGATGCAAAATGTCAATGTCGAGAACTGACAGAGTGATTATTTGTAGATAAAGAGATAGAGACCCTGGAAAGGTGATAAGGAGGGAAAGTTGTGGAGGCAAAGGAAATCAATACACAGAAAGCCTATAGTCGTCACTATTGCTGCTGCCTATGAGCGGGTGATTAGTAGTAGCAGTGGTGGTGTTGGTGGTTGTACCAAGTCAGGTCAGTCGCCGTATGTAATCTACTAGGCAGCTTGGATTTGCCTTCGGTCCAAACAAAAGATTTTCCGTGAAAGAGAGCAATCATCGACAGTACAACTAAATACGAGCGATTAAGCAAGGCAAGCAGGATCCAGGCAGCGATATATTGGAGACAGACTCGAGGGTATGGGGGAGGGGCAATAGGGATGATGTGAAGAAGGTCGATCAGACAGTCTCCAATGAGGATGAGGGAGGAGGGGGGGAACACTTCAAGGTTGGCCGGGTCCTCTTCCTCAGTTCTCAGTCTCACACAGTCAAACAGTCAAACGGTCAAACGGTCAAACGGTCAAACGGTCAAACGGTCAAACGGTCAAACGGTCAAACGGTCAAAGTAAAATAAGAGGTTCAATCAGTCAATCAACCATTGGAGAAGCTGCTCCGTTCATTTTCCAGTTCCCAAAGCATCCCCCGCCTTTGAGGTCTGTTGATTGGCCCGGGGGAGGCCCGTCAAATGACCCGTTCATCATTGCGGCTGCGAATTAGTACATTCTACATTAGCTATAGTTAGTATCTTCTATATGCCATTACCACTACAAAGAAATGGATAGAGTCGGAAACATCTCAGACGAATATTCTGAACAAAAGGCGAAATAAAACGGACAGTCAAGACAGAATACCCTACTACGTGTGTTGGTTCAATAGAAATTGAATCCTATTCAGGCTAATCAATCCATACCTAGCGATCCCGATCAGGGAGTACATTCGACAACACACCTCCTACACTCCAACACCCATTCCAATGGCCAACACACGGAAGCACGTTCACATCACATCCTCACCGGCATAGAAGGAGTCTTCCTAATTCTTTCCTCCAACATCCCAAGCCCTCCGCTCCCTCCTCAATCGCAATTCTGAAGCCTAGTGCACCTCCTCGTGCTGGATTTGCCTGTCTTCAATGGCCGCCGACGATCCCGCGACGCGTGCTGAGCCGTCCTCCACGACCGAACGTAATGTGAAGCACGTCGTACTCGGTGATCTCCTTTTCCAGACCTGGTACCAGTCCATATATCCGGAGGACTTAGTCAGTAAGGATACAGACAGGTTGTACGTCTGTCGCTGGTGCTTCCGTTACTCGTGCGACGAGCACGCCTACGCGAAACACACGCGCCTTTGCCCACATCGGAAATCACCGCCCGGGGTCAAGGTCTACGAGCAGGGAGACTACTCGGTCTGGGAGTTGGACGGCGAACATCACAAGCTCTACGCGCAGAACCTCTCCCTTTTTGCGAAACTGTTTCTTGATCACAAGTCGGTCTTCTTCGATGTCGTGTCCTTCTTCTACTACCTCCTCGTTTTCACCGACCCCGCCGACCCCGATTTCTACCACGTGCTGGGATTCTTCTCGAAGGAAAAGCTCTCCTGGGATGCCAACAATCTCGCCTGTATCCTGGTCTTCCCCCCGTACCAGCACAAGCAGCTTGGGAAATTGTTGATGGGGGTCAGTTATAAGATTAGTGCCTGGGAGCGCGACAGTGGGTTGATCGGCGGGCCGGAGCGACCATTGAGCGAAATGGGTCGCAAGAGTTACGCGCGCTTCTGGGAGGAGCGTGTGGCCAGACACTTGCTCTTGCATGGTTGGAAGGCCGAGGACGCAGAGGAAGCTGCTGTGCCACAGAAGTCGAAGTCCCCTAAGGGCCCGAAAAAGAGACCCGCCCATGAGCTCATGACAGTGCAGGACATTGGTCTGGCAACGGGCATGTTGACCGAGGACGTCATCACAGCTCTCAGGGGCCTGGGAGTAGTTCAGCCGGCCACGCCGGCCAAGAAGCGGAAGTCAAAGGATTCATCTGGAGCGACTAGCGCTGGGGGTGACTCAATTGTAACAATACGAAAGACAACCGTCCTCGAATGGGCCAAGTCTCATCATATGGCCCTGTGGGACCCGGTTAAAGATGAGGGGTTTCATGGTAAATGGGCTCCGACCGATTCGGACGAAGAGAGCAATGGGGACAGTAATGAAAGCGGCGATGGATAGTCTCTCTTGCAGCTATGCTCCTTTCTGTATGCGCGTCTGTGGAACAGCGCCCTTTGTATTACTACTATCTACATACGCTACTGACCGTATGAAAACGCCATGTACGATTGGATCCCGATTTAATAACTCCTCAGAGCAAGACTGGCGTGTATATGAATCCTAGACCTTGCGAAGGTCCTGAGAACAACGCCGCGGCCGAGGACAGCTCAGAAAACCTCCATGAGCACATATCGAACCAAATTATGGTAGCTTAGGCCAGTAAACCGGTACTAATTTCTGGCGGAGTGCGAGCTCTGTGGATTATATTCGATTCAATTAGGATGTGCCAAAGATGCATTAGTATGGCCAATTTTGAGCCTACTTTCGACGTAGAGTATTTTTCTAACCTGCAAACCGATGAAGAAATTCACAGAAGTGCTTTACATGATATACCTTGTCTGTAGAAGCCACATTACTCGTCCATACCACCAGGTCCTGACTGTCTGCTCATTTGACGGGCCTTGAGCAACTCATCGCAAAGTAGAAGGTTCGAGGCAATGCCCGTGCTGGAGGCAATGCAATTACGCAACACACGGAAAGAGTCAAAAACACCCTCTTGCACAGGATCCATCGGCTCGCCGGTGGTCAAGTCCAGACCGGCGTTGTTGCCGTTGGCGAGCTCGTCTTGAAGCATCGCCAGTGAGTCCTGGATATCGTGGCCCGAGTTGGCTGCAAGAGTCTTGGGAATGATCAAAAGTGCATCGGCGAAAGCCTGGACACCCCATTTGGCCTTACCCTTAACAGTCTTCTTGAAGGCGTCGGACGACAGGTGGCCGGCGCAGGCCACTTGGAACGCACCGGCACCGGGAACGACACAACCATCGACGATGGTGTTGTAAACGGAGCGCAGACCGTCACGAACAGCGTCCTTCACTTGCGCAATGGTGTGCTGGTTGGGGCCCTTGATGAGGATAGTCACGGACTTAGGATCCTTGACTTCCTCGACGAAAGTGTACTTCTCCTCACCAAGCTGGTGCTCATAGACAAGACCAGCCCAGCCGAGAACATCGGGGGTCATATCCTCCACGCTGTTCTGTGCGACACCACCGCAAATAAGCTGGAGACGCTCCATGTTTCTGCGCTTAGCTCTCCGGAGAGCCAAGATTCCGTTCTTGACAAGGACATCCAAACTCAGGGGGTCGATTCCCTTCTGGTTGATCACAACGAAGCTCTTCTTAGGATCGTTGCCGCAAACAAGCTTCTTGAGCTCCACGATTTTCTGCAGCTTGGCATCCACAAACTTGCGCTCACTCTCCACCAACTTGTCTCTTTGCTCAGCAGAAGAGTAGTAGAAACCGGAGTTGATTTCAGATTTCTCGTACTCCAAGCTGACGTTCAGTGTCAAGATGAAAGCATTCTCCACACGCTTAGGCATATCGGGATGTCTGGCGCCGTGGTCAAGAGCAAGACCACGGATGAGCTTGGTATCGGAAGAGGTGCGGTGTTGCATCGTCATAATCTCAACCATGTGCAAATCGGGCTTCTCAGGAGCTCTGTGGATAGCGAGGACGGCATCGACAATATCGGGGGTGAGCTTCTCAGCGAGGGCGCTGTTCAGTTTTGTGCTGAGGGACGTCCGGGCGACGGACAGTAGGAGTTCGCGGTCGATGGCTCGCTCGATCTTAAACTGATCGAGGAACTAGTTATATGCCATCATACTTCAGTATGCCGAAAATGTAGAAATTTCTCTAGGATAGCATACCTTGAGAGTCTCGTTCTTTGCAATCTCATAACCATCCGTGATGACTCTAGGGTGCAGACCCTCGGAGATGTAACGATCTGCCTGCTTCAAGAGCTCTCCAACCGACAGGACAACGGACGTCGTTCCGTCGCCAGTAATATCATCCTGAGCTGTCGCAGCACGAGCGATCATAACCTTCGAGGCAATTAGAAAGGGGCTTTCGATATATGACCGGAAAGGTAACTTACAGCCGTGGGGTTTTGAATTTGCTATTGAAATTAGTCTCTAGTCGATGGAAGAAAGCGCTGGCCAAGATAGACTTACCATCTCACGGAGAAGAACGTTGCCATCTTTAGTTAATTTGATCTGATTGAGACTCTGTTGTTAGACCTTCGCTCGACCGGTTGAGAGGAAATAAATCATACTCCGCCTGCACCGTCCACCAACCTATGATTTGTTAGCTAATTAAGAAGTTGGGAAGTTATCAGGGACACCAAACATACATCTTCAACGTTCCAGAGGGACCAAGATTGGACTTCAAGACATCCTGGAGACCCTCACCAGCGCTAATGTTCACTTTCAAAGCCTCCGCTCTCCGCTGTGAGCCGTTAGTCTCTGCTAGGCCACTGAGGGGCTATTGTGAGGAGGGGGGGGGAATGGATTTCATACCCTCGACTCGGCCTTGGGGTTGAGTAATTGCGTCGCAGACATTTCTGCAGAAGGATTG
Source organism: Aspergillus fijiensis CBS 313.89 (assembly GCF_003184825.1). Taxonomy (NCBI): domain Eukaryota; kingdom Fungi; phylum Ascomycota; class Eurotiomycetes; order Eurotiales; family Aspergillaceae; genus Aspergillus; species Aspergillus fijiensis. The sequence goes on along the minus strand of NW_024468992.1, from coordinate 527,183 downwards.
AATGACAAGCAACAAGGACCCAACGAAAGGACTTGAGATTAAACCAGCTTGCTGTTGCTATAGGCCCGATAGAGGATGCCCGCACTGCCAGAAACCTTAGCGGTGGTGTTTGCCGTGAATGCGGTGAGCCTTTGGTTTTGGCAAAAAGCCCACATTCTGTGTTCGCACTAGCGCCGCTGCGAAAAAAAAGAGCTCCGACGGCTCGACTCTGCAAATCTACCCTCCTAGGCTTTTCTTCAACTCCACGTCGCTCCACGCCCCGGTCTACGGTCGCAAATTCCTGGGAAATTGAGAAGCGGGCTCAGTCGCTCGCACGTGAAGGACCTTTTCTTACATTTTTTTGGGCCTTGATCTCAATTTCACTATGGCCGACTATCTTCTCTGGGAGGGCCCTATCGGCTACTCTCTCTTCAAGGTCGCCCACCAGGGTGACAGTGTCGGCAACCGTTTGAAGGAGGTTCAGGAAGGCGTTGATGACCTTGCTAAGTTCGGAAAGATGGTTGAGCTGGCCAGTTTCTTGCCTTTTGAGTACGTCAATCTGGCTTTGAGGGGGATTTTTCGCCTTTTTTTCCCGCCAGAATACTGACCAAGTCCAGGAACAACAAGCAGGCCCTCAGTGAAATCAACGACATCTCGGAAGGTGTCGCCTCGGATACGCTCGTCTCTTTCCTCGAATTGAACCTTCCCAAGCCCAACAAGAAGAAGAAGGTCGTTCTGGGTCTGTTGGACAAGGCTCTTGCTGGAAGCATTAAGTCGGCCTTCGACTTCGTCGACTGCGAAACCGGCGAGACCAGCGAGGTTGTTCAGGATATGCTTCGTGGAATTAGACTGCACGCCACTAAGCTGCTCAAGCAACTTCGTGAGGGTGATATTGACACTGCCCAGCTTGGTCTCGGTCACGCATACTCCCGTGCCAAGGTTAAGTTCTCCGTTCAGCGCGACGACAACCACATCATCCAGGCCATTGCTATTCTCGACCAACTCGACAAGGCCATCAACACTTTCTCGATGAGAGTGCGCGAGTGGTACTCTTGGCACTTTCCTGAACTTATCAAGATTGTCTCGGACAACCAGCGCTACGCTCAGGTTGCCTTGTTCGTCAAGGATAAGAAGGATCTGACTGATGACAAGCTGCACGATCTTGCCGCCCTCGTCGAGGATGATGAGGGTGTTGCCCAGAGCGTCATCGATGCTGCTAAGCACAGTATGGGTCAGGAGATCTCTGAGACTGATATGGAGAACGTGATCTCTTTCGCTCAGCGTGTTGTCAGCCTGTCGAAGTATCGCAAGTCTCTCCACGCCTACTTGGTTTCTAAGATGAGCGTTGTGGCTCCTAACCTTGCTGCTCTGATTGGCGAGATCGTTGGTGCTCGCCTCATCTCCCACGCCGGAAGCTTGACAAACCTCTCCAAGTACCCCGCCTCTACTGTGCAGATTCTCGGTGCCGAGAAGGCTCTCTTCAGAGCCTTGAAGACCAAGGGTAACACCCCCAAGTACGGTCTCCTGTACCACTCGTCCTTCATTGGCCGGGCCGGTCCCAAGAACAAGGGTCGCATCTCGCGCTTCCTTGCCAACAAGTGCTCCATCGCCTCCAGAATCGACAATTTCTCCGAGGAGCCCAACACCAAGTTTGGAGAGGCCCTGAAGGCCCAGGTCGAGGAGCGCCTGGAGTTCTACGCTACTGGCGCCGCACCTACCAAGAACGAAGTTGCCATGGTACGTATATAGACGTTGCTACTTCCATCGAATACTAGCCATATACTGACATCACGTGCAGAAAAACGCCATGGATGCTCTCCTTGCTGATATGGACATCGACGCTGAGCAGAGCGACGATGAGATGAAGGATGCTGAGTCCGACAAGGAAGACAAGAAGGCCAAGAAGGAGAAGAAGGAGAAGAAGGACAAGAAGGAAAAGAAGGAGAAGAAGGAGAAGGGTGAGAAGGAGGACAAGAAGAAGAAGCGCAAGTCAGACGTTGGCGAGGGCGAGTCAGAGAAGAAGAAGCGGAAGCACGACAGCGATGCTGAGCCGTCCAAAAAGAAGAAGAAGGTCTAGAAGCACCACCAAGTCTTGGGACAGGAGGGCGTCATTATTGTCGAGGCGTTGTCGGGTTGATCTATTCTTGCCATCTATGTTCTGTTTTCTCCTTCACGACGTGACGGGCTGGGTATTTGTAAATTATTCGATTGAGGCCTGTGTCGTTCTAAAATTTCCTTGTAGTTCTGCAAATCTAAATCGGGATTTTCATATACTTTCCTCGCTCCTTCACGCCACACAAATCAAGTGCTTTGTTGTTTGAACAGGCATCCATGACTGATTGATTGATTGACTGCTAGACTAGCTGCAAGTTGACGTTTGCTCCGTCAGACATTGCTTATTCATTGTCTGTCGGAGGGACCGCCTGGTATAATCCAGGCCAACCAAGCAGTGCCGAACCCCCTCACTTCACCTCACCTCCAAGGATAATAATCCAACCCTGTTGTACTCTAGCCCCCCTCCCCCTTTCTTCCTATCATGACAACAAATCGCCCGCAGCTTCTTCGCCATGATGGCTTCTTCTACTGTCTCTGATATTGATCCATCAAAACGCTGACCAACGTCTTGCCGGAGGCCTACAAATTGCTGGGTAATTCTTCCAACCCAAACTACTGGCGCTCGGGCGCTGTGATGCCCCCACATCCGCTTGCAGATTTCGCCCCGCGATGATGTCTTCGAGCTTGACGACGATGCCCTTCAACTCCCCTAAGCGCAAGAGGGCATCGTCAGAGGATACCGACCAGTACAGTCCATCGTCACCCACATCTACTGTCTCGATACTCAGCCTTCAGGAAGCCAGACTTCGAGAAACCGAAGACTTGGGAAGGTACAGTCCTCGAGCGGTAGTGGCCGGTCGCCTAGGAGAACTGGCCATCCGTGGAGACCGTTTATCGACTCCCCCAACTCCTTATGGGTTAGATCAGGGCGCTGTCACGCATTCGGTGCCGTCGGGATGCTGGCCTGTTCTACACGACTCTATCTTTGGGCCTTGCAAAATGCCCGAAACTGGCTCTCACGCAGAAGATCAGCCCAATCTAGACGAGTCGACGGAAAACACATGCCATCCCCAGTCTGATAATCCCTATACTGGCATCTCCGCATCGCCTAGAAAAAGGCAGTCAACCCCGAGTCCCCGCAAGAAGAAGAACCCATCGGTCACATCTAAGATTCGCAGTGCGAGAAGCTCACCACCGCTCACCGGCGATGCGCTTGAAAATCCGCTTACATGGCATGACTCGGAGATTACTGGACACAACCCTTCAGACCCGAGTGATGATGGCTACGGGATAAATGGCATCGGTTTTAAGCCTACTGCGGCCATCGCATGGGCCAGGTCGCAAAAGAGGCAGAAGCAAGTCGCAGAATGGAAAAACCGGGAAGCAAGAGAGGCACGAGAAAAGCGACGAGAGCGACGCGATGGTGCCGATTTGGATAAAATCCGAAGCATTCAAAGTGGTGCCATACAGAAGAGGGTCAAGTTCAACATGTGATGATATAGGCAACCAAGCCCACGGAGGCAATTGAGTGCGATTCTCAAACAATCTAGCAGTTTATTTGAAGGCTACTGCTTCACCTGTACCTAACGATCTTGCACGGAAAGATGACTGATTATGAGCTCACTGCTCGATGCGTTGGCATTAAAATAGCCGAAGGGAACACGAAGACATGGATGGAGCTCAGAATAGAACAATATGTATGTACCTGACATGCATACCACATGACATATAATAATATACAATGATTTCCTGAAGATATACTCCAAGACTCCGCGCAAGGTGCAATTGACTCTACCAGAACTTGTAGTTGGAAGGATTGGTCCAACTCTTCCGTTGCCTCTCTTCTTCCGCCAGGCGCGCGGCTTCCTTTTCCTTCTGCTCCTTCTCGCGCTGCTTCTTGAGTTTGAGCTCCTTCATCAGCTCCACAGCCTGTTTCATGCCGTCCAATTCCTGTACTCGACGTCGCTGGCAGAATTCATGTGTTGCGAGGGCGGTAATGGCAAATGCGCCCACGGCCCAGTTACAGGCAGTCCAAATCCTGGGCAGCCCTGATATGAGGAAACAATAAGTAAGCCAGTGTTCAAAGAATGACTAGTTAGGGCGAGCTGGTGTGATCAACTTACCTCCAATAACACCCCTCACCCCACCTATACCGAACCCGGCGCCGATTCCGATAAGCAACGAATCCCGAGCACAGGGTGCTTTGTAGAAAGACGTAGCATTCTCCAACGACATTGACTTCATAGCTTCGGTAACCGTGATGTCGGCATGCTTCTTTCCGGACTTGATCCCAGCAGAAGGAAGCATGTTGACAGGCTCTTCAGGGTTTCCAAATGCGTCCCAAAGTTTTCCGACTTGCGATTGAGGTATCTCATGCTTCAGCTTCTTTTGAGATGTGAAATCCGATGCAGTATTTTGCGATTCCGGCTCCCTTTGCTCCGGAGCAATGGTTGTGGAGCCCCGCGTATCGTCAGCCATGATGTTATTTTGTTTGGACTCAGTTGCAGCAGCAGCAGCAGCAATCACCTTTACGGTATGGCGGGCGGAACTTCTTCGCAGAGAAACAATAAGGCCGCGGACATTCGCACGATTCCGCGATCCGAGAACCTGCCCGGCGGTACAACAAAAGCGGATAGTTTCCCCGTGACAAGGCGATCGGCCAATGGCACGCGTAAAGTAGAAACGCGAACGCGTTGGAATGGCGCAGGTCGAAATCTAATTTACTCTGGTGGGCTCCGCAGCATACAGTGTGGATCGGGTCGATTTAAGTGCAATCGAGATACTCAACTTTACAGCCAGTCTTGAATTATTCTCCTACTAACAATAACCACTCTAGCGAAGCTGCGAAATTATGTGCCACCCTTTCCCTTATTGAAATACCAACCTCTTATTATCTTTTTTCCATGTTCTATCGACATCATCTCCGCATCTTGCAGTGATCTTCAGGCACGGCCGGTGGGCACGTCGTCGCAATGCCTTCAAGAAAACCTAGCAAATTCGGCAACAAGTTCCGATCTGGGGCTGCTTCGTTTAACCCGAGACGGACGAAGACCGTCGAGTTCGCGTCCCTCAGATCGACAGAAGCTACGTCTCAAGATGAGAAATTCGAGGCCATCCGGCTGGCGAACAGCATTGACGAGTCCTTGGGCTTTCCGCGCTTCGAGGCCGGTGAGAAGCGAGTGGGATGGCTCATCAACATGCACAGCACATCGATTCAGGATCCGAATGTCCCCGGTGGACGCGCCGGTGTCGATTACTACTTCCTCGAGGATGGCGGCACAAGCTTTAAGGCGACAGTCGAATACGACCCCTATTTCTTGATCGCCGTGAAGAAAGGCCACGAAGCGGAGGTTGAGGAGTGGTGTCGCAGAATGTTTGAAGGGCTCGTCAAGAAGGTGAAGCGCGTGGAGAAGGAGGACCTTTCGTTGCCGAATCATTTACTTGGGCATCGCCGGAACTATCTTCAACTAAGCTTCGCCAATGTCAGCCACTTGCTGGAAGTACGAAGGACCATCTTGCCTCTGGCGGAAAAGAACAAGAAGAATGCGACAGCGATGGATGCTTATGTGGAGATGTCAAGGTATAGTCTGGAACCCATGGATTCTATGGCCATTGAAACTGACTGAGTTATTGAAGCGGCAACGCTGGCTTTGACCTCTTTGATGATGAACTAATTAACGAGTCACGATCTAATGCCACTATGAACGCGAGCGACTTTATTGTTGATATTAGGGAATATGATGTCCCTTACCATGTCCGAGTTTCTATCGATAAAGGTAGGTCGCTTCTGCTCCTTCAAGGTCGCTCGGCTAATTGTTTCGTAGACATTCGCATAGGAAAATGGTACACAGTCGAGTCGAAACACGGAGTTATCTCACTGAGCTGTATAGAAGAGCGACTCACTCGTGCTGATCCTGTCATTCTCGCGTTCGATATCGAAACGACAAAATTACCTCTCAAATTCCCGGATTCCGTGATTGACCAGATCATGATGATATCTTATATGATTGATGGCCAAGGTTTCCTTATCACAAATCGAGAAATTGTGTCTGAGGACATCAACGACTTCGAATACACGCCAAAAGCCGAGTACAACGGTCCATTCATGATCTTCAATGAGCCAGACGAACGGAGCGTCATCGAACGGTTTTTTGAGCATATCAAAGAGGCGAAGCCGACGGTCATTGCCACATACAACGGTGACTTCTTCGACTGGCCCTTCGTTGAGGCACGAGCTAGCGTGTTGGGCATCGATATGTACAAAGAGATTGGCTTCCGGAAGAACAGCGAGGATATCTACCAGGCCGACCACTGTGTGCATATGGATTGCTTCGCTTGGGTCAATCGTGACAGTTATCTTCCTCAAGGAAGTCGTGGCTTGAAAGCCGTCACTGTCGCGAAGCTTGGATACGATCCTGACGAGCTCGATCCAGAGCTGATGACTCCGTACGCCAGTGAGCGTCCCCAGACTTTGGCGGAATACTCCGTGTCCGATGCCGTGGCAACATACTACTTGTATATGAAATATGTTCACCCTTTCATCTTCTCCCTTTGCACAATTCTGCCTTTGAATCCAGACGACACTCTGAGGAAGGGAACTGGAACGCTTTGCGAAATGCTTCTGATGGTGCAAGCATACCAGGGCAATATCGTCCTACCCAACAAGCATAAAGACCCTCCAGAAGCTTTCTATGAAGGCCATCTGCTCGAGTCGGAGACTTATGTTGGAGGGCACGTCGAAAGTATTGAGGCTGGTGTTTTCCGAAGCGACATACCAGTCACCTTCAAGGTAGACCCGGCTGCTGTGGATGAACTTCTCCGTGATCTTGATGCGGCTTTGAAATTCAGCATTGAGGTCGAAGAGAAGAAGTCAATGGACGATGTCACCAATTACGACGAGGTCAAGAAACAGATTTCTAACAAGTTGATGGGCCTCAAAGAGAAGCCGCATAGGGATGAGGTTCCTTTCATTTACCATTTGGATGTCGCTTCCATGTATCCGAACATCATGATCACGAACCGGCTGCAACCAGACTCCATGATTGAAGAGTCCAACTGTGCCGCTTGTGATTTCAACCGGCCCGGCAAGACTTGCGATAGGCGAATGCCATGGGCTTGGAGAGGTGAATTTCTTCCTGCAAAACGCGACGAGTACAACATGATTCGCCATGCAGTTTCGAACGAGAAGTTCCCCGGAAGGTATAAAAATAGCCCAATGAGGATGTTTGGTGACTTGAGTATTGAAGAGCAAGCCGGTATCGTCAAAAAGAGACTGCAGGATTACAGTAAGAAGATCTATCACAAGATCCACGATAGCAAAACAATAGTCAGAGAGGCTATCATTTGTCAGCGGGAGAATCCGTTCTATGTCGACACTGTTCGCAGTTTTCGTGATCGAAGATATGACTTCAAGGGGAAGCAGAAGGTCTGGAAAGGCAAGACTGAGGCTTTGAAATCGTCTGGTGCATCGGCTGCAGAAATTGATGAGGCGAAGAAGATGATTATCTTGTATGACTCCCTGCAGCTTGCCCACAAAGTCATTCTAAACAGTTTCTACGGTTATGTGATGAGAAAGGGTTCTCGATGGTATTCCATGGAAATGGCTGGCGTGACATGTTTGACCGGAGCTCGCATTATTCAGATGGCACGAGAGCTGGTTGAACGTATCGGTCGCCCTCTTGAGCTCGATACTGACGGTATCTGGTGTATGCTTCCTGGTTCGTTTCCCGAGAACTTCACCTTCACTCTAAAGAACGGCAAAAAGCTCGGTATCTCCTATCCCTGTGTTATGCTCAACCACCTTGTGCACGGAAGCTACACCAACCACCAGTATCAGACTCTTGTCGATCCAGCTTCATTCAGATATGAGACCCACAGTGACAACTCTATCTTCTTCGAGGTTGATGGGCCTTACAAGGCGATGATTCTGCCCACTTCCAAGGAGGAAGATAAGAACTTAAAGAAACGTTATGCTGTTTTCAATCATGACGGGTCTCTGGCGGAACTGAAGGGTTTTGAGGTCAAGCGTCGAGGAGAGCTGAAGCTCATCAAGATTTTCCAGACCCAGATTTTCCGCTTCTTCTTAGAAGGGTCTACGCTTACCGAGACTTACGCCGCAGTAGCCAAAGTGGCTGATCGGTGGTTAGACGTGCTGTACGAGCATGGTGCGACTCTGGCCGATGAGGAACTGATTGACCTCATTTCTGAGAACAGAAGCATGACCAAGACGCTCGAGGAATATGGGAACCAGAAGTCGACATCTATCACAACCGCTCGACGCCTCGCTGAATTCTTGGGAGAACAAATGGTCAAAGATAAGGGCTTGAACTGCAAGTATATCATTTCTTCGAGGCCAAGGAACACTCCTGTTACTGAGCGGGCCATTCCTGTAGCCATTTTCTCAGCCGAGGAAAGTGTCAAACGCTTCTTCTTACGAAAGTGGCTGAAAGATGACCCTGGTGATATGGATCCTCGAACGGTCATTGACTGGGAATACTATCTCGAGCGCCTGGGCTCCGTGGTGCAGAAGCTCATCACCATCCCAGCTGCCCTACAAAAGATTCGAAACCCTGTGCCCAGAGTGGCACATCCGGATTGGCTGCAGAGGCGTATCAATCAGAAGGATGACAAATTCAAGCAGACGAAAATGACGGATATGTTCACCCGGTCAGAGAAGACCCCCTTGACAGACATCTCCACAAACATCCTTGATCATCGCGTCCAACATACTGGTGACCTGGATGAGGTGATTGGCAACTCCACACAGAAGTCGAAATCGTCACCCGAAAGCAAGGTTTCTCAAAAGAGAAAGCACCCTGAAGGTCTTCCCAAAACCTCCCTTGATCCTTTTGCTACTCTACCAACCAAGATGCCATCGATTACAGATGACTACGTTGGATTCCTGAAGTATCAGAAGCAGAAATGGAAAATCCAAAAACAGGCTCGGATCCGTCGCCGTCAGCTGTTCGGAGAGAGGGTCAATGTTACTACCGATTCCTTGAGCAATCTTTTCCGGAACCAGGCGGAGCTATTGTATATCAATACATGGCAGGTCTTACAGCTTGCTGAAACATCGCGGCCTGGTATTGTGCGAGCATTTGTCCTCATCGATCGGAAAGTCCATGCACTCACTGTTAAGGTTCCCCGACAAATATACGTCAACCTGAAACAGGATTCTCTTCCGGATGTGGATGTCCCTGACTGTGAAGTTGAGAAAGTCAACCATACATTACCAAATGGACATCCGTCAGTTCATTTATTCAAGTTGACATTATCGGAGGAGACATACATTCGCGAAGCCAACAAGATTGATATCCTTCTGCAACACCCCAGTGTTGAAGGTGTTTATGAAAGGAGCATTCCTCTCACCGTTCGCGCAGTCCTCAAACTCGGCAGTATTTGCACATTCGATGAAGAACAGCGAGGCGTTCTCGGAGAAGGCTTGGATAAGGGATTCGACCTCTCAACTCTCTGTCATACGAATACCGATCAGCCTTATCTGCTAGACGCTCCTATGGCATACCACTATCTGTATCATGTTACTTCTGGCGACAGGCAGATATTTGCCATCTTCTCCACGACGAAGAATGAGGCTCACATCGTTATCCTTAATCGTACCCGGGACGTCCAAGGCCTTCCAAACGTCGATAAGATTTACGCGGAACTTCGTGCGCGCAGACTGCAGAACTTAGCTGCGGACAACACACAGACTGCTTTCGAGTATCAGGAGAAGCTTCATTTCAAGACCACGCAGGTGACCACAAGAAGGAAAGCTCACTTGGAGGTGGGGGATCTGATCAAGAAACTGAAATCCGAGGAGACTCAGCCTGCCATTATGGTCATTCAGTCTCATCAAAGAAGCTGCCTATGTCACGACGTGCCCATATTGAAGGAATACCCTATTCTACCTGTGAAGCCTGAGGTTTCAGACATGGAACTTCCGCCCTTAGGTTGGCAGACTTTTGTTGCTCGGCGCTTGGTCACACATTATCTTTATCTCTCTGCTTGGGTGCAGCATATGACCTTGCTCGCAAGGTATGGTGATGTTCCTCTCTGCAATCTGGAGAACGACGATCCTCGCTTCATGATCGATATCTCCTATGCCAGGCGTCTTCAACAGAATAACGTTGTGCTTTGGTGGTCCTCGAACCCGAGGCCTGACCATGCAGGCTATGAGAAAGACGACATAACAGGCCCTCTGGAAAAGGTTCCAATGCCGTCCGTAAATATGCCGAACGCATATACAACTGTGTGTATTGAGCTCGAAGTGCGCAACCTCGCCATCAACACGATTCTGACCTCATCCATCATCAACGAAATGGAGGGAGCAGATACACTGCTGGCATCATCTGGCACATCAGCCGACGCGAATGGAGGGGTGCTCTACTCGGAGAAGGCATTCACTTCAGCCGGGGCCGTTGTTCTTCGGGAAATGGTGAAGAACTGGTGGACTGAAGCTTGTGATGGAAACAGTATGGCTGATATCATGGTGCAGCATCTGATCCGATGGGTGGAGAGTCCTGCTTCCTGCCTATATGATCAATCACTGCACCATTATGTGCGCATGTTGTCAAGGAAATCGTTCCAGAGACTGATGGCCGAATTCAGACGAGTGGGTGCAAACATTATCTTCGCAAGCTCCACTCGCCTTCTACTCCACACCACCAAGACGGAAGTGGGCAACGCCTATGCATTCAGCCAGTACGTCCTGAAGTCCATTCGGGCAAATCCGTCATTCCACTTCATCGACCTCGAGATCAAGGAATACTGGGACTATTTACTCTGGTACGATGAATACAATTATGGTGGCAAAGGATGCCAGGAAGTGGCCGAGTCCGACGAGCAGCCGTTGGAGACGGTCATGCATTGGCAGCTTAGTCGGTTCCTACCCACGCCCATGCAAACTATCTTCCATGACTGGGTAGTCGAGTACATCGAGTTGATGCACGGTCTGAAACGCCCTGATAACGACTCATCGACTCCTCGGATGACGCAGATCCCCATCGGGCGTCCGAGTGATGAAGAAAGTGAACAAATCTCGGCTATTCTCGCCGAGAAGTTTTCTAAACCGTTGAAGAAGCAGATTACGGGTCTTATTCGCCGACAGCGGGATGAATTGCTACACCCGGAGCTGGCATCCGACTATGCTTTTCCTGTCCTTCCTGGTGTGCTTTCAAACCCCAATGACGAGAAACGCAACCCGGTTCTGGAATTGGTCAAACTGCTGATGCAGGTACTCAGTCTGTCCAAGACTACCACAATGGAGACACGACTGCTGCGTCGGGAGCTACTTGCGCTGTTTGAGATTCGAGAATTTAGCAAAGAGGGTCGATTCGAGAACCCCGGAGCAAGCTTGAAAATCCCTGAGCTCACCTGCAACGCCTGTTGTCTGATCCGAGACCTGGACTTGTGCCGAGATGAAGATGTGCTTCCTGATCCTGGCACGGAGTCGAACAAATCTTCGGTGAAACCTTGGCGCTGTCCCTTCTGTCAAACCGAGTATGACCGGCTCGCGCAGGAGGAGACCCTCATTGGCCAGGTGCAAGGATTTATTGTTGGCTGGCAGACTCAGGACCTCAAATGCTCCAAGTGTGGGGGATTGAAGATCAGTGATTTCATGGAGCATTGTTCGTGCAGCGGGGTGTGGGTGGAAACGATGAACCGCGGAGAGATTGAGAAGAAGCTACGGCTCCTGGATAGTGTTGCGAAGTTCCACAACCTCAAGCTGCTGGAGACTGTCGTGGGGGAAGTTCTAGGACAGATGTGATATGGTTGGTCTTTGTGCTCAGCGTTAGGTTCAGGTTTGTTGGTGACAATACCCTGCTTGGTAAATTATGATAGGAGGATAATAGCTTTGGATACCTTGGCGTTTAAGGGGCGGTTAGCATAGCCTTGCGCATGAGCTTTCTTGTATATAGTTATAGATCAAGTGGATACATAGTCGTGGATTGTGGCTAAATATTCTTTTGGTTGTTTTCCTGGCGAATTGTACTGTACAGGCAGTGGAGAGGAATGGCTTTATCTTAGTTGCACGTGCGCCACCTAAACAACTAACTTAACTCGACTAAAAAGGATAAGGTAAGGTAATCCGCAATCGCATCCTCGATCAAGCTCTCGACACTTTCGACAGCCGTCTCTTTTCTTCTTTAATGTTTAGACTACTTTAGACTACCTGACAAGATACACAGGTACACAGATTCACAACCACCCCTTTTCCAGTCAACTCACCGAATCGTACTCGAGTACGTGCCTGACCCGTCAGTGGCCAAGTTTCCACCGCGGACCCCGCAGTCGGATGCACTCCCCACCACCCAAGCCGATCGCGATAGGACGAAACAGTCCCTTCCTCTTACTCTCCCCCTTTTCCCAGACGGATAGCAACATCTCCCTGCTCGGACGAGAGCTCGGAAGTCTGTTCCCTCTGTACGCCGATCTTCCCGTTTCCAGTCGTTTCTTCAGGGTCGCTATTGTTGTTGTTTGCTGTTCTCCGTTCACTTTAAGCTGACTGCGGGGCCGCGTTTCACAGGCACTTTACTTATCAGCTCTCACTTTCTCCTCCTCGCTGTCTCCGCTGAGCTCGTGGCAGCACCGGCTGTTGTCGTGTCTCGCTTCTATTATCCTCTTGCCACGACCCTATATATTCCCGGATTTCTGCACTGCTCTTGATCCATGGCATCACCAGCGCAAACAAGCCAGCGCCCCAAGGTCCAGCCTTGTCGGTACAAGACTGGCAAGACGCTAGGCGCCGGTTCTTATTCTGTGGTTAAAGAATGCGTGCACATCGATACGGGCCGTTACTATGCGGCGAAGGTGATCAATAAACGCTTGATGGCCGGGCGCGAGCACATGGTAATTATTTCTGAACTACTACCGGCCAAATGGGATGCACAGATATGATCGCACAGAGGCTAATGGTATGGGCGATCTATGCACCTTGACAGGTCCGGAATGAGATCGCAGTGCTGAAGAGAGTATCGATGGGTCACCAAAACATACTGACCCTAGTCGACTATTTTGAAACCATGAACAATCGTATGCCATCCCATATTACTTGGGTTCGATAGGCGCAGGGGCTCTAGGACGCTAACATGTTCTTCAGTTTACCTGGTCACTGACCTTGCGCTCGGTGGAGAGCTCTTCGACCGTATCTGCCGAAAAGGGAGCTACTACGAATCCGACGCAGCGGATCTCATCCGTGCGATCTTGTCTGCGGTTGCGTATCTACACGATCATGGCATCGTGCATCGCGATCTCAAGCCAGAAAACCTCCTGTTCCGGACTCCCGAGGACAACGCGGATCTGTTAATCGCAGACTTTGGCCTGTCTCGGATCATGGACGAGGAGCAGTTCCACGTGCTCACCACGACATGTGGTACGCCTGGGTACATGGCACCCGAGATCTTCAAGAAAAGCGGCCATGGAAAACCAGTGTACGTCTTGATCTGGGAATATTCCCATCCAGAGCACCTTGCACTTTTCGAATCAAAAGTATCTGACACGTCCCCTTTCGCAGAGATATCTGGGCCATTGGTGTCATCACCTACTTCTTACTCTGCGGCTATACCCCCTTCGACCGCGACTCCAACCTGGAAGAGATGCAGGCCATCCTTGCAGCCGACTATTCCTTCACGCCCCTTGAATACTGGCGCGGCGTCTCGCCCGAGGCGCGCGATTTCATCAAACGCTGCCTAACCATCGACCCCGCCGCGCGAATGACGGCCCACGCCGCCCTGCAACATGCCTGGGTCAACCCGCCCTACGACACCGACGTCGACAAGTTCGGCTCGGGCGAGGATCTCCTGCCGACGGTGAAGAAGAACTTCAACGCACGACGCACGCTCCACAAGGCCATCGACACGGTGCGGGCCATCAACAAGCTCCGCGAGGGAGGAGGGCTCATGATGGACGGCGTGATGAGCGTCGACCCCAAGCCCGAACGCGTCGTTGGGAACGACGTCTACGAGGAACAGCAGTATCCTCTCCAGCACCAGGGAGACCGTGCCGATCACGACGGGGACATGGAAATCGACGGACGGGGCAATGCCCGCGGGCAGACGGAGGAGCAGATTCGGGCCCAAGAACGTAAGGTCAAGGAGACGGTGGCGGGGCTGTGGAGCAAATCTGCGAAGAGATGATATATGCATTGATCACATGTTTCGTGTCTGTCGGATGCTCAAGATAGCCTAGATACCATCTTTTCGTTGCTTCCTCGCTTATTCCCTTGCTTCTTGGCTGATATATATTGATGTCTGTGTGGTCGATCCTACAAATATAATCCTACCAATATACGTACGATGTTTCGAGCACGACGGGTGCTGCATACTGGTTCCAAAATCCAGATCGGAGCCTATCGATTACGAACTATTCTCCCCGGCGGCAGCTGGTTCGTTGAGCTCTGGAAAAAAATGAAGTTTATGTCTTAATCCTATCCAGAAAAAAAAGAAGAAACACGAACACGCCCCCCGCCTTACCCAAAAATGAAACGCACCATCCCCTTCACTCACAATGAAACCACACCATTAGATCATCATTATCATCATCATTAGAGATTCGACCCCAAACATCTCAGACAAAAGGAAGTCTATTCATGAAGGGGCCCCGGGGTGGATCAAAATCACCCAACCAACAACTTCTCACTCCCATCCCCCAACCCCAGAACCCACCGCCGCCACTCCTGCCACTCGGCATATGTACAACTCGCCTTCAGCCCCTGATACTTGACCGCCCTAAAATCCGAGACCTGATCCCATGGCGGCTTGACCGAAGACGTCCCGCCACTACTGGTGTTACTACTATGATGATTACTCGAGCCAGCCCGAAGAAACCGCCTTGCGACACTGCCGTTGCTGCTGCTGCTGTTGTTGTCGTCCCACCCGGCTTTCTGCATCAGGCTCTTAACGGTCTCCTCCTTGGTCCAGCCTTGTTCGACGGCGACGTCGGGGAGGTAGGTGGCACCGTAGCGACGGCCGCGGTGGATGAAGGAGATGCGGAGGCCGTGGAGGCCGAGGATCCAGTCGAGGGCGTTGGTGCAGGGTTCGAAGGTGCCTAGGAGGGTTAGGGAGCAGGAGAGGGAGGGGAGGAGGGTGGAAGGGATGGGGGCGAAGCGGGTGTCTTCGAATGCACTATCAACGGGGTTTTTGTCTGTCAGTGTTTCCAGTTTCCCTGTGGCGAGATTTCTTTTTGTGGGGTTCCCTTACGAGGTAAGAGCGTAGTCTCTCAGGCCCTCGGACAACTCCTGAGCCTCGAAGGTTCCGATACACCCGCGGAGAGACTTGTGGCCGTGGCGCGAGAGGGTGTTCCAGGTTACGAAGAGCGGGTACTCTTGGGGCTCGGGCGGCTCCTCGCGACGGGAGCGTCCGCTGGCGGCGTCAGAGAGCGAGGAGGACCCCGGGGTGGTCAGCGTGGTGGATGTGGTCAGTGTGGAGTGCGAGGAGTTGAGCGATGAGCGCCGAGTCGTCGTGGTGCTGGGGCTGGACTGCAGCCGGTGCACGCTGGGCAGCTTGATCTTCCGGTGACCGCCACCACCACGCCCACCACCTGCGGGTTCGTCGTCGTCGTCGTCGTCATCTACGCTGAGCGGATAGTCCGTCTCCTCTTCGGTGGCCTGCAGCGCGGAGAGTTTCTTGAACTGTTCGTGGCGGGCCCAGAGTTCCTCGACGGAGGCCAGGTCGATGGGTTCCTTGCGTTGATAGGAGGCTGCGAGGCTCTCGAAGCAATAGTAGCAGTGGGCCGGCGTGGCCATCTTTCTCTTCGGCTTGTCTTGTATCTGGGCTCTCGTTGGGGTTGCGTTAAGAATGGCTAGGTTCGTTTACTCCTGTTTGATCTCGCCGCTGAATCCACCTGGCTGTGGCTCTTTCGGTTTCTTGGGAATTTGAAGATCGTGACGAGTACGGCTGTCACTTCCGTCCGGCCTGATGGGATACACGGCTACTTGATGTTGAACTGAGTTAATGGGTCTATGGGTTAGGATGTTCAACGACTATCGAGGCGGCCGTGGTTGAAAATCGGTCAACGATAGAAAAAGCCAGAGAGCCCGTAGAGCACAGCTCACGACCTCAGATCCGCCCGGGAATTGAGTCCGTTAAAGGCCAAAGAGGGGTCGGAGAGAGGGGAAGAAAGAGGGGGGGAAACGGGGCTGACGACACCCAAGCCGATAAGACATTATTATCCCACGTGATACTGCTGAGAAGCGGATTCGGGGCGGGTTTATCCGTAACTCTGTTTGTCCCTCGCTGTCGGGTGATTCACTCAAGAGCTGAGCATGGATGGGATGATCTATAAATAAATAAGCATCTTGAAGTGCATTACACCATTATGAGACTTGAAGCTCGTCAATTCGAGTATGTTATGATTTGACGCTGTCAATCAATCAGGCATCACGACATTTACCGATATATATGTGAGAAGCTTCATCCTCGTCAGCGTGCTGATATATTTGCACATCATGACCAACCTCGTGTCTATATACTTTTGGAGGCAAATTGTTCTATGATCCTTTAGTTCATGGTCAGACGAGCATAAACATCAACGAGGAATTAAGCCATTCCCTCGGTTGTCGTGCTTTGACTTCCATGCATTGACACATGGAGGAATCACCTCCGATGGCCAGTTACCACGAAACTCACTAGTATTCGCGTAGGCCTGCTCGGCTTGCAGCTATCTCCGGACGCAGGACTGCCGTTCTGCGGTTACCTGCCCTTGCGCAAAGTGGGAGCCTTGGTGCAGATGTCTACTTATAGACGTGAAGACGAATTTCGCTCACTAGTGTTCACCAATGAGAAACACTCGAAGCTGGTGGCTTCGAGTAATCAGTGATGGCGGTCATCCTTCGGCATTTTGAGACCCATCATGGAGAGCATGTTTCCTGCCGGCCCGGCAACACCAGCCTGACCATGGAGACTCTCAAGCAGATTCTTTGCAAGGTTGATATCAGAATCGCCCTCATCTAGATCTGGCATCTCATCCTCTTCTTCCTCGCCCGATTTGCCCTCCCCAAGTTTCCGCTGATCTTGAGCTGCCTTAGACCGGCGGTTTAGGTCAAGAATTCCGGTACCTCGAAGTTCCGCTTCCATCTGTCTTGATAATTCCTTGATCTGCTCGGTGTCGTCTTCGAAATCATTGTCGAGCTCTTGCACTCTGTTGAGCGGTGGGTGCCCAAATACGCCCCTCTGACCGTGGCCTGACCCAGACGGCATTCCCATCATTTCCGCCATCATTCTTGAAAACTCCTCCTCATTGAATGAGGCTTCTTTGTCTTCGCCCTCATCGCTCAGCTCATCTTCATCATCTTCATCGTCTTCGTCCGAGCTGAAGTCATCGATAAATTCCGCTCCTTCAAAGCCAGCTGAGTCGTCATTGAGGAATTTTTCAAACTGTGCCACGATGCGCTGCAAGTTCTCTTGTGCATTGGAGTCACCAAAAGCACCCGGTGCACGCGATTTGTCGTCGTTGCCCTTTCCCTTGCCTTTCAGTTCCTGGTCTAAATCCTCAAAGCTGATATCTAGCCACTTCTCGTCATCTTCCTGTCGATCCCAGGTTTTTATCTCTTCATCTGTCGGTAATTGTTCATCTCCAGTATCCAGATCTTCCAAAATAAGGTTCATTTCTCTCACTGTGGCTTTATCCTGATTCTGAGGGTCATTGAGCAGCATTTCGAACCCGCACGCCAGCTTCATGCCTATTTCTGCCCGTCCGTAGGCTGTTTGATCTTCCTTCGCCGGCAACTTCTCAGCCCAGGACTTGGGGATGGGGAAGTCTTGACTTTTAAGCTGTGCGTAACCGACCCGGGTGAAGCGCACGCTGACCGTAACGAAGCCCTCCGGCTTGAAGATGAAGCTGCTGATGTTCTTCGAACGCAAGGGCCGTAATGCGATCGGGTCTCTGAGATAAAAGGCCTCCACGGCCGCGGATATGTAGGCTGGTTTCTGATGTAGCAGGAAAGCGACCTTGCGGGGAATGGTGACCAATGCGGAGTGGAGGTTCTCGTTGATTTGTTGAGGGTAATTGCGGAGACGATAAAATGCTTCCTCTTGTATCATGGTCGAGCGCATGAGTCGCGCGGGTTCCTCCATTATGATCTTCCTCGCATCTGCAAACGACAATTTCTCTGTGACTCTGTCCTTCTTATCGTTTTTCGGCTTGATGATAACGAGTTCACCTTTGTTGATCCATACCTGGGAATGATACAGGTATTAGTAAAGCCAGATGGGTATGATAAATTCGACAGGACAGTGACAAACCCTGTTCTCAGCGACCTCCGGCTCCAGCCACGCAGGCAATGTGGCAGCGGCCTCCACGAGGAGGAATTGTCCGTCACCATCTACAACTCTGGCCCATATATCCTTGTGCTTCTTGGTCAATTCGCGCAACAGATACACAATAACCCATTCATCTTCGATGGAGTCTCCAAAATTGGTGCGCCCATGCAAAGATGTTACCCCTGCAATGGAATCAGTACCAGGGCGCATCAGGCCTGGATGGAGGGGCATCGCATACCGTTATCCTTGGTGATCTCCAGCCGAAAACTTTCGCGCTGCCAGATATAATCCTTCAACAGATCCTTTATCAGTTCCGCAGCAGTATTTTGCACCTCGACCAGTCGCGCTCGCGTTTCTGCAACCTCGTCGAGCGTAGCGGGGGCGGGGCTAGAAGGGATGTGATATAGCGCATAATCAACGGCATCGTCCGGAATCTCTGGCTTGGGAATGGGGCGAAAGGTGGACTTGAACCACTCAAGATCCTCCTGCGACATTGGCGCCATGGTGAGAACCGGTTCCCAGCCGACTTGCCGCGGCTTTCTTTGTGGACTATTGGGTTGTTGTGAGTGATTGGGAAATGAGCTGAAAATGAGCAGTGAGAGAAATAAATTACGGGCAGGACATGACTTCATACCTGGGCGGGACAAAAAAGCAGCGGCAAATTCCCCGGCCCGGAGACTCGAGAGCGTTGACACTAAGCTCGATTGGGCTAGATGTCAACAATACAGTATCCGTCCAGTCTTCACCGCCCAAAACACGTCCATTGCAAGCTCCCGTCCCGTATTATCGCATAGTCGCAATCTTCAGTTGCTCCCCACCACTTTTTCCCCTTCCCTTCCACGAGAACCCTTGTCGCGTGTTTTTGGCGTCCTGAATGATAGCTCGGCCGTCGGGGATGGTCGTTTTTTAATGGCACTCACTTCAGTCTTACCTTAGCCGACTAGTTTGTGCAGCAATCGCGTGTTTCCTCGCCGCCCAACCGAACGACAATGCCGTGGCCCTACATCGATACGCCGCGCACCGAAGTGGATGGAAACGCGACCTACCTCACCAACGGCTACCGCAGCGTGGGCCGACCCAATCTAACGGCACTCGACTCGGTCGAGAATTCATTCCATACGCCATCCAAGGACAACGATGTGCTCAAAGGGTTCGGAGGTGCTGAGAACGCGAGACGCTCGCCCGCGGGCTTCAAGCTCAGCACGCCGCGAGCGGGGTCCGGCCCAAAGGCGAGCCGAAGCGCGTTGAACAGTAGACACGGACTTCCAAACACGGCCATTCCGAAGGGGGAGTTTACCCCCCTGATGAGAAGCGCGACGAAGAACAATTTCCTGAAGAACGTGTCGACGACGCGAAGGCATGGGTCCAAGACGCCAGGCTATACGCGAACAAGCTCGTTGAGCGCGGTCAACACCCCTGGGTTGCCGTCGATGGAGATGACGGATATTGACGAGGAGGACGCGACGGATGAGCAGCGGACCCCAATGCCTCAGGACAGTAGCATGCAGAGTACACCGCTCCCGGCTTTGTCCAGGGAAGGAGGCATGGACGGGCAGCAGAATATGATGTCCTTACGGGAACAGGAAAAGGTAACCTTGCTGCATCTTGAGAAGACTTTCGCTCTCCCGCTTGACGGAGCTTTTTCTGACTATCTTAGATGATCGATCAACTCGAGAAAGACAATTTTGGATTGAAACTGAAGATTCACTTTCTACAAGAACAACTGCAGAAGGCGGGCCCCTCGCACAATCAAGCAGCGTTAAAGGAAAATACCGAACTCAAGGTTTCGAAATTGACGATGCAACGCGATATTGCACGATACAAGAAGAGCCTCCAACAAGCCGAGCGCGAATTAGAATCCTACCGCATTGAATTCCAAGAGCTGAAGGAGAAGTCACGGATGCGGCAATCGGACGACACAATACAGCGCGAGATGGATTTGATGAGAGAGGAGGTGGAAGCGAGGGACAACCAAATCAGAGAGCTCCAAGAGGAGCTACGAGACGAAAAGGACAACCAATCACGGGAAATGGAGAAACTCCGAGATGAAATCGAGGATCTGGAAGCATCGCTAAGGCAGAAGGATCGGACGATCGACGAACGTGACGAGGAGATAGAAGAATTGAAGGATAGGGATGGCAAGGAGCGCGATGCCCTCTCCGAGCTGGAAGCAGAACTTCAACGTGCGAAAGAGCAAATAGAAGAGCTGCAGGATTCGCTAAGCCAAGCTAAGCTAGAAGCGAGGGAAGCGAGAGACGCCGGACTAGAGGCCGTCAAGGAGAAGGAACAAGCCCAACAAGACCTCCAGGAATTGCATGATGAAATGGCAAACAAGTCTATCAGCACGAGTGGACTAACCCGTCAGCTCGAAGAGAAGGCGAACAAGCTTGAGGAAGAATGGCGGAGCCTACAGCAGGAGAACAGCACTCTCAAGAGAGAACTCGACAACAAGGCCCGGAACGAGAATCGTCTCGAAGAGCAGTATCGGGAAGGCCAGCGGAGCTTTGATGACAAGGAGCGCAAATTCCACAATGATATCGCGCAGGCAAGACGGGAACGTGACCTTTCTCGGCAAGAACGTGATAAGTTGGCAGCTCAATTGCAGGATGCACTGGACGAAATCCAGCGCAAGGCTGATGAGAAAGAACTGCTACAAACCCGACACAGCGCTTTGACGGATGAATCCGGTAGTCTACAACATGACTTGGCCAACGCACAAAACAAGATTCGAGAGCTACAGCAAGCGGTCGAGGACGAGAGACATCGTGCACTGGACCAAGCCAACATTATTCGTACTCAATACAAGGACGAAGTGGAGAGGCAGCAAGAAGAAATCGAAGCCCTGCATCATGAGATTGAGGACAAAGAAGGACAATTTGCGCTTGAGCAGGACAGATGGGAGAGCGCAAGGCGCACCCTGCAGCTCCAGAAGGACAGGGCTGAGGACCAGGCGGCTGGCTTTAAGCGCACGATTGAGAAGCTCGAACAAGTGGAGCATACTCTGTCTGGAAAAGAGATGAAGTTGCAAGAAGTCATTGACAGCGAAAAGACGCGACATTTTAACTCGGAGGCTGTCCTGAGTCGACAGGTCAAGGAATTGAACGACGACCTGACATCAAAGCGAGAGATAATTGACGAACAGAGGAACGAACTCTTGTCCACCAGAGAGGAATTGAGACTTGTACGACGCGCAGAGACGACTCTCCAAGAGAAAATCCAAGCATTGGAGGATGAGATTGTGGTCCTGCAAGCAAACCTGGAAGAAGAACAGGAATTCGCTAAGGGTCGTACACAGAAAGGATCCTTGGAGCAGGACAGTCAGGTGCAAAAGCTGTTAACAGAAAAGCAAAGACTTCGGGATCAGCTTGCGAATGCCCACGTGGAATTGCACGACTTACGGACTTCTTTTAGCGAGATTGAAGCTGAACGCGATGAGCTCCAAAGCCAGCTTGACCAGGTTCAAAATCAGGTTGACGACACGACACGTTTCGACAAAGAGAAGGTTGACCTGCGCAAGTCGACTCTGCGTCTCGAAGCCGAGCTCAAGCGCCTTAAAGAAGACAAGTCATCCCTTCTTGAGGCGAAGGAAACACTGGAGAAACAGCTTAGCACTGAGATTGAGCGTGCTACGCTGGAAGAGAACCGTCTTTCGGCAGAAATCGACCAGCTCCAGGATAAGCTACACACAACTTCCGGGGGCAGGGAACGTGAACTCGCTCTCGCCAAAAGTAAGATACAACGTCTCGAGAGACGTATCCAAGAACTCGAAACACTCCTTCATGAGCACCCGCATACTGAGCCTGAGCTTGAGCATTCAACTGCACACGCGGACCTTTCGATGCTCCGGCATGGCTTAGACGAAGCACGGAAACGTGAGAAAGTGCTTCTCCAGCGGGAAGCTGAGCAGAAATCGTCCGTGCGGGCCTACAAGGCACGAATTTCCGAGCTCGAGAGGGAACTGCATGAATCCTTGATGAATAAATTCGAAACCCGATCACCATCATCGTCACCCTCAAACAAGCTCCATGATGAACTCCGCAGCATGCGGAAGCAACTGTCCGAAGCACACCGAGCACTCAAGGAAGTGAAGCAGAAGAACCGCGACCTGGAGCGAGCTGCCATGAGAGAAGAAGACCAACGTGACCTCCATGAACTACTCAAATCATCCACCCTCGAGGCCGAAGAGCTCGCCCTCAAGGTATCGGAGCGGGATGCCCGTCTCAACGAGCTCAAGTCCCAAATGCGCCGAATCCGCGATGAGCGGTCGTTCTGCGCGCGTAGAGCCGAAATGTCTCTCAAGGAACTCGAGGCTCTGCAAGATCGTTACGACCAGCTTGTGGAGAAGCTGGGAACCAGGACCGACAGCAAGACCCGACACGAAAAGGAAATTCTGGGTCTCGGCAAGGAGATCATCTGGCTCCGTGCTCGTCTAAAGCGAGAGGAGAAATTCCGTCGCGATCTGGCTTGGAGTAAGGGATTGATGGAGCTGGGCGAGCGCGTCCGGGTTGCATGGTACGTATACATCCTCCCTTTCATCTCACGAATCAGACCACGCCACAAGATAACTGACTCTCTATCGTTTCACACCAATGCAGCAACGAAGCCGACCTGCGCATGATCTCCGACATGGGCGTCAAACCCAGAGACCGCACCCCCCTCCGGACTCCCCAAGCGAAACTCAAGACCGCCATCTCCATGGTCAAAGCCATCGTCCGCATGCGACGAATGAGCCAGGACTGGAAGAAAACCAAGAAGATCGGCGAAGGGTTGAAAAGGGCCAAGAACGAAGTCATGAAGCGAAGAGAGTCTTCGAACAAATACTGACGAAAAAGTTTTCAAGTTCAAGCCCCGTCGTCGTGGACGGAGCCAGCCTATCAGCTCTGCCACCTTTTGGCAACAACCTTTTGCATAGATGCTTTATTCTGTTTTAGTTTCTCTCCATTCCCTCACTCGCACTTGCGCTGTTTTGTATGTGACTTGGTTCAAACTCAACATCCAGTCAAGAGCGGTCTGTCATATATTTTCACTTTTGCTTTTCCGCCCCCTCCGCCCGGAAATTTCGGCACCTTTGATGATAAGAAGATTCCCCGACGTGTTTGTGTGCTTTCTGCGCTTTTGAGATCATGAGCCTGTTGTGTGGTCTCATGTGGCGTTTTCGTTACTTTCGTGCTTTTCTGGCCTCTTTTCTTGTTCTGTTCTTTGCCATAGGATGGATGGATGGATGACTTTGTTTGAATAGCCTGATTGATTTCGACTGAGTACAGTACACGGAACTACACCCCTTACATTCTTAGACTGTACCGAGCTGTTGGTGCGTCTTAGAACATGAACCCCCCAGCCGAATGAATGCACACACATCTGCATTGAGTTTTTTATAACCTGGATATGGGTTTCGCTCAATCGGTTGTTTGAATGCCAAGGTTCGAAGACCGGATTCATCAACACAAGATGCTAATAGTAATGCTTTCATGAAATTGTACCAATAACAAAGGTGACATCTGTGAGGTATGCTTCGAGGGCAACCCAGGTGAGTGGTAAATAGAAGTAGTGTTTTAACTCGAAGTAACAGCATCAAGTAACGCCTCGCCTTGCCACATATTCGAATCAGAAGAAAATCAACAGAGGAAAAAAAGCTCCTAACACCGAGGTCATGGTGAGAAGGGTTTGCAGAGAAACATTAGCGCAAGAGGCAGGAAAACGGCAGCACAAGAGGCAAAAAAAAGTGTATATATAGAAGCAAATGGAAACACAAGCATAGGTCATTCCTTTCGTTCATCCAACTCGGTTAGTAGTGAAAATCAGAGAATCAGATCGGCGTTTCAGTGCAAAAACCAACGGAAAAAAAGATTAGGTCCCTTTAAGTTTGACTCTATATCAGGATCGGATGGTTTAAAGGAGAGGGGTAGGGTGGTTCTGAATGGACGAGAATACAAAGGCTCAGGCACCCTCACTGCCGAATTCTTGCGTCCATTCGGAGTTTCTTTGCAGATCCTCCTGGCTGACGGTTGGTCTGGAGTTGCGGACAGCCTTGATGAAGTCTTTGAGGATTAGTGGTGGCTCCAAGAGCTTCTCTGCGTCCACGCTTGTCCATGTCATCTCGATGGCGCCCTGATCGCCAGGTGAGCAAGGCGTGAGCTTCTCCGCACCGTCGACGATGACCTAATCGTGGTTAGTCGGCTAGGAACTAGGAAGAAAGGGGGGATATTTACCTTCTTGTAGTGCGTCGCGGTCTGAATCTTCCGAATGGGCTGCATTAGCGCATCCTGTACCGCAATGCTGATATCACTGCCCGAGTAGCCCTCGCTCATCTCAGCCAAGGTCCGATAATCGGCTTGCGTCATCTCACACGGCGTGGAGCCGACGGCCAACATAAACATCTTCATGCGGGCGTTGATATCTGGGAGACTGATGTGGACTCTCCGTTGGAAGCGGCGACGAATGGCAGCATCCAACTGCCACGGGATATTGGTCGCACCGAGGATGAGGACGCCCCTGGAGTCCTTTCCGACACCGTCCATCTGCACGAGCAACTCGGTCTTGATACGCCGGGACGCCTCAGACTCTCCTTCTCCACGGGGGCCGCAGAGGGCATCGACCTCGTCAATGAAGATGATAGCGGGCTTATTTTCTCGGGCCATGTTGAACAGCTGCTTCACGAGCCTGTGAAAGGGAAACCATTAGCGCCCCAAAATTCTGTCTAGTCTCACAAACACGAGCAAGCATCCATACCTTTCACTCTCACCCATCCACTTGGACACCAAGTCACTGCTACTGACACTGAAGAAGGTACTGTTCGCCTCCGTCGCGACGGCCTTGGCAAGATACGATTTACCCGTACCGGGCGGCCCATACAGCAAGATACCCTTCCACGGTTGTCTCTTCCCCGTGAACAGATGCGGGAACTTGATCGGCAAGATGACCGCCTCCTTCAAGGCCTCCTTCGCGCTCTCCAGACCTGCAACATCCTCCCACTTGACGTTCGGTTTATCCGACAGAATCGCTCCCGCCAGAGCGGACCGTAACTTCTTCGCATCGGCATCCTCACCATCATCATCTTCTTTCCTGTTACAAAGTGAAACAGTCAATTGTCAGTATCCAGCCGATCCAGAATGATTCCCGATGAAGAAGAAAAAGCATGGAACGAGAGCCTCTTCTTCTTCTTGTGGCAAGAAAACATACCCTCCCTTCCCACTCCCTTGCGCGACCTTCCCATTCGCGCCGACAGCACTCGGCTTCTTCCGCCCCTCCTGCGAGGCGAGGTGGTTCTTGAGCTTCTCGGCGCGATCCATGTATTCGCCGGTCTTTGCGCGGATCATCTCCTTGGAGCGGGGGTTCTTCTCCCATTTCAAGGCCAGCATGAATAGCTCCAGGGCGGAGTAGTAGAGCTGGTAGGCCTTCTCGTATTCGCCCTCATTGTCGTTCTCGATGGCCTTTTTGACGGTGTCAATTGCCCGGCCGAGGAAGTCGGTGTTGCTCATGGCTGTGCTTGAATGAACAAAGAGGTGAGAAGAAGAAAGCAAGCGCGCGGGCTGACAAGGTAGTTTGTTTTTTTGTTTTTTTTTTCTCCCGGCTACGTAATGATGCTTTGAAGGGGTGGTGGAGGGAGGATGCCAGGGACACACGGACAGGGAACGGAGGAGGGCGAAAGGCGGGGAGAATGACAGTACCTAGACCGAGACCGAGGAGTGGCTGGGTTGATTGGTTGCTTGGTGCTAGGTGATTAGGTATGAGATCAGCGTAGCAACAAAGTGTTGCGACTGGATCACAAGGTTGAAGTCGCGCAAGATCCCAAGTAATTTATTATGCTGAAGATATTCCTGGGGGGAACGAATTGTAGAAGAAACTGAATGAGATTGAGAGATAGAGAGAGAGAGAGGTAGGTTAAGTTGAGATGGCAACAAGTTGAACCCGTCCTCGTTCCCCCCACTGGGTTGTTTACCGTCTCTGGTTTTCTGCCGCTCCGCCTGGCCGTTTTTGCCCCTCCGAGCCGCCGCCGCTGCTGCTGCCCGCCCGCACCTGGTCACAGCCTATTCTGTTGGTTAACTTTCCCCCCTCCTTCTCAATAGTCCTATAGAACCCTATATAACAACATATCACAAAAATGGCGGACGCTCAGAAGAAAATGCAGGCACTCTCGGATGAGTTCCAGCAATTGCAGACTGGTGGGTACTCTTTTTGAATCTCCGCCCGTGGGCTGTCCATCCAGCGCAGCGCAATCGCGTCATATGTGCAGGGAAGCTCATTTGCTAACGAGAATTCACTGCCAGAGCTCGACGGTCTTGTCGATGCGCGCCAAAAGCTCGAATCTCAGCAACAGGAGAACTTGGGTGTACAGAAGGAATTCGACTCGCTCGATGACGAGTCCAACATCTATAAGCTGATCGGTCCCGTGCTGTTGAAGCAGGACAAGACTGAGGCGGTGATGGCTGTCAATGGACGGTTGGAGTTCATTGAGAAGGAGATGTATGCCACCCACCATATCCCGCACAAGTACTAAAAAAGAGGTCTAATGGTTGAGCTACAGTAAGCGGATCGAGGGACAAATCCAGGAGAACCAGGACAAGGCGGACAAGAAGCGTACCGAGGTAAGCTTGACTTGATTGGAATCCGAAGATGGGACAACTGATTCTGATGGATTCTACAGATCGTTCAGTTCCAGACTCAGGTCCAGCAACAAGCCGCCGCTGCTTCTGCTTGAGTGGTGAAGGATGGTATACTGGGTTAGCTCTAGAAGAACGATGAACGGCCCCCCACACCTTCGAAGCATGGCAGGGACGGGTGCATCAGAACGACGGACCTGAATGCACTCGCATTGTCGGCGATAATGCGCGGGGTGATATCTCAGCAACACAGTTGCATTCAACTCGGACGACGATGTAGAGAGACGATTGGTGAGATTTCCAGTGTGGGACCTTAGCCAGCCTACTTTACTGGTTGATGGAAAAAGTATGTGGTTTTAGATACCCTTGCAATGATTCAGTTTTGTGGTTTCTTGCCTCTTCCTCAATCGATCACCGGTGATACTGTCCCTAAAAGGGACAGAAAGAACCATCATATCGCTTAAAGTAATATTACCGGGTTCCAGGGAGCTACCAATTCAATATCCTAGTTGTTCCATGTGTGTAACCAATCACGCTCTACAATTCACTTGATGCCCTTCGGGCGCTCCATTAAGATTCATCGCTTCATAAATCGCCGTATCTAGAACCTGAAATATACTCTATACACTAAATCTATGCCTTAACCAAAAGACTGCGTCCGGACATCTCCTCAGGCTGCTCAACGCCCAAGGCAGCCAGGATAGTGGGGGCGACGTCACCGAGGACACCATCCTCCTTCTTGAGGCTCCAACCCTCGGGAGCGTTGGCCATGATGAAAGGAACCTTGTTGGTGGTGTGGGAGGTCTTAGGGGTGCCCTTCTCGTTGAGCATCTCCTCGGCGTTTCTGGAGGGAATTGTTAGCGGGTCGTATCAATCAGAATTACGATAACGACTCACCCATGGTCAGCAGTGATGAACAGAATGTAGTTGTTCTTCTTGCAGGCCTCGTAAATGACACCAATAGCCTTGTCGGTCGCAGAAACACCCTCGATGGCAGCTTCATAGACACCGGTGTGGCCGACCATGTCGGGGGGAGCGAAGTTGTTCATGACGAACTCGAAGTTGCCCTCACCAAGACGCTCGGCCATCTTCTCACCAACCTCCTTGGCGCTCATCTTGGGGTCCAGGTCGTAGGTGGCAACCTTAGGCGAGGGAATCATGTCGCGCACCTCACCGTCGAACTGCTTCTCGATACCACCGTTGAAGAAGAAAGTGACGTGGGCATACTTCTCGGTCTCGGCAACGTGGCATTGCTTGAGGTCCTTCTTGCTGAGCCACTCAGCCAGCACATTACCCATGTGCTGAGGGGGGAAAGCAACGGGGAAGGTGTAATCGGTCTTATACTGGGTCATGGTGGTGATGTGGATGTCCTTGGGGTAGGGGAAGTCGGCCTTGGGGGAGCGGTCGTAGTCACCCAACAGCTGGGTGATCTCACGAACACGGTCAGAGCGGTAGTTGAAGAAGAACAGGGTGTCGTTGTCTGTCGAACATTATCCGTCAGTACGCCTATTCATCCACGCCCCGAAAGGAAGTGAAAACATACCTTGGACACGTCTGTCTTTGCCGCCGACAATGATAGGCTTGAGGAACTCGTCGGTCTCCTTCTTCTCATAGCGCTCGTTGATCGTCTTGACGGGATCCTCGCTGTCTTCACCCTCTCCGGTGACGATACCCTTCATGGCGATCTCGACACGGTCCCAGCGCTTGTCGCGGTCCATGGCCCAGTAGCGGCCAACGACGGTAGCGATCTCACCGACGCCAATTTCCTTAGTCTGGTCAAGCAATTGCTGCATGTACTTGGCGGCACTCTTGGGATCAGTATCACGTCCATCACCGAAGAAGTGGATGAAGACTTGGGGGATCTCCATCTCCTTAGCAACCTTCAGCAGACCGACCAGGTGAGTGATGTTGGAGTGGACACCACCGTCGGAGACCAGACCCAACAGGTGCAGACGGCCGTTGCCCTCCTTAGCCCGCTTGAAGGAGGCGACGACGTTGTCGATCTTGTTGAGCTCACCCTTCTTCAGAGTCTGGTCGATGCGGACGCTGTCCTGCCAGACGACACGACCAGCACCAATGTTCAAGTGGCCAACCTCACTGTTGCCCATGAGACCCTCGGGCAATCCGACGGCGAGGGACGAGGCATCGAGTTCGGTGTAACCCTGGGCAGTCTTGGAGTCGGCCTCGGCGAAGCCGGACATGAAGGGGGTCTCTGCGGCGAGGATGGCATCACCGTCCTTGCGGGAGTCGGGGCCGGCGACACCCCAGCCATCGATGACGACTGAGCAGAAGTGTTAGTCGAATGGATTTAGTATAGAGTGGTCAAGGGGAATGACTTACTCAAAGCGACCTTCTGATCAACCTTAACCATGGTGAAGTTGTGCTGAATGGAAATTGGCTGGTCAGCGAATTCAACGGCAGGGCAAAGGAAGGGTAGGTATAGTAGCGACGTATAGTTCCAAGCATCGTGATTGGGGAATGGGAAAAAGACATACCGTATACTTACTTGAATTTGAATAATTGGGAAGGGATAATAGGAAGAGGAATTGAAGCAAGGAGGGGAAAGAGAATCAAGAAAAAAAAGAAAAAGAAAGAACGAAAGAGGAAGAAGAGTAGGTGGAGAGATCGGAGTAAAAAGGCTGGCCCGGTGAAAACAACTGGGTTGGGATGATGGATTGAGGGGGAGGGGCTCTTTTCCAGGCTTGGGCTTTTTCTTCCCGGTGACGCTTTGGGGTTGTTTTCTTCCCGACGTCACTTCCTCTGCTAACCGCCAACTGCTCACTGCTCACTGCTCACTGCTCAGCTTTGCTCACTGCCCGCACTTCTTTCTCCTGCCGGTCTTGTCCGCCCGCAACAACAAACTTACCTCCACGTTCCGGCTCTTCCCTAAACAATTACCCAGCAACCCGAAATAAGGGGCCCCATATTTCGTCTCTTGCTCAGTTCCCACTCCTGCTGCTGTCAGTCTTTCATACTGCAACGCAAGAATACACTAAGCCGACTTTCGCCGTCCCGGTGTCCTCCCTCTTCCGATAATGGCGTCCAGATCCCCCACGGCCTTCACACCCGCAGCGAAACCACCACCCTCCGCGCCCGAAACCCCCATCGTGAAGGACACCCCCATTACACCTCAAGCGGTTCCATTCCCGCCCCCGCAGACTTTTGATATCATTCCGCCATTGCACGGTCTTCTGCTTCGCCTGCTTGCATCCCCCGGGACGGCTGGGAATGGTGTCAGGGCCGCCGAAGTCAACAGTGGAGGCTCGGGCCCGGTCGGACAACCCACAAGTGCTCCTAGCCAGTCTCACTCACAGCCTGGGAATGAAAGCCACGGCCACCCTGGAGTGCTGGTGACTGTTCCATCCGCAGGACCTGGACCGGTTTCCGCCTCGGCCGAACTTGCAGCCTTGGGATCGAATGCGCCCCCACCGCTCGACATCAAAGATCTCCCGACCGAAGTCAGCTCGATCAAGATTCGAATCCAGAAAGCGCAGACAGTGGTGGAGAATTTGCCAGATGTCGACCGCTCTGTTGCAGAGCAGGAGGTGGAGATCCAGGAGCTCGAGGACCGTATCGCAAAGCTCAAATCAGTCATCTCTGATTTTGGCCGGAGAGCCAGTCCTCGGAGTGCGGGAAAGTCAAGAATCACTGAACCTTGAGGGCTCTGAGGGATAGAAAATATGGTCTGCCATGATTTCGGTCATCACCATGGGCGCAGGACGCTTCTTCTCGCAGGCGACTAGTATCAAGCATGCATACTTGGGCACGCTGGATCATCCAAGTGAATCATGTCGATTGTTGGGTTGGGTATTCCACAGATGCTGGTTTTAGTGGCCCAGCACACTGCAATGTAGCCTGATCATCGAACCCCTGGCTGTTGACACGGTCAATTGACTCAGACTGTTGTTGATTGAAGGTCGCTGCGCTATGAAGAGGCCCGCGTACTCTACCTGAAGCCACAGCAATACAAGGCAATAAGTTGCCACTGCAGCTGTTCGAGAACTGCAGATACTTGAATAGTACTTACCACCATGGCCGTTCTGACCTTCACCACCTACGTTTGCCATGCTAGCAGCATGCTAGCAGCATGCTAGTGGCTGAACAATGATTCACAGAAGCTGCTCTCAAAAAAAGCTGCTCTTAAAAAAGCTGCTCTTAAAAAAGCTGCTCTTAAAAAAGCTGCTCTTAAAAAAGCTGCTCTTCAAAAGCTGCTCTTCAAAAGCTGCTCTTCAAAAGCTACTCTCAATCAATCCTGCAGGTGGGAAGTGCTGTTCATTATGCTTGACAACCCCGCCTCTGGCCTCCACGGTCCTCATTCTGCATTGGGATGAAACCTGCAGATACATCAGGTGGAATCGATCTGCAAGGAAGGACTTTCGGAGTCATCATTGACCTGATGGCAGGCGAAGGGGTGAGTTGCAGTTTCTTTTTGGGGCTTTGCGGGGAACGGACGTCTGCGTAAACCCAGAAAAACAGTTGATGAAGCTTCTAAATTTTGGTGAATATTATCTCTACTTGTAAGGCTTGCTTGCGTGACCTGGAATCCAGCTCCGGCTTTCGTATAGTCGGAAATAATGCACTACATATACGTAAACTGGTCCGATTAGTATCCATCGGGGATTGAATTGCTGGTGCCGCTTGCTTGCTCGGCGAGCAAGCTCCAGTGGATACTTTGCGACGGTGAGTCAGACCGTGGTTTTACTAGCAACCAATTTTTCTGGCGGTTTGGCGGTTGGGCGGTTTGGTTTGAATCTAGACAATTTATTTATTCGGAATGTCGTATTAGAGCACCAATCAAAGGAAAACGATGTGCAAGCTACATGATTGACTTTTGACAGAGAAAGGATTGAGGCAGGCGATGAATAATAGCGGCGACTAACAGCATAGAACAAACACTCCGTAACCCACGGAGGAGTCGGCGGGTTTTCTCAAGCACGGCTCCGATGTCGTTCCCGGACTTGCGACCGCCTCCGGATTTTTCTTAGTGGGAATTATTTTTTCTTTTGCCTCCCGTTCAGTTCGGACTGCGGGGCTCAAAGGAGGAAAGGAGGAAAGGAAAGATTGGTCTGTGACCTCCGTCCTGAGGCAACTTTTTTCCCTTCCCGACCCAGTCCGCCGCATCTTCTTCCCCCCACCCCGCCAGATCTTCCTACTTCTTCTTCTACCTCCCCCTTCCCTCTCCTTCAATCTTCCTTTCTCTTTCTTTCTTTCCCTCCTCATCCCATCTTTTTTCTTTCCTCTATTCTCCTTCCCATCCCCTCCTCCATCTTCACATTACACACAATGGCCACCTACGCCCTCCCCCAGTCCCACCGGGACGTAAGTACTTCCCATGCTCCTGCGAAAGAACCAAAGCAGTTGACTGACTCATCGGTGCAGCAAATGGAGAAGTCTCTCGTCGAGTCCGATCCTGAGATCGCTCAGATCATGGTATGTCTAGCCTTCCAATTCCTCTTCAATAACCAAGGATTAAGAACAATTCTAACATGAAAGTCTATAGGAGAAAGAAATCCAGCGTCAGCGTGAATCCATTGTCCTGATTGCTTCAGAGAACTTCACCTCCCACGCCGTCTTCAATGCCCTTGGCTCTCCCATGTCCAACAAGTACTCTGAGGGTTATCCCGGTGCCCGTTACTATGGTGGTAACCAGCACATCGATGCCATCGAGCTTACTTGCCAGGCTCGTGCCCTCAAGGCCTTCAACCTCGACTCCGAGAAGTGGGGTGTCAACGTGCAGTGCCTCAGTGGAAGCCCTGCCAACCTCCAGGTCTACCAGGCTCTCATGCGCCCCCACGACCGCCTCATGGGTCTCGACCTCCCCCACGGTGGTCACTTGAGTCACGGTTACCAGACTCCTGCCCGCAAGTACGTCTCTAAAGCTGTTCTAAGCTCTTTTCAAGCTTTTCCTTGTCGATCTGGGTCAGCTGCTAACGTCTATCCTGCAGGATCTCTGCTGTCTCCACCTACTTCGAGACTTTCCCCTACCGTGTCAACCTTGAGACTGGTATCATTGACTACGATACCCTTGAGGCCAACGCCGAGCTCTACCGCCCCAAGATCCTGGTCGCTGGTACCTCCGCTTACTGCCGTCTCATTGACTACGAGCGTATGCGCAAGATCGCCGACAAGGTTGGCGCCTACCTCGTTGTCGACATGGCTCACATCTCCGGTCTGATCGCCGCCGGTGTTATCCCTTCTCCCTTCGAGTACGCCGATGTCGTCACTACCACTACCCACAAGTCCCTCCGTGGTCCCCGTGGTGCCATGATCTTCTTCCGCAAGGGTGTCCGCAGCCACGACGCCAAGACCGGCAAGGACATCATGTACGACCTTGAGGGTCCCATCAACTTCTCCGTCTTCCCTGGTCACCAGGGTGGTCCCCACAACCACACCATCACTGCCCTTGCCGTTGCCCTCAAGCAGGCTGCTTCCCCTGAGTTCAAGCTCTACCAGGAGCAGGTCATCAAGAACGCCAAGGCCCTTGAGAATGAGTTCAAGGCTCTGGGCCACAAGCTCGTCTCTGACGGTACCGACAGCCACATGGTTCTCGTCGATCTCCGCCCCAAGAGCCTCGACGGTGCCCGTGTTGAGGCTGTCCTTGAGCAGATCAACATTGCCTGCAACAAGAACTCCATCCCCGGTGACAAGTCCGCTCTCACCCCCTGCGGTATCCGCATTGGTGCCCCCGCTATGACCACCCGTGGCATGTCCGAGGATGACTTCAAGCGCATTGCTCGCTACATTGACCAGTCCATCAACATCTGCAAGCAGGTCCAGAGCGAGCTGCCCCAGGGTGCCAACAAGCTCAAGGACTTCAAGGCCAAGGTTGCTTCCGAGACCGTCCCCGAGATCCTCGAGCTCCGCAAGGAGATTGCCCAGTGGGCCAGCACCTTCCCCCTCCCCGTCTAAGTGTGATCACTGCTCCGGGGTAGCCTTCAACAATATGATACCACATCTTCTTTTTATGATTTTGTTTTGGTTTTCGAGTTCAACATCTAGCCGGTGTGTCGTTTTATACAGGGGTTTTATACAGGACTGCTTTTTCAACCTTACGCGGGTCATGGGACATGGATATGCATGAGCATGTGTGAATGATTTGAGAGAAAAAAAAATAAGCACCAGGATGCTTTCTTCAACACTTTCTTCAACAGGACCGGAAAAGTTCGTGGTTGGAAATCAAAGGCTTTAACCGCCTTGACTGAGTTTAGTATCAGTATCAGATGACTCAGAGTTAATAATTCATGAAGTTCGACTTCACACATGTGTTTTCATGTCGTAGCAGTGGCAGTAGCGCTCTATCGGGTCGTTTATACGTAGTTCCAATAAGTTAGTGCCTTGGGGGTCCTTCTCATGCCATCCGCCAATCTGTGCTCTTTCTTTTGACCAATACTTCAAGTCATGTCTACACCTCACAGCTCAACCTTCCCATCTTCAAATTGGCTGAATCCCATTGATCCCATCGCCGCCTCGGCCTTCTCCCTCTGTTCCTCCCACTCCTTCACCATCAAAGCCGCCACATTCTTCCCCATCAACGCACTCGTCTCCATTGTCGAGATGAAATTCTCAATGCCCCCGGTATACCATACGTGGGGCGCCAGCGCGATTTCCTCGAAGGTCACTCGCGGATAGACGAACGGATAAGGCCGCCAGACCTTTTCATGGAACCAACTGATGTCCTTGCTTGGGAGGTCTTCGATGGACGAGGCGGTGGCAGTTACTGGGGAATTCGCGAGCCCGAGAATCGAGCGGAGGAAGGTGGCGGTAGGGCGTTCGGGGGAGAAGATCTTGTAGACGTAGTGCTCTTGTGGCCGCTGTGGTTGGTCGTCTTCGGATTCCGAAGGAGGAGGAACCACGGTGCGGAGGGTACTGATGCTCCAGAAGTCGGCGGGGCCGACGCCCTTTTCGGCTTTGCCTACGGTAGGGTCGAGGTCATGGGGGAGGGTGGTGAGGATGGTTTCGGGCGTGTTGGGGCCGGGGAGGTTGAAGTGGGCTGGCGAGAGGCGGTGCGGGGAGGAGAAGAGAGTTACGTGTAGTTTTACGAAGGGGACATCGTCGGGGTGGCTCTGGAGGGGTGGGGTGGTGGTGATGTCGGTGAACTGGAAAGGGGCGGCGATGACGATTTCATCGAATTCTTCTCCTTCGGTCTGAGCTGAAGAAGAGGTGCTGCTGGCCTTGAATGTGAGGCTAGTGGGACGGTGTTGCGGGTTCTGGGCGTCCCAGTTGATGGATGTGACGGTGTGATTCACGCGCACGTCGGCCCCGGCGGCCTTGAGCATGCCGTCGAAGATCTGCCAGTTGCCGCCTTCAATGGCCATGGCGCCGTCGGTGGCGAGGCAGACCATCGTCTCGAGGCCGTGGATGAGGCCTAGGTTCTGTCCGTAGTTGACGCGCGTGCTGGCTTGGACGATCTCGCGGGAGAAGAGATCGGAGATGCGGTTGAGTCGCAGGAACTCCAACCCGGGCACGGCGACGGTGTTCAGGAGCCCAACGGCCTCGGTGGCTTGGGTGAGGGACCGGAACGGGAACATGGGTCCGTCGTAGAGTTGCAGGAACTTGTTGACGGTCGACTTCATCAGTCGGTAGGCGTTGACTGGTGCCAATCCATATCGCCAAAGCAATTTGGCAAGGTTCCACCAGCCAGAGGTGTCTTTGAACACGAACACCATCTGGTCCCCGTCCCAGATGCCGATGGTGTCGTCGGTCTCGCGGGGTCGCTCATAGCTGGCGCTCCGGGCGTTCAGGCCCAGGTCTCTGGATGCATTCACCAGATTGTAGTTGACGCTGACAAAGATCGAGGCCCCGAGTTCCATCGGGTAGGCCGGGTGGTCGAAGACATTGACCGTGGTGGAGCGGCCTCCAACATACGAAGAGCGCTCGAAAACAGTGATGTTGACGGGGACATGTTGGGCATCAGCGTACTTGCGGAGAGAATATGCAGTTGATGATCCTGCAGCTCCAGCTCCTG
Source organism: Aspergillus fijiensis CBS 313.89 (assembly GCF_003184825.1). Lineage (NCBI taxonomy): Eukaryota > Fungi > Ascomycota > Eurotiomycetes > Eurotiales > Aspergillaceae > Aspergillus > Aspergillus fijiensis. The sequence goes on along the minus strand of NW_024468992.1, from coordinate 491,328 downwards.
TCTAGAATGTCAGTCATCAAAGCTTGGATTGCAATGGAGTATGGTAGTAGTTACCGATGACCGCGACTTTCTTGGGAGCTATCTCTCCGAACGAGCTCAAGGGTTGCTGTTTAGCGGCATTGCTGCCAGGAATGACGCATAGAATGAACAGATAGTATATAAGCTGAGTATATAGGAGGTAAACAAATGATGGACGCTTAGGATGGGGATCCATGATAGCAGGTTTCCCAAATGGATTAGAGTAGAGATGGGTTCCGTGCTTACACAAGGGACCAATTCCCTCGATGATGATATTGTGACGCTTCCAGGGCAGACAGAGGTATCACTTTTCTTCTCAGTAACAGACACAGACAGACTCAACAGGATATGATACGCAAACAGAAGTGATGAGCGACATCAGAGATTGACAGAAAGACGGATTGAGAGAAAAGAGGAAGTGTAGTAGTTACTCCGTCGGTGATGCATCGAGCCATATCGCAGGCGCTAATCCCGACTAGGCTAAGGTTCCTGGGGCCGGGCCTCTATCGCTTATCGCTTTTCTACCGGCTTTTTTTTCCCAGCTGCCCAAAAATCATCGCATCGCTCATTTGCCTCGTACAGGACACTCGTTCTATTGCATTGTGCTCGAAGCCAATTGCACGTACTCTTTACGCCCGCACATATCACTCCAATCAGATATTGTTGGATTTGACCGGCTTGACCCACCGATCATGGACCCCTATGACAGCGACTCATCTTTCGACGATGAGGGGGACTTCACCGAGACCGGCGTGCTCTTGGGTTACGCAGCAGACGAGATTCTAGAAGACTCAATCAGTCACCTTGGTGGAACTCCGGTACATCTCCTATGCCACCGTTTCACATAAACTCATCTACAAGAAGAAGTTCACTGACGAGTTTCATTGCCCCAGACCTGGCTTGACGACGCTACCCCGCCTCCGGGCGAATTCGCCAAATGCAAAGTCTGCAACTCGCCCATGCTCCTCCTCCTCGAACTGCACGGCGATCTCCCCGACGACTTCCCCGACGACGAGCGACGTCTGTACATCTTCGCCTGTCCCAGAAAACCCTGCAACCGCAAACCCGGCAGTATCAGAGCTCTGCGCGCTACCCGCAAGCTGAAGAGCGAACAGCCCCGATCCGCGCAAGAACAGAAAGAAGTGGAGGAGATCCCAACCGAAGCCCCCAAGGAAGAGGAGAAGACGAAGAACGAGGCTCCCAGACCGGATCTCGGCGCAAGTCTATTCGGATCCTCCTCCCTGATAGGCAGTGTCTCCGCCAACTCCAACCCTTTCTCCTCCGGCGGAGCTGGTGCAAGTAGCAACCCATTCTCCAGCGGCAGCAACAACACCAACAGCAACCCGTTCGCCGCACCCGCCCCATCTCCAGGTCTAGTCGCCAAACCCTCCACCCCAGCATCGACGACCGCCAACACTCTCTCCGACTCCTTCGCCGACAAAGTCCGCGTCTCCTCCCCACCCCCACCGCCCGCCGCATCATTCAAGACCATCACACCCCCCGAGGAGACCTCCGGCCCCGTCACCCCGTGGCCCGCCGAATCCGACTTCCCCGCCCCGTACCCGCGGTTCTACCTCGATGCCGAGTACGAGACCCTCTCGCGGCCCTCGACGCCCACGATCCCAGACAACGTAACGATCGACAACAGCGAGGAGGCCGGCAGCAGCGGGGGCGCCGACCTCAAGGACGCCTTCGAGTCCGAACTGGACAAGGCCTTCATGCGCTTCTCCACCCGGCTGGGCCACAACCCGGAGCAGATCCTCCGGTACCAGTTCCGCGGCAACCCCTTGCTCTACTCGCACACGGACGCCATCGGCAAGCGCCTGCACGAGGTCCTCGCGCACAAGCCCGCCAACGCGCACATCGCCACCACGACGACGACGGGGGGCCAGGGCCCGTCCGTCTCCAGCCGCATTCCGCGCTGCGAGTACTGCGGCAGCGAGCGCGTGTTCGAGTTCCAGCTCGTCCCGCACGCCATTAGTGTGCTCGAGGACGGCCGGGAGGGCGTCGGTCTCGGGGACGCCGGGATGGAATGGGGCACGATCATGCTGGCCGTGTGTGGCCGGGATTGTGGACCGAAGGAGGTCGGGGTCGTGGGCTATCGTGAGGAGTGGGCCGGTGTGCAGTGGGAGGAGGCGGCGAAATAGATGGATTGATTGATCGATTGATTCCGCTCTGCTCTTTTTTGCATCCCCTTCCTCAATGGGGGAAAAGACAATTAGGGTGTGAGGCCCAAAGTCCGAACTTACCTACTAACGCTCTACCCATGAATAATCTGATGTTGATCATGACCATTTATACATACACATATACTCTACCATGTCCATAGACGCCATTGAGTTTTTTTGGCCTCATTGGAAATTCAAAAGTTTGTCCAATCATACATGCATCCACACTCCAATGGTTATAAAGGCAGTGCGGCAAACAATGCTACTGAATTACACTTGTATGAATTTTGAAGTGATTCCTTTTTGTTTTCCTCGTTCTCTTGTTCCTTCTGCTTTACAATAGAAAAAAAAGGATATCTTGGGAGTAAGAACTGAGAGCATGGAAAGGCACCGTTGCAGCAGGCGAGACACATTCATCTGGATGTAGATGACGAAGATGGTAATCAACAAACGCAAAGCAGCGAACCAAAACTCGAAACGCCGATTGCGCCAGGTTCCTGACTTCCCAGTCCCCCCGTCTCTTTCTAATCCCTACATGTTGGTCTAACCCTCTCCGATTTTCTTCCCCATGGGGTTCATCATCTTATTTTGGGAGCTTCATGACTCATAAGTCATAGGTGAAGTTCGGATCATGCCTGTCCCGGTTTTTCCTTCTTCCTTCTTTCCTCTCGGTACACCTTTCACAGATGGAACAGAGGAAGAGTGGGAGAAGAGATGAGACGTTGAAAAGGATCAACGGGGCTAGATCGAGAGCCCCGGATCAACCTCAAGGCACAAGGAGAAACATAAGTAAAAAAAGTATTAGCAAGAATGTGAAGGGTGGAAGAAGCGGTCCAAGAGAGAAACGAGATTTGAATAAGACGTCAAGGTTGCGATTTTGGTTGGTTCGAAAGGGGGAAAATCCGATGCAAATCCTCAGAATAATTATATTTGAGGACTTTCCGCTCATGCAGCCTGCTCGAAACCTCTGCGGATGACACGACCGAACATATCCACACCCACACGCTCGCTCTTGACCTCGCTGCGGGCCTCGTTCTCCTTGTTGGTGGGCACCTTGATGACGGCACCGTCGACCTCCCAGCTGCAGACCTCGGCGACGAACTTCTCGAGGGCCTCACGGCTGCGGAGGTCGAGCCACTGCTCCAGAACCTCGGCGTTGACCTCACGGAAGGCCTTGCCGACCTCGACGGCGATGCGGATGCGGACAAGCTCCTCGAATCCGGCGACGTCGGCGACCAGATCGGCGTACAGGTCGTCGGAGTTCAGGGTGGACCAGAACTGGGCGTACTGGGCAGACTCCAGGAGGGTAGACAGACGGGCGAGCTTCTGGACGGACTCAACGAAGTCGGAGGTCTGGGCGGCGGCTTGGGCTTCAGGGTTGGAGGACTGGAAGGGCTGGGTGTGGGCGGGGAGCAGAGCAAGGCAGAGGGAGAAAGCGGGAGAAGGGAAGACGGTGAGAGCCTTGACGAGGATGTTGGTGACGGTCTCGGGCTGGAGAAGGTGAGGGTTGAACTGGTAGCTGTTGGGAATCAAAGACAATTCAAGGAACGTGTTAGCTACCGTCAAAACTTAGAGCGGGGAGCGATGCAGTGTGCGACGAATAGAAGCTTGGGTGGCTTTCATTCTCAGGAGAATTGAGATCTCGACATGCCCCATGATAGGGTGTCAGGTAATAGGAAACGTGATTGTAAATGAGATTTTCTTCATCATATAAAAACCATTTATTCTTATCCCCGCGTCGGAGCGCTTGGTTCTCGGGAAGGAGGTGCAGTGTGTAGGATAATAGGCGCATGAGCGAAGAAGGGACAGACACTCACAGCTTCAGCAGGGCCAGGTTGGCATAGCAATCGAAAGTGCGGTCCTCGCACTGCTGGGCGACGTAGTCCTGGAATACCGTGGTCGTCTCCGGGTTGTATCTGTCGAGGCCGTTGAGGATGGCATCGATGTTGGCCGGGCGGGTCTCGCACTTGTCGAAGGTGACACCCATTTTGACGAAACAGAGACTTTTGGAGGGGTATTGGAAGTGGGAGAGAGGGGGGGGGTTGAAGAAGGTGGAGTTGAAGAGGGGTATGAGAAAGTTGGAAAGCGCGGGATTGAATCTGGCCTGGCTGGTGTGGCTTCCCTCTGCCCGTCGGTTTTTGGTGGGTTTTTCGTGATTGTCTCGCTGTGCGGCGGGCATGCCTTCGGAAAGACGCTGAGAGCGGATAGTTTCTCCGAAGAAGCAAGCATATGCGCCGCACAACCATGACCCTTGGATGACTGTAACATATGACATACAGGGCACGACATGACGCTGAGCCGGCTACCTGGTGCTTCAGAGTGGCCGAAAAGAACGATTGGCAAAAAATTGATTGATACAACAGCATCGTGGCCAAGGTACAAGGACAAAAAAGTTATTGACAAGAGTGGGATTCGAACCCACGCTCTTTCGAACTAGTGTTTCGGAAATTCCTAAAACTAGCGCCTTAGACCACTCGGCCATCTTGCCATTTTGTATATGTCGGGACACAGCTAGGTGTTATATAATAAATTGAAAAAATGGACATTGTTCTTTCACCATAGCTTCAATAAAGACAATAGACTATTTACCTGGATCATTCTCGCAGATTTGGCTCCGTGACTGTTCAATCAATCGTAGTGCTGTTTGAGACTAAGAAGACCGACCGAATAAGCACAGTTAAGGCGGTTGTGATGAGGTAGGCGGCACCTGGGAATAACATATAAATACATCGGTCAACAAGGGCCTGCTCGGTAACCGTCTGTGAACAATGCAGTAGTACACTGTGCGGTAGGACTCAGAGTAGACACTCCTTTTATCATCAATGGCTGGCTACCATGTATAACCCACCAGTAACAACGGGATAAGAAATATATCACCACCACGCCACTGTTCGTTGCCCCTTAATCAGTGGTCTGACTGGAATACCCGGGCTCCGGTGGTAGGGAATCCCCGCGGTAGGGAATCGCCGTGTAGGGAATCACCGAAAAGTACCAGGTAGGTAAACCCCGTATATAAATCAAAGAGTATCCTAAATTGCAAAGCCTATCCTGCAGGAGCTCCCCCATGTGCCCAAACTCAATATTACTACCTGCAAGGAACGAGATTTGACCGATTCGTCTTATAAAGCAACAGCACCGCACCATCCACCCTGTCTGGTATGAGCCAGCCCTAAACTCGACCAAGCACATCGACAACGACAATCGCCAGTATGGACGTCCTGCTTGATATCCTCGACACTTTCGTCTTCGACCGGGTCTATGCCTCAGTGCTTCCGAGCTATGAGATGTATCCGGGCAATGCGACCATGGAGACTCAATTCCTCTACAACCAGCACATTGGCCTTTACTATCCACTGCAAGCGTCCCAGTATGCCAATGCGAGCCGGTGGAAGCGTGACCATCTCCCGAGACAGGCCCTGTCATTATTCTTCACCATGTGGTATGTTGTTCTCTACTTAGGCTTCATCGTACACAGTAGCTAACTAAGCTGTCCATGAAGGATATTCGGTGTTCTCATGTACCTCATTGGCAGCACGATCCTGTACCACACTGTTTTCGACAAGTCTCTGATGAAGCATCCACGAATCCTGCACCAGCAGATCCGACAGGAGATCAAGCAAGGACTATTTGCCATGCCTGTTATGTCCATCCTCACTGTTCCATTCTTCCTGCTGGAAATCCGTGGATGGTCCAAGCTATATGACTTCGCGAGCCAGGAGCCCTTCCCTGGATATTCGTATCTTCAATACCCGCTTTTCATCTTCTTCACGGACACGGGAATCTACTGGATCCACAGATGGGAGCATCATCCCTCCGTCTATCGTTTCTTGCACAAAAAGCACCACAAGTGGGTCGTGCCGACACCGTACGCCAGCTATGCGTTCAACCCTTTCGATGGCTGGGCCCAGAGTCTGCCCTACCACATCTTCCCAATGCTGTTCCCTCTGCAGAAGTGCGCTTACCTGGGACTGTTTGTATTCGTAACTATGTGGACCCTCGCAATCCGTACGCCCCCCTCTCTTCCCTTGTTGTTGACTGCCACGATCACAACTGACAAACCGATTAGACGATGCCGAATGCCTCTCGCGTTCTGCAGTGATCAACGGACCCGAGTGTCATACGCTGCATCATCTGTACTTCAATTATAATTATGGGCAATTCACCACGTTCTGGGACCGCTTGGGTGGCACATATCGCAAAGCCAAGGGCGACGAATTGAAGCATAAGAACGAGTAAGAGATATGATGTCGCATAGATGGTCCAAAGGAGCTGGATTTGGCGTTTTCGGTATGTGTTAGTTTTATTGTATGCTGTACATAGATGTATGATATGAGCACTGTGATAATTAATATGAACACCGTGATTCAATCAAGGTGTTCCTTCTTCCGCCGCAACGTTATGAATAAACTCGTTCAGCTTGCCCAAGTCGTCAGTAGCTGCGGTGTCTAGGTAGCGAAGATTCTTGCCCCGGCCAGCGGTACGGTCGAGCGTAGCATTTAGAAGCCACCAAAGCTCCTCTGCATGTTTGGGATAACCCAGACTCTGTGTCTTCTCTTTGCCAACAATGTCACCAATTGAATCCCAAATTCGCTTCCAATTATCTGCAGCGAGCTTGATAGCGTTTGGTGAAATCCATCCGAGTAAGCCGGTCCTTGCCTGAAACGCCAGGGAGTGCATCGCTGATTCCACTTTCTATTAGCGAGACTGTCATCTCAAGGGCCCAACCAGGCGTTACACATACCGTACATCAACAGTAGCAGGTGTTCTGCCACAAGTGACCGGCTCCATGTGACCAAATCACCGATGTCCGTGTCGAGTAGACGGGTGATGAACTGTCTTATAGTTGGAAGTGAGGGCCGTGCTCCATTAGTCGAAGCTACAAGCTCATTGAATGCAGATGTACTTTCGGCCTCGAACAGTGCAGAGTCCCAGGGAAAGTCACAATCCATCTCAAAGATAGACAATGCAGGATGGTTGTTAAAACAGACCGTGAGAAATCCGTCCGCGAGGAAAGCCCAACAGGAAACCCTGACAGTGTCTCAATAAATGTCTTTGACAGTGATCTATATCATAGGTACTTACCGTACAAGGACCTCCTCCGCTATGCGTTTCCTCCAAGTGAGCTCATCGCAGATTTGGGGAGTTGTACTTCGTTTGTATTGGAAAATGCCTATTGATCGTATCAAGGAGATAACACACGGATGTCTCATGATCCGGATGCGCCGTCTTGTTTGCATACCCCCCTGTCCAAAATGAAGCATCTCGATTATCAGGGCTGCTTGAACAATTTCGAGTTCTGGGAAGAATTGAGAGAGTTGGCTGGTATGGATTGATGCTGTCGACAAATTTGCAACACGTCGAAAGATATACTCCTCGGCTACGTCGAGCAGCCCAGGTGGCACGACAGTTCCATCTTGAGAAGTCGCGTATATTGCTCCGGCCAAAAATATTGAGATAAGGAGGGAGTTTGACACATTTCCTGGGTCAAATGTTGGGAAATGTACAATCGGCAGATGCCAGTGAAGGGATTGAAAGTAAGTCGAGATGAAAATTGAAAGATTGGAAGTTGTAAATAGCGGAATTAAGCTAGAGATATCAAGCGGCCTATTCGGGCCTTCACTATCATGACCCATAGAGTTTGATGTTTCCACCAGCTCTACCATCAAGTCATTCAATTGCCTGGCGAGCCGCGAAGACAAGGCGCCTTCAGAGGGGAGGTCCAGGATGGGATACTGGTTTGTTAGGAAAGAAGGCTGAAAGAACATATCTGCAGTTGAAGAAGAGCTCATAAATGACTGCATGGCGTAGAACGGGCTGAGTGCATCTTCGAGGTTCAGATGGAGGGCATCGAGGTTCCTTTTAGTAGAGCTTTTTGCTGTTTCTGCGATTGCAAGCTTGTCCTTCACCACAGCTGGATCAGTGAAGTGAGAAAGAAAGAAAAACGACCTCTTGCTTGCGAGTGAACTATGCGAGAATGCTGGTGAAGGTGGGACAGATGTCAAGCAGATAGTTGTAGGCGAAGATGTCACACTTCCGAAAGAACACTGTCGACCCAGGGCTTTACAGCGAGAACATGGTGAGTTTTTGTCGCAGGCTGTTTTGGCATGGGTACACTCATCACAGGAGCGTTTCTTCCGGCCAGGCTTAGACGCTGGCGGTGGGGGTCTATTGTACTTCCTTGCACAAATCTTACTATGTCGTCGCGCGACCTCCCTAAATCCTGTCAGACTAACCCATCGATGAGGAAGGGGCCCGGCAAGAACGTGAGCTTACTGCTTTTGAAATGCCTTATTGCAAATGGGACATATTGAAGAGAAAGATTTAGTAGTATCTGGACTTGTTAGCCTGGAAACCCCCGGCACGGAAGGGGAAGAGCAGTGCGTACGCGTCGCCTCGTGCCGAAGCAGGTGACTCTTTCTCTGATAAGACTTGTCGCAATGAGAGCACTGAAACATGGCGTAAATGCTACTGGAGGGATTCGAGTGCTACATAGTCATCGATAAAATGAATGAAGATCATGAAGACCAGTTTGTTTGCGAAAAGGGGACGAAATTCGGATTCGATCCCGGCTGGGAAGGCAGCAGCCGTGATTAGCTTAGTCATCCGCTTAAGCCAACCAAGTAACTAGTTATAGGCAAGTAAATAGCCTCTCAAGTTCAGTGTTGAGTACGGAGTATAAACTTCACATCTTGGACTCGGCTTGTGGGGATTGGGCCGCGAGAGCATGTCATCTGGTCGAGCATATGAAAGCAAGTTACATCGTTTTTTCCTTCGAAAGGGTGAAGTCCGGGGCGGAAGATGATTTCCATAAGCAGCAGTACAAACTACCACGAGACCGTCCAAATGCCCAAGTACGATTATTGGTACTGTGAAAGAGCCCAGAAGGTGACTAGGTTTAGTATGTGTGTGTATGTGTGTGTCAAATATTGAATCCTTGCTTCACTAACCAAAATGCGGGGAAGAAAGCACAACACGAAACACTTTCGCTCTTCATTCCGACTGTGCCAGTCTAAAGAAAGCAAGCATCATATTAATCTCAGTGGCCAGTCGCTGCAGTACGTCAGGGATGAAATGCAGGTATCTCCGCGTAGATCGCCTGCATTCCCCTCCCCGGCGGGGGATAAAATTGGGGGGCAGCTCTTTTTCTACCCAAGTGAATTTCCCCTCTTTCCTGCCCCATGTTCATTCTCTCCAGAATCCTCTGGAAGCTACTCAGTATACTCAGTATGCAGTCCGTTTACTTGCCCACCTGCCATCGCTTGTTAGCTTTGCTATCTGTCCTGGTACCGGCGATTGCTTCTATCAAGGAAGATTACTCCCAATATGTGAATGCCCTAATGGGTTCGGAAGGACCCTATCCAGGCAAAGGCTATGGAGGAGGCGATATTTTCGTGGGGGGAGCGCGGCCTTTCGGCGTGGCAAAGGTAGGTATCGACACTACGGCTGCAAACTGGAGCCTGGCGGTCCTCAATGGGGGTTGGACGCCAGATGGAGATGTCACGGCGATCAGTAGGTGAACGTGACCACTCAATCAAAAGTCCTCGATCGTTGACTAGCATTTCACCATTTACCCAGCCATAATGCATGAAAGTGGTACTGGAGGTGCACCAAAATATGGAATAATTCCCCAGATGCCGCTCACAGATATTGCGCCCCCGGTGAATCTGCTCGACAATTTGACCTACTCCCAGCCTAGGGTATGCTGCCCGAGAGAAGCGAAACTCATCGACCTGGACTCATAATCTCTGTAGATCGGTAATGATACAGCCAGCGTGGGCTACTTTGCAACAAGATTGCAGAACGGCGTTCAGGTCGAGCTCTCGGCCTCTCGCCACGCTGGAATCATCCAGTATAGCTTCCCCGAGGGCGAAAAGCATGTACTGGTCGATCTTTCCCATGTATGACATCTACAATGCCGGTAGCTTCGAGGTGCTGCAGCGCTAACATCTACCAAAGTATCTTCCCGGGTCACCCAATGATCCCAATGGTCAGTTCTACGTTGCCGGCGAGATCCAACTGAAGGATGAGGGACGGGCTTACACTGGCTATGGGACGTATATGGGTGGCTGGAACAACGGTGAGTGCCAGCCTGCGTCAATACTATATCTTCGGAGAGGCTGATTGGGTACCAGGCGCGCCGTTCACAGTCTACTTCTACGGAGAATTTTCTATAGCCCCAGAGACAGCGCGCACCTTCGCAGGGAGGAATACCGAGCCGATGCCGCGTTATCAGAGCTTCGCCAACGGTGGCATCAGTCAGCCAGTGTACGGTAATTTGACTGATAAGAAAACCACATCAGGACCCATGAATGATCGCATCGGGGCGCTCTTCAGTTGGAACACTACTTCAAGCGCTCAAATTATCTCCAGAGTTGGTGTATCCTTCATCTCCGAAGAAAAGGCCCGTGCCTACATTGAATCAGAGATTCCATCCTGGGACTTGAATGACACGGTGCAGTCGGCTGTGGAAGAATGGAACCGAGATGTTTTCAGCAAGACTCGGGTTGCATTGGACGAAACAGCGAATATGACGCATGTGCGGCTGCTCTACAGTTCTCTCTACTTTATGCATCTGATGCCGTCCGATCGGACCGGCGAGAATCCTCTCTGGCAGTCGGATGAGCCATTCTGGGACGACTTTTATACAATGTGTCAGTATGAAGAACAATTGATTCAATACTGTTATTGATGTATACGATTAGGGGACATTTTCCGCTGCACGATTAGTTTCTATCATATATATCAACCTGACTACTATGAGTCTATGATTCGGGGTCTGATCGATATATGGAGGTATGATCCCTGGATATGAGCAGGGTCAAGGAAGAGTGATACTAATAATTTTTTCGTCCCCAAGACACCAAGGTTTCCTGCCAGATGGACGCTCAGGAAACTGGAATGGACTGGTCCAAGGCGGCTCCAATGCCGATAATGTGTTAGCGGATGCCTACGTCAAGGGCCTTCGCGGAGCGATCAACTGGACCGACGGCTATGCCGCCATGAAGACCGACGCGGAGGTGATTCCATACAACACATGGGACCCCACAGACCCCTCGGCCAGCACCAAAGAGGGGCGCGGCGCCCTGGGCGATTGGCTCGAGCTTGGATATGTTTCACAAGATCGTAACACAAGATGTATTTCCAGAACCGTTGAGTACAGCCTAAATGATTTTGCGCTGAGCCAAGTCGCCTCGGGAGAGATGCCTAGTGACCAGGAAAAGTATCTGAATCGGTCCGCTGGATGGCAGAATATATGGAATCCGGATGTTTCTAGTCTGAACTTCACAGGATTTCTGGCACCTAGGTTCTCAAACGGCACGTTCAACAGCAGCACATATGATCCCCGCTACTGTGACAAGTGCGAGTGGTTGGACTATACATATGAAGCCGTGCCTTGGGGTGAGTGACATCCATGGTATGATAGAATGTCTACTTACGCACCGAATGCCTAGAATACTCTTTCGTCATTCCCCATGACATGGAGACCCTGGTTGATCTAATGGGAGGCGTGGACACGTTCGAATCCCGACTTGATCTCATGGTAAGAGTTCCCCGCCGCAGGAGGACCCTAGCTAACTGAGGAGTTTGCGCCAAATATGTCCGTTCAAAGCCTCGGACCGAATGGAGCTGGAATCACGACAATCATCAACATAGGGTACACACCCCTTTGTGAATTGACAACGAAGTGAGACTAATGACCGTGGTTAAGTAACGAGCCTGACTTCGCCACGCCTTACCTGTACAATTACATCAACAAGCAAGCAAAAAGCGTCCAGAGATCGAGGGGCCTCGGATACCAATAGTGAGTACCACGGAATGAGATTTTCCAAAGAGTAGGACTGATCAAACGTCCATGTAGTTTCAACGACGCACTCTACGGAGTCCCCGGCAACAGTGATGCAGGGGCAATGAATTCATGGCTTTTGTGGCAGATGCTGGGGATCTACCCGGTGGTCACCCAGCCAGTGTACCTGATTGCCTCGCCCTGGTTCCCGGATCTCAACATGACCATCAACGGCAACCAGACGCTTCGGATTATCGCAAATGGCCTGGACCAGGGCTATTATGTGCAAAGCGTGAGAATCAACGGACAAGTCTGGACGAAGAACTGGTTCGAGCACGAGGATCTCCTGGCACATGGGGGCGCGATCGAGTTCGAGCTGGGGCCCAACATGACGGCTTGGGAGACCGGCAGTGGGCCCCCTTCCCCGGGACATAGGAGGTTGTGAGCCAGTTTCCTCTGCATCGGCTACCTCACAAGCCACATACCAGAGTTCGTGCTGGTACTATTTTTGGAACGCACCCAAGCCATGTCATTTCGTGTACCGTAGAAAAGACATCAACCACAAGCATTGACTAGGGATTGCTGGCGCGCCTGGTAAAGTGTTTTTTTATTGCTAAGTGGGGTTCAGGATAGATTCCCGAAATGATAGTTAACCACTAGCCTCCCATTGCTTTAATGAGTCCGAACTCGAAATAGGCAATCGATCTGTTCTAGGACCAAGACTGTGCGACGCATAAGTACATCGAGAGCGTAGCACACACACTGGCATTGTAGTCGAGCATCTCAACGACACCGGCTTGAAGTCCGCTTTTCCACAGATGCGGGGAAACCACACAAGAAAGAACGAGATTCAAGCCCCTCCGCCTGCGCGATTTTCATGCAAGTCAGTCCTCAAAAACAAGGCTCAAAGCACCTGGTATTACATATGAGTTTCCTCTGTAGTAGTTAGTCGGTAGTTGGACCAATAACGCGAGGCGAGGTATCCCGCGGTATCCCCACCACACCCGACACGTGAAAAACGTAAGCTCATCCATGCGCGCAAGACACTTCGCAGTGCACAATGCTTACAATTGATCCATTGATTCTATTGGCAGGCGCCCCGAAGGAAAAGCCATCCGCTCATCAAGATCAGAAAGCCAAGCCGAAGTTTGTGAGAGGAGGGGAGGGGGGGTTTGTGTAGGAGGGGATCCAAGGCAAAAGACGTACGGTTGACGTCAATGGGAACACCAGCCCAGCCGCAGCGGGAAAGTATGGACAAGAAGGTGAAGAGAAAAAGATGATGATGATGATGATAATATATGGTTCCAATTCCACCCCCTCTTCTGATTTCCCAGTTAGTTGACTTTCTTTCGGTTGTGCTTGCATTGAGGGGACCACAAAGACATCGATCTCTGATATCAATTGTGCAGCACGGTACTCCGTACAGTACATTGAAACCCAACCACCACACCCATGGTAAGTCGAGTCTCGTTGTTCCGTGGATCTGTTCGCGCGGGCGGGCCGAGTCCGAGTCTCCCGTGAAAGAAATGAGGGAAATTGACACCTGGTTTTTTTTCTCCCTTCCCTCAGGCGCCAATCCACCTTCTCCAGAGTCGGGATGACTCCAATTGCCCCAATTCCATCTCCGGGGGTGGCATCGCCGGTATCGTCCTCGGCACGATGGCAGGAACCCTGCTGCTTCTCTGGCTCTGGAAGCTTTGTGCCATGAATCATGAGATGGAGAGCGAGCCCGACTACGGGGAGACCAATTTGCCTACCAACCGAGCGCGCCATCGCCACCGGCAGCGACGGAGCCCGTCATACTACTATGTGGAGAAACCGAGGAGTTCGGTAAGGAGGCCCGCGAAAGTCTATCTCAATTAATAGGGTGTGGATGAGGAATGGAAGGAATTGGGAGGGATAGAAGGATGGAAGTAGGGGAAGCTGGGGGGGGCGGGGGCGGTTAATGTGTTTGTCGAGTTTCGAATCACGTATGGTTACGATGGATGTACATGTCGATATGACCTTTATGCTATAATAATACCTTGGATGAATCATACTGTAGACTGTCCGACACGAAAGACTTATGATAATGATCGGATGACTGACTGATTGATCTATCGATGATTCATGTACGCATACAACAGCCATTTGGCCGAGTGGCGGCAGGCCACGAGTCTTAGTAGCCGGTTAAGTTATAATCCTTTGAAGATTTCCACCATGAAATATCATGATCAGTTGATCTGCAAAATTGTGGTGCTCTTGGTTCTCTTGCCAAGTGGGAACGGTTCCATCCTTTCCATTTTTATCCTTCTTGGTCGTTATGCAATGTCTATTTGCCTATCTGCGAAAGTGGGGTGAACTGGCACTGGAAATTAGACTGACCAGCGCCGAGCATGTTCGTGTCGAAGTCGCATCTAATATGCTCATCTGTAGGCAGTGACATTAATAGATTAACCTGTCAAAGATTGTCCATTGTGAAGTCTGCAGAGACCTTCATACAGAGTAGCAGGCATGGCTTGGCACGATACCGGCTACACGACCTCTCCATGTTTCGAATTTATCTGCAGTTGTGCTCCCTTACCTTGGCTCTGGGAGACTCGCGCAGACCGTTGGCTGCGGAGACTTGAGAGAGGGTGGGGGAATCGAATGTTTGTGCGGTTGGAAAATACAATCTCCAACCATGTTGACAATTCTACCCTTGTTGCCCCCCTTTTCCCCCCTCACGGCGTTACAATCCCGATATCTGCTGGTAGGACTGAGTTTACCGCAAACCTACTCCGTACCTCTCTACATGACTTGCCACCAGCCAATTAGCAGATCCAAGTGAACTGCCACGGCACTGACCCTCTGTGCTGTGCTGAGACCAAGAATGGATCCTCACCAGGCGGTGCTAGAACTAGTTAGGAAGAGTGAAAATCCATGCCTTTAGCTGTGCTTGTTTGTTTGATTGTCCCTCGGGAACCGTGGAGTATATGTGCCTCAAGGTGGGTGGGTGGAACGCAAGGTCATTCGATGGGCAATTGCAGAGGAGTTCGGCAGTGGCTGCAGGTACGATACATGAAGCAACCCGAGAGTGGCGGTGCCATTGGCTCTTTCTGGGTAGCAAGGAGCACTCACAGCTTCATCATGGATACCTTACTCGTACATAAGTATCATTCCTGGTCGATGATCCCTCAATTAACTCCTTTGAAGCTGCTTTACCGGTGCGCTTATCATTTCAATCAGTTTGAAATCTTCCTTTCCCAGCCAGCAGTTCTCACGGGCACTGTGGACTCATCCCCGAATTGCTGTTAGTAGTTTGTCGGGTGTTTGAAAGTGAACCCCTTGTTCCCCTGAGGCAGAACCCTGATTGGTGTACGGATCTATCCTCGGCCTTATTCGACCCAATCATGTTGGTTGAGTCCATGGAACAATTCGAGCCCTTCAGTGGTCGGGGGACCGCACTAGGCCTTATTAGGACTAGATTCAGGGCCAGGGACCACGCTAGCCAGCCGAACCAGGGTAGATTTGTGGCATACCAGGCTGTTTCAGGACTAGACTCCCTTCATGAGTCGGGTGGTTTCCTGTTTGGAGCAGCCCCTGAAATGTTTAGGGCCAAAAACTAGTGACATCGACTGCAAACTCGCAGCTTTGATGAGAGACATGCGGGCACCTTGTCCGTGTCTCCAATCCGGGTTTAAAAAAAGAATAACTTATAATTCCAACTATTATGATCGGACAAGAAAAGAGAGCGAGGGGGAAAAAAAAGGAAGGGTTAAAAAAAAAACTAGTCATTGTGGTTGGGGTCAACCTAGTATCTAGTAAATTAAAGGAAAATGCTCTCGCCGTCATGTCTCTTTTACTTCCCCTCTCCTCCGTCCGTTCTTCCTCCGCATCAGTTCCATCCCTCTTTCCTCTCATCCCTTCTTGTGGGTGCTTTTCAACCTCCTCGTGCGACTCGATCGCGCTGCCATTCTTTTGAGACTTGAGTCTTCCTCTCTCTCTTCCTCTTCCCCACGCTTTCGGTCTCACTCCTTACGGACCGTTAGAGGAATTGATCTCAAACACTCGTCCCCCCCGGTGCACTGCCAGGAAACGCCCCTTTATCGCACCTTACCTTGCCAGGAAGCAAGCGTGTGTGACCCGCAGTTGTCCTGACTCGCCTCTGCTCCCTTGAATACTATCTTTGACAAAACGAGGGGACCGTATTTCTCGGTATCTGGAGAGTGGTGATCCTAAAGGACGTGACTATTCATTATGTCTTTCTTTAACCTCCTGGCCCTGATCGTGGCCCAGATTTACTTAGTGGCTGCTCAGACCTCAACCACATGCAACCCGCTCAACGCCACCTGCCCGTCGGATCCCGCATTGGGCACGACTTTCTCATGGCAATTCAACGAGACGCTCGACTCCAAGATCTGGGAGACCACCAACGGCCATATCGCCATCACCGACGCCGGCGCGAATTTCACCATCGCTAAGAAGCTGGACTCCCCCACCATCAAGTCGACCTTCTACATTTTCTTCGGTGTCGTTGAGTCATGGGTCAAGATGGCCAAGGGTGGCGGTGTGATTAGCAGTATCGTGTTGGAGTCCGATGACCTGGACGAGATCGACTGGGAATGGGTGGGCTACAACACTAGCTCAGTCCAGTCCAACTACTTCGGCAAGGGTAACGATACGTCCTTTGACCGTGGAGGCTTCCATTATGTTCCCAACGCCGACACCGAGTTCCACAACTACACTACCTACTGGGATGCCGCAAAACTGGAATGGTGGATTGACGGCACATTGGTGCGCACGCTGAAGTACGAGGATGCATTGGACGGCAAGAACTATCCGCAGACCCCCTGCACACTCCGCTATGGTATCTGGCCCGGTGGTGACCCGAGCGAGCCTCTGGGAACAATCGAGTGGGCGGGCGGAGAGATCGACTATGATGCTGGTCCGTACAATATGGTCGTCCAGAAAGTGCGCGTACAGGACTTCCACACCGGCAAAGAGTACGAATATACCAATCATACGGGCTCGTGGGAGAGCATCAAGGTCGTAACGTAAGTCCTCCTCGCCATTGAGATATTACATGACGGACTACTAACTCTGGAGCTCCAGGGGTAATTCGACGGCTGCCGTGGAATTGAATAAGGAACCGGAGAAGACTCTGGCCCAGAAATGGGCTGAATTGCCCACCGGTGCCAAGATCGGTGTGTACGCTGGCTCTGCGGCTGTCGGAGCCATGCTGCTCGCCGCATTCATTTTGTTCTTCGTGCGCCAGCGCAAGAAGGGTCGTCTCGAACACGCATTGGACGACGCCAAGTGGAACACGGAGCGGACAGAGATGGACTCTTTCCAACAAAATTGGAAACAGACTGAATGGAGAAGTAAATCTGGCTACAAACCGGTATCATAGCCGGGGCCGCGATTCACCTGAAACAGATAACCACTCTGTTCGACGATGAAAATGAAGGTTTACTTACACGCTCTGGTGGGAAAAGACGCCATCTCCCTCGGTTCCATATGCAAGGTTTCTTGCGCCTTGCCTCCCCGATCGGCACGTTGTCCTCGGGACAAAACGGACCAGCCTCGCTCCTGCTTTGCTGGCCAAGGTGGTGCGCGAGCTGTTCTTGTTATCTGAGCTCCTGGTGATCGTGCATCCATTCCTGCCACGAAGTTCTTCTCTCGACCTTGGTCGATTTCTTGTTTCTTTTCATCCTGTACACTTTTGCGACGCTTCTCATTTCCTCAATCTCTGTTTCATCTACCTTTTCGTCTCTGGATTGTCGAGACTATAGGGCCGACAAACCTTTACTACTTCCTGTATATATGAATATATGTTGTGTGTGGTCCTACTGAACCATATTGATTTCCTCTACTCTTTCTTCTAGAAGGGCGTGCGGGAGTTCATTGCTTTTAGTGAATCGGGCCAGGCTGCTTTTATTGCGGCCCCATTCTACCAGTTTGATAGACTTCAACGGATTACCAACTCCTGTTATCTCTTATCTAAGTCCAGGTGCAAGCTGGAGGCTCCCCGTTCAGTTCCATGTATGTTTCTCTGAGTCTTACGTTACTCCGATTCGCCTTACGGCGAGCACCCTGATGTATCAATATCACCTAAGCCAAATGGCCTCACAGTGGGGGCTGCAGAGCCCCCTCCGTCGAGTTAAGCAAATCTTCGGGGACTAAACACCGATCACGGTCCTAGGTCTGGGCTATGGCCTGAGCCTCGGACCACCTCGAACGGTACTATAATGTTGGCTTGGCTTGCTTGTCATCTGGATCGGTGGGCTTACGGGCTGGACCGCTGAAAGATGAAGCAGAGGTGCGACACTGGTGTCATGGACGAGTGTGCAAGTTGGGGGCCGAAGATAAATCGATAAGACTCGTCTGAGATGAACCATGGGCCCTGACTGGATTCCAAACCATTGACTTCGGGTCTTCGGGTTCTCGGAGCCTTGTCGGAGTATGCTATAAAGGAAAACAGCGATAGCAAACAGAAACAAGGTGGTTTACTTCTGTCAAGAAAAAGGAAGAGGCAGGCTCGAGGTGGGCAAAAAACGATCCCGGTGCGACTCGAACGCACAACCTCTAGTACCGGAAACTAATGCGCTACCATTGCGCCACGAGACCAGCTGTTAAAATTACAACTCTTACTTTGACACCATATACAAGATCTATGCTGTGTAGAACATATGAAGCAGCTTCATTCGACGCTTCGTTACTACAAATTGCCAAACTTATATCTCACTTATAGTTGACTTGGAATACAGTCTTTTCCTTATCAGTTATTTTTGCAAAAGGTCCCTTATTTGCATTATCTTCACAGTGGCAGTTGGGGCCTGATCCCGTTATAGCATAATATGGTCTATATTTTCATCGAGCTTTCTTTTCTTTTCTTTTATGTATAAAGGCGTGAGAACATCGCATACCGCTATCCCAAACACTACATAAGAATTGCATAGGAGCTCGGAACTGCGCGAGTCGACATACGTAATATCGACATAGATCACACAGCCCGGCCACATCTCAAACAAAATTCAAGCAGAAATCGCATCGATGGCTTTGTGATGGATGGGGCAGCGTTCGTGTCCGATGGAAGCTGGGGTTTACATATTAGGTAACCAAAAGCCTTGTCTGTTCAGCGGAGATTGGGGAGAGGCAAGGTACATGGTTCTCGATCTAGTGCTCTAAGAAATGGTTCACGTGGGATTGTGGGTAGTGGAGTTGATAACGGATTGGTACTGCCTTCATAATACCCAATAGATCTTTTTTTGTGAGAGGCGTCTCGCCTCGGATACTACGGGGCTGGCGAGGTTGTGGCCAAGGGAGTGGTATACTCGGTGGATGAGCATCTTGCTCCACGTACCCAGGAAGGCGCGAGGGAAGTTAAGCATGCTATAGTCGAGGGAGGCATCACTCCCACCTACAAGCGAAGGGACCGATTTACGAAACTATACCAGACTCGAGAGAAGCAAGTTGAATTCCAATGCAGTAGTCCCCAAGTAGACAACGTCACAACCCCAACGAGTAAGCAAAGTGATACACCGAACACCGTATCCCATAACTCCACAACACCCAAAAAAAAACACACTCACTCATCTCCCTTCCCGAGAAGACTCATGCCCCCGATGATGTACCCCCAAAACTCCATCCACTGCTCCCCGCTATGCATAACATCGTATATCTCCATAAATGAACTTTCCCTTCCTTACAAGCCCCCCTCCCCCCTTCCCTCTACCCGCAAAGACCTACTCCACATCCATCCCCTCCAACCACTCCAAAAACTCGCCGCGACGCTTCTGGTCGAGAGAAGTCAACGCATTCCAAAGATCCTCGATTTGAGACAATATGAGCTGCGCGGTAGCGCCAGCCCGGAGGATCTCCTCCTGCCGCTCGACCGCGGCCGTCTGCACCTCGGTGCGCAGGGTGGCGAGCTCCGCTCGCTGGCGGGTGGCTTCGTTGCTGAGACGGGCGATCTCGTTGCGGAGAAGCTTGTTCGCCTGTTGCAGGGTCTTGTTCTCCTGCACAAGGTTGCTGTGTGCCTCGAACAAGGTGTTGTTGTGCTGGGCCAAAGTGTTGAGCTGGCTAGTGACCTGCTGCTTGAAGATGCCGAACTGGAGATTGTGGGACCCCAGCTCGGTGCGGAGCTTGTCGACGGCGGTGTCCTCGTCGCGCCTCGGGGGGTTGGTGGTTCGGCCGCCCAGAGCGTGTGGATGGCTTGGGGGCACTTGAGGGTGGATCCTCGGTGCTCGAGGAGCTTGGTTGGACATCGTGGTGGTGGTGATGTTTGGGATTGTAGGGTGGAGGTTCAGATGGTAAAGATGGTTGTGGTAGTGATATTGGTGGTAAGAATGGTGGTAGTAGTGATGTGGTTGTGCGAGACTGGAAGGTGTTGAGAGGTTGAAGATGAGAGTAACAAAGATAATAGTTGATGTGCTGGTTATGGCGTGGGTGACTCACGGCGTTGATTCAATAATGATGTTGTGTGTGGTCTACGCGAGGTCATAAAGTTCGACACAATGCTGGTCCTACCGGATCAGACAATCGTGAAGTGCTCAATACCCTATGCCTCATTGTGTCATCATGAGGATAAAGCTAATCTCAGCATGAACCCCATCACTGGAACTGTCGTGCAAGCACTGTTGTAGCTGAGCGAAGAATTCATTGGTTGGTTGATATTGTATGATGTATCATTCAAAAGAAGTCATATTCGTCCTGTCTGTTCATGATGCCGCTAACTATATCTATCGAGAAAATGGTAGCCTGGTCTTGTGGCCATATGTATCGCTGTTCATTGTCTGACATCTTCTATCCTTCAAAAGGAGTCTCGTAAGGAGCTTCAGCCTGTGGCGTAATTCTCGCGAGGTGTCGTCTCTGACCATCCGCCCAGTCGAACAGTGCACTGTGCGCCGCCACACGGTTCTGTAATAGTTAGCCTTGTCAATCTTGTTTTCCATCATACAGTAGCTTGAAAGCACTTACATCCCAAACAACAACAGTGCCAGGACGCCAGCGGACCCGTGTCTGAATATCTGCAGACAGCGCAATGTGGTCGTAGAGGAACTTCAGCAGGAACTCTGACTCCTCCTTCTTGTATCCGACAATGTAGCGAGTGACTGAAGCTTTTTTAGTCGCTTGGTTTTCTGTGATACGGACGTGACCTTAAACTTACACTGTGGATTGACAAACAGTGCTTTCTCTCCAGTAACCTAGACAGCACGTTAGAACGAATACACCCACTAATCTAATTCTTCTTGAGAAGCACTCACTGGATGAGTCCGGACAATGGGATGCTCAGATGTGATCGGGTCTCGTCGTGCAATACCGCCCTTGTTGAGGCTGTTGTTGACCTGCTCAATACCGGAGTGAACCGCTTTCAACCCGTGCAGCCTCTTTCGAAATTCAGGCGAGAGGCGTCGGTATGCCTGTGCCATATCCGCGAACAAGGTGTCTCCTCCAGTTGATGGTCCATCCAGGAGATACAGGAAGGTGGTGCCAGGGGGCTGCTTTTCGAATGTTACATCGGAGTGCCAGGTGATAGAGTTGGTGTGTGTAGCCAGGAAGTCGGCACCACTCGTGTCATCAGCTCCGCGGTGAACGAGATGAATCTCCGGATAGCCCTTGGGGGCTCCAGATGTCTGATGGATGTGGTGTCGGCCAAAGTAGCCACCCCATTCGAGGGCTTCATCGATAGGAAGATGCGCAAAGTCCTGGTCACGGAAGGCTAGATGAGGCTCGACATTAGCACAGAACCTTGCAGAACAGCGGAGAAGCCTGTGGCTACAACTCACCGACGACCTTTCTTTGGGCGACGAATCGAGCCAGTTGATCCTTGCCTTCCTTCGTCAGCTGGCTCAGCTGGACACCACGGACTTCACTGCCAATGGTGGGAGTGAGGTCATCCACTTGCGCTTTGTCCTTTGGCAAGAGGTCAGAGAAATAGAGGTCCGCATCCTTGCCGTGGTCATAGTGCTCGAATGGTTGCAGAGGAGGGTATCTGCGAAGGTCAGCGGGGGTCAAAAGGTGGCCAGTAGGTTAGGGCTGATGTCGAACCTTTCTGTCTCGTTGTCCCAGACGGGGAGGTATTTTGGGAATGATGCGGGCGGCTGCTTCTCTGTACCCTGGACTTCGTCGTCATGCTTATAGACCTCTGCATATCCGATTGAGTTCTCTTTGTTAAAGCCCGAATCGGTCTTCAGCGCGGACACCGGCTTTGCCCGGAGAGAAAGGGTCGGGGTCTCAGTAATGGATGGTGCCATGATGGTGGTTTAGAATGGAGGAATATAGATTGGGTTTCTTCCTTCTTGAGAGAACTTCGATCTGCGAGAGGGCACCGTTCGCTTCTGGCATATATAATCACCATCCTTCTTACGATGACTCGATGCGCCGTCACGCAATTCCTGCGGGGTATGCATGGCCGAGCGAATTCCGGCAATTGCTGGTTCGCGAAGGGGGTACGAGGTACAAGGTTAGGTACAAGGTTTCGAACGATAACGACATATGGGCATCAGTGCTCGTCTCGAGGAGGAATGGCGGGCGTTGATCAGATAATCTTCGAGGCGGAGTACTGGCCTATTGCCGGTCTTCCCAATCTGGTGGTGAGTGTCGTATACTTAGTAACCCAGGCCAGTGTTTGTTCCTGTTAGAAGTACCCCATACACAATCAAGGAACTTGGTTAACCTTGAACGATGCCGGAGGATGAGACTGTGTTCCACAGGGTTGACGCTGGTTGAGGCAAACGTGGTTTAGTGCAACATGGCGTGATAGCCATGGTCCCTGGCGCAACCTTCCCCCTCCAAAGCTCAAACAAGCTCAACTCCCCACCTGACCCGCGTTCACTCATAGAAATCGTCCTCATCGTATGAAAGAAGTTGAATTAGAAGGAAATCGGTTGGTTTGGTCAATGGTCAAGACATTGTTCGCAGTGTGATTGTAGATGAGGTAGATAAGAGAGGGTCAAGGCAAGCACATTTTGCTAGGGCGCATCAACAGTTCATTGAGACTGCATTGGCCTTGACGAGTTTACGCAGCACTGCAGCACTTCGCCGTAGACTTGTATACTCGCCTCCAATCAGCATTGACAGAGATGTTGTCATGTTGCTGACGAAACGTATCACCATCGACCAGTGCGATGGTGAAATCGGAGGATTGTAAGGCAACCTTAGAGTTATGGAAGTACCGACGCGGGTAAAGTGCAGCCACCGCCTGAGCGATCCCGACCCATTAAGGCCCCGCCGCGTCTTCGGCCGGCCGTTTCCCGCAGCGGAGATCGAACTAGACTTGAATCCTACATCCTACTACTCGACTACTCCACGCTAACAACTACCGGACTCTCTTTACCTCTTCTGACTTGTTCCTCATAACGTCACTTATGCTTCGTTTGCGTGATCGCACTTACTTGAGTAGGACACCCCATGAGACTGCAAGACATTGAGATTTGTATCATTTTCCACAGCTTGACGGCCTGATCTCGCCGCCATGGCTGCGCTTGATGTTGGTCTCGACGCAAGTGCCACCCTACCACGAGCTGTTTTACTTCATAGCTTATCGCCCGAGATGCCCGGAGTCTTTCTTGGTCCATTACGTTCATGCCATGATTGGCTACATCAACCTTTCACAGAACATCATCTAGCAATTAGCCTATCTGTCTATATTGCCGAGCGATTGCGTGATGAAGCTTCATGTTCACCTGCTTGGGATGAAGCATATCAAAAAGCTCATCTGGTCCTGCATTTGTTCTTTAAATCTCTTCGGCTGCCGCAAACAAGAGCTTGCATATCTTACGTCTAAGTGGTCAACGTTTTTCCATTGGCAAGATGGGCTCGGATAATGTCCACGATATCCCCGTGGACACAGTCCCCGCGGGCGAGGACAGTAAAAAGAGTCCCGTCACTGCAGTGGCATCGGGATCGTCCACATCATCCCTCGAATTCGCCGCGGTGCAGCGTGTCAAAGGGGGCGGTGCATTCGACACCTCAGAGGATCCTCGGTACTATAAGCCTATCCCCGAGTATGAAGGCATACACCGTTGGGATCCCTACTTTGAGTGGACGGAAGAGGAAGAGAAGGCCTTGATCAAAAAGGTATTTCCAGCAAGCGCTTCTCAATAAGCGTATAGAGCTAATGAAAAGCAGATTGATTGGCGAATCTGCACATTTGCATGCGTGACATTCTTTGCACTCCAACTCGACAGAGGCAATGTTGTCCAGGCTAATTCCGACACCATGCTTGCGGATCTGGGGATGAATACCAATGACTACAACAACGGGCAGACAATCTTCCTTCTCACATTCTTATTCGCCGAGCTGCCTTCGCAGTTATTATCCAAGAAGGTCGGACCAGATCGCTGGATTCCTTTCCAGATGGTTTCATGGAGCTTGGTTGCTGCATGCCAAGCCTTCTTGAAGAATAAGACCGGCTATTTCATCTGTCGGGCGCTTCTGGGACTTCTAGAAGGTGGATTGTAAGTCAAAAGTCGAATGCTAAAGTCGTTTTTTCTAGCTGACAGTTACCAGTATTGCCGACACCATCCTCTTCCTTTCATTTTTCTACAAATCTAAAGAGCTACCGGTCAGACTCAGTTATTTCTGGGTTTCTTATGAAGCTACTGCGATTGTTAGCGCTTTCCTGGCGGTTGGCTTCCTCCATATCCACGATGCTGATGGTAAGGGTGGCTGGCGATACCTCTTCGCATTCGAAGGTCTAATCACTGGGATCATCGGAATCATCGCTATCTTCTGGATGCCTGCATCACCGACACAAACAAAGGGTGGCCTCCGGGGTAAAGACGGCTGGTTCAACGAACGCGAAGAGAAGATTCTTGTCAACCGCGTGCTGCGTGACGACCCTAGTAAGGGAAGTATGCACAATCGGCAGGCTGTATCGCTCAAGATGCTATGGACTGCTCTATGTGACTATGATATGTGGCCGATTTATTTGCTCGGTCTGACATGGATGATTCCCAACACACCTGCAACAAACTACATCACTCTCGAGCTCAAATCCCTGGGCTTCGGTACCTTCCAGACGAATCTTCTCACCATTCCTGCCTATGTTATCTTCATTATCAACCTTCTGTTCTGGACTTGGATCTCCGAGCGCTTCAATCAGCGTTTGTTGCTTGGCCTCGTCATGGAATTCTGGTGCTTGATTTTACTCATTGCACTAGTTGCTCTTCCGGACGGGGCCAGCGCATGGGGACGATGGGCCATTCTCATTCTATTGATTGGCGCACCTTATATTCATGCTATCGTCGTGGCCATGACATCCAGAAATGCAGGCTCAGTTCGGACGCGAACGGTCGCTAGCGCTGTGTACAACATGATGGTGCAAGCGTCCAATATTATTGCCAGTCAAGTGAGTTAACCCTTTAACACTTAGTCTGTGTTGGAAGTCAGCTGACATTTCCCAGATCTATCAAGCGAAGGACAAGCCATACTATCATACTGGCAACAAAGTACTGATTGCCATGGCCGTATGGAGTATACTAGTTTTCATTGGGGCCAAGCTCTACTACATTTGGCGTAACAAGTAAGTTCACCCAATCCCACTGTCTGATTATCATGCTAACACTAATTCAGACAGAGAGCCGCTATATGGGACGCTATGTCCAGTGCCGAGAGAGAGGCATACCTGGCCGATGTCGCCGACAAGGATCTTGGTAACAAACGGTCAGACCCCTGAGCTTTTCTCATCGATTACGAATATTTTCTAATAACCCCGCAGCCTCGACTTCCGGTTCACTCATTGAGCCGTCTTTCATATACCTTACGAAGCCTCCACACATGACGTTTCTCGGGGAGACTCTATAGAGTCTCATTGGACTTAATGACTTTTAAAAATAGATGAATGATAGATAGCATCTCATAGAGACTAAACCTCAATGGCTCATGTCTGAAACCAATCAAGCAACAGTCTAAGCATACTGAGCAAACGTAGAAGTTTGGACTGTGCTTCACTTCATCAAAGCGCGAACCAAGGCAGATGACCGGGGTTGAAGAGCGGATAAGCAAGCAGGGTGCCTAATCAATAGTTACCTTTGGGGCGGCGGTGCTGATAAATCAAAGATGACTTCCCCACCATAAGCCTCCCCCGCGTCATAGCATACTCAAACGAACTTCAACTGATGCCAAAATAGGACGCGTACTGTATATTGAAGATAAAATAATGTCGACTTCCAGCCCAATCCACTTCTTCGACATCAAATCGACCCTCTCTGGTGAGTACCGTAATCCAAGAAACCAATCTTCATTTCATCCACATCACAAATCAAAAAACAAAACTAGCATCACGACTAACGCCCCACCAGGGTCAGAGAGGGCGTGGTCCCCCAACACCATCAAGACCCGAATGGTCCTCAACTACAAGCAGCTCCCCTACACGCAGACCTTCCTCTCCTACCCAGACATCGCCCCCTTCCTCTCACACAGGGGAGTCCGCCCTCAAGCCGAAGGCCGACCCTACACGCTGCCCGCCATCTGCCACCCGGCCTCCCTCCCCGCCAGCCCCTCCGGCATGCTGATGGACTCGCTCGCCATCGCCACGCACCTTGAAGAAGCCTTTCCCAACACTCCATCCCTGTTCCCCTCCGGTGACGCCAGCTACGCGCTCGCGCTGGCCGTCAGCAAGCTCATGGGCGCCGTCTGGATCAACGCCGTCCCCCTGGTCGTTCCCCGCGTCGCGGACTTCCTGGATGCGCGGGGCCGCGAGTACTTCATCAAGACGCGCTCGGCGCAGTTCGGGAAGCCCCTCTCCAAGGTCCGGCCCCGGGATGCCCGCGAGGTGGAGCGGCTGATCGACGCGATGAAGCGGGATATGGCCGTGATCGTGATGATGCTGCGGGGCCGGCGTGGGAACAAGGAGAACGACGACAACAACGACGGTGGTGGCCCGTTCTTTGAAGGGAAGACCCCCGGGTATGCGGACTTTCTGGTCGTGGCTGTTTTGGCGTGGTTCCAGCGCGGGGATAGCACGGTTTGGGCGGAGATGCTTGCGGTGGGGGATGGGGAGGTCAAGGCGCTGTGGGAGGCTTGTTTGCCGTGGGTGGAGGGCCAGGGCGAGGAGAAGGATGAGTC
This sequence comes from Aspergillus fijiensis CBS 313.89, assembly GCF_003184825.1. Classification (NCBI taxonomy): domain Eukaryota; kingdom Fungi; phylum Ascomycota; class Eurotiomycetes; order Eurotiales; family Aspergillaceae; genus Aspergillus; species Aspergillus fijiensis. Next base: position 464,325 of record NW_024468992.1, on the reverse strand, counting down.
GGATTGGGAGATTCCTCGTTGAAAGTGTGTTTTTCGCTCTTCGCTTTCGGGAAGTCACGGGGGTGCAGTGGTGGGTTTGAAGTCGCTCCAAGTGAGCCTGGGGCTGCAATAAGTGAAAGTGTTGAAAGCATTCCATTTCGCGCGCCTGAGTTCTGGGAAATAGTACATGATAAAGAAATGAGAATATGAGTTACAAGGAGAAATATCTCTCTTCCGGACACAGTCCCCCCCCCTGCCCCCTGCCCCCAACTGCCCAGCCCTTCCCCGGGTTGCCAATACCATTGTACATTGTGGGTTGTAAGTCTGTACAGTATCGACCAACGTGAAGAAGCCTCCCACCGAGAAAATCGCAGATTCGCCAAAGATACACAAAATATATGTTTTTACAATCCGCGGAGGAAGTTGGCCTCTCTGATGCCCTTTCTCCGGGCATCTCTCGCGCTTCTGGTGATTTCGGTCCGCTTCTCGAGACTCTCGGCGGCGATAACCAGGGTATCCTGCGCCTCTGCCTGATCGCGGTTGTAGGCCGCGGGTGTGATATCGTTGGCCTGTTCGTGGATGGGGATCACGGGAGGGAGGTTCGCGGCGCGGGCAGCCATCTTCTTCTCGTAGCGCTTGCGCTGCTTCTTGTTCAGGGCTGTGATTGAGGAGAAAGAAGCACGGTGTTAGTCAAAGAGAACCAGGCTGGAGACAAATTTCGTGGCATTGATTGATGAGAAGGTCCCTTACTGCTTGGATCAACGCCACCCTGCTCGGTCTTCCCCTTCTTGTTCTCATCCAACAAACCCCACAGCCAATCGGGGTACTCCGAATCCTCCAGAGCGAGCAGATCAGGCTTGTTCTTGAAGTAGTTGAGCCCGTTCAGTTTCGTGCCAGCAAGGCAGCTACTCGGGGGGCGCTCAACGACCTTGCGGGCCTTGCCGGGGTGAATATCGCTGTGGACGCCGTCCGTGGGGGTGCTCAATGGTTGCGACACTCCAGGGGTGGCGGAGGAGACGGCAGACGCGACGGTCACGTCGCTCACGCCGGGCTGTCGGGGCTTGGGCGGCGGCGGTGCGGCGGACACGGTGGGCTTGCCGTCACTGTAGTTGCGGAATTGAGCCCGCTGAATGGGAAGAGAGAGCTGGCGCGCGCCAGACAGGGCAGGCGACGTAACCGTGTGCTGCTGGAATCGAGACAGGATGCCGGTCCGGCATCGTTGGCAGATCATTTTGAGGATGTGAAGTCTGGCAGGTTTCGGCTGTACTGAAGACCAGAAAGAACGAATGATAGTAGCTTGGTCACCGGAGTCGTGGTATGCCGTCCTCAGCCCCAAGACAAGCCGTGCACGCTGAATCGAATGCTGTGTAATGGAATCCTACCGACCGGCACGCAGTGAGAGTGCACTTATCGAGAAAACTGCGGCATGAATTTGATGCCAAGCCGGAGGTGAGCCGACACGTGACCGTATCACGCAGTATTCGATGACTTGCCAACAATTCCTTGATCCGAACAGTCTATCTGTTGGAAAGGTAGATTTCCAATAAGATCGAGCTCAAGAGACGATTTATGTCTAGTTTCCATCATTGCCAGAGATTCTGAGCTGCGTCCTGCCCATCTACCAACGCCTCAATCACCATATAACATCGGTGGTGATGGATCATGTGATACATGACTAATCCTCAAGTCGGAGTTTCGCGATAAACCGATACGGGCAGCCCGACGAATATACTTCAACCTCAACCTTGTTCAGATACATCTGTGACCGTACTGCCAAAACACATTATCATGTCCCTGACATCGCTCATGACGTTAGGTCTGCTTGGTGACCTTGGCTCTGGTCGATCCTACCCAAATTACCGCGCATGTCGAGTATCATGATTCTTACTGCAGATACCCGTTGTTTTGAGCTCGTCATTGCTCTTCTTATATATGTTTGCTCGTCATCAACACAAGCCTCTGTTCCTCTACTCTTATTTGGAACCACCATGCTTCCTGAACGCTTCCAATGTCCAAGCTTTGTACTATTCTCACTAGACTATTCCAAGTGCGACGAATGCGGCTTCTTCGAGCTATCATGGAACCCGAAGTGACGTTCGACAGATAAGGTACCCGCGCATGTACCGAATGATTTCCAGGTAACCCGCGGCATCTAGAAGTGACGGCCATGGCAATGGTTCTTGGGCGCCTGTCGATACATTACTGCGTTCTAAAAGCAGAGCTAAGACATGCTCCAACCGTCTAGCAGTCCCACTGTCCCTGTCACCGCTGCTCCCGTGCGGACAATTTCCGTCCGCAGATGGATCCTCGACTTCCCTGCCGATATCGACTAACAGGAAATGTCAACGAACATTGCAGAACCGAGCATCATGCCATCCCGTCCCTGGTTACCTCGTGCATTATCACTCACATCCCATGCATGTCGACTGCCGTTATACCTTTGCCGCCTTGCCAATGCCTGCAACTGCGTCCCGCAGGAAGCACATTACTGGAGAGAACAGGGCAAAGCTAAGGCAGGCTGCGCACTCTCTTCGGAGTTCTCATATTGCTTGTCTGACAGTGAAGCCTTCCATTGGTTCTAGCCATTCTCGCCGTCAGCGCTAGTCTCCGATGTTCATCTCCAGGATGATCGTGTGAGCAGTGCTATCTGGCTTCGAACGTCTGATAAGAACATGACAACCCTCCCCGGAATGCCTTCCTTGCTTGACTGCGCCGAACCTAAACATTAAAGAGCAGAGAAGACCTGCAGAAACTGCATCTGCGTCGAAAGATGAAGTGTTGGCAGGCAGTCTGACTAATCATTCACCCGAATGTCCATTCCTTCCGCTCTTTGAATCGTCCATGCTTTCTCCCTGCCCCTCATTCCCCCTCTCTATCATTGCCCAAGATCTCCTGCTGTATTCAATGATATGCATTAAGCATACGTATTTCGCGACGGCATTGGTCTCGTCGACTATTTCGGAATCTTTTCATGCACCTGGAGCATGATAACAGATTACAACGTTCTCGAGCGCACATGGGGCTGGCTGCACGGCAAAAGTGTGGTATTGGTCAATCTACTAACACTATCCATATAAGGAATGTGGAAGGCCGCGCACTTAGCGAACCCCTTCGACGTCTCGGAACAAAGTCAGATGTGAAGTATAGTGGTTTCAAGTGCATACTATGTGATGGGATGAATATAGCGAATGCGTTCGTCTCTATCATGCAAAATATCACGAGTTTGCTCGAAATTATGTCCCAACACACGAACAGGAATCATGGGGATATACGAAAAATCGTTAACCGAAGGAAAATTATGACGGTCACAGGACGATAAACGAAAGAATCATGAAAGGTAAAACCCAAACCAAGCGCCACATAGATGAAACAGGGTGATTAAAACGATATCCAGGCCTATGCAGAGAGGCCACTGACATCAAGGAAATTGCACAAGCTCACACACGCATCTTTCAGCGTTTTCTCAGTTTTCCACTCGAGCTCGTTCTGTGATCTAGTTGCCACTGCAACGCACGAGCCAACATCACCAGCACGACGTCCAGCCGCTTTGCGGGGAATGGGTTTGGAAGAAACGCTTTCCATGGTGTTCACAACCTCCATCACAGAATGGCCGCGTCCTGTGCCGAGGTTGAAGGTGCGGAAGTTCTCAGCCAACTTGCCTCCATTGGCGGCACTGAGGGCAGCGATGTGCCCTCGGGCGAGATCGGTAACGTGGATGAAGTCGCGGACGGCAGTGCCGTCCTCAGTGTCCCAGTCCGTGCCGAACATTTGAAGCTCCGCATATTGCCCGGTCATGACTTTGACAACCACAGGCAGGAGGTTTGTGGGTATTTGGCGGGGATCTTCGCCAAGGAGACCGGACTCATCGCATCCAATCGGGTTGAAATACCGGAGAGCGACAATGGTCCATTCTGGATCAGAGGCCGCGAGGTCTGCTAAGATGGCCTCGCAGATCCATTTAGTGCGGCCGTAAGGGTTGGTGATGCCTGTGCAGCCAGCCTTGACCTGTTGCTCGGAACCGTTGTGGTCCGTGAAAGTCTCATCCTTGTGAACGCAGAGTTCCTCTTTCAGCGGCAGGCCGGAGGTAGCCAAGGTACCATACACGGTGGCAGAAGATGAGAAGATAAAGGTTTTGATGCCATAGTCACCCAAGGTGGTAGCAAAGTCGATGAGACCACTGACATTGTTGGCATAGTATTTCAGAGGGTTTCTGATGCTCTCTTCAACTGCTTTGTAAGCAGCGAAATGGATGACACCAGCGATTTTGGACTTGGGGGAACCCCATCTGGATTGGGTTTGGTACTGATCGAGAAGCTCCCGGAGAGCAACAGTATCCCGGAAATCATGAGCGTGCAGCTGCAAGGAAGGCATGCATGTTCCTTGTTGCTCATGATGCTTGGACGCCAGCAGCTTGATGCGGTCGAAGACGCTCTGGAAGGAGTTGCTGAGATTGTCGATCACGATTACATTATAATTGGCTTTGAGTAGCTCCAATGTTGTGTGACTTCCGATGAACCCGAGACCCCCTGTAACGAGGATGTACTGATCGAGGGGGAAGTTGCGCAGCAACTCCTCGAGATTGCCATCAAACAAGACGGATGACTGCGTCGCTGGCGTATCCACGAAGCCCGGGGAGTTGGGCTCCACCGGAGTGCTTGCATCGGACTGTCGAGGGCTCTCCATTATTGGCAATGAAGGAGGGCGGGGGTTTGGGAAGATGGGAAGTACAACTTCAAAGGTGAAGCAGATCAGGAAGCTTTGGTCAGACAATGACAAGGAAACGAAAGACTTTTATTCGAGCGAGGGTTCGTTCGATGACGGCGGGTGACTCCGAACAGGATCGGATGAGATCAAAGACAGGAGTTCCCAAATCTTATACTCCTTTGGAAGAACGAGTGGCGGCCCTATGCTATGGTTCTCCGATGTAACCGCTGCTGAATCTGGCCAGCTAGGTTGGGCGATGATATCGTGATCGGTGACTTGCTTATTTACAACCAGGGAACATGGCCATACGAAGCGAATGGATATCAGAGAAAGGAAGCAAAAGACGAGGTGTAAGAGGAGGATGGCGAAAGGGAAATAATAATTATAAAAAAGAAAAGAGGAAGGACAAGAGAAAAAAAAGGGAATAAAATAAAATTGGATAGAAATCGGTGGGAGCGAACGATGGTACCAGAGGATCTGGAAGAAGCAGAAGACAAAAAAGAAAGAGTGGAAGCGAAAAAAAAAGCAAATATAAAGAGTCGACGATGTCAGCGAGAGATCTTATTGGGATGGAACAATCGGGCCTAGAAGGAAGACTGACTGACTGACTGACTGACTGACAGAGTACGTGAGTGAGTGAGTGAGTGAGTGATTCGATTTGACTTAGCCTTCAGGTTTGTTGGAATCTCGCCTCTTTGGTGATTATTTTTTGGGTTATTTTTAATTATATTTTTATTTTATTATAATGGTTGATGACTTGGGACTGGACTCTTCGATCGAATCTAGACGCCTCCACAAAGACTTGCAGCAGCAACAGCAACTACAATCAGAGCAAGAGCAAAAGAGCATCAGCAATCTCGAGTACATCATACATCATCGGATATCCGCCGATACGAAACAAGAGAGTACCAGAGGAAAAGGAAAGTACAGTAAGTAGGTAAGTAAATTGGATGGAGAATTGGGACAAGTAGGGGCGAAACCAGAAAAAGAAATTGTTCCAGCAGCAAAGCAGAAACAGCAGCAGAAACAGCAGTAACTTAACAGTCGCAGTAGCAGTAGCAGTTTCTATTGCTGCTGCTGCTGCTTTTGCTGCTGCTTTGCTGCATGGGCGAAACCCTGCCCCGCTCTATTTTGGGCTCGCGCGCGCCATTCATCTCTTTTTGCGCTTTACCTGCTGTGTTTTTTTCCTTTCCCTCCCTCTCCCGTCCCAAGTCTCTTACTCACCCACTCACCCATTCAATCATTTTACTCTTTTTTCTCACTTAGCATCAGATCATTTAGTTACGTTTGGAAGGCTGACTAGACCACTACTTAATTCTAGTCCTTCAAGGCCCGATTCTGGCGCAACTCCGCTATTATGGAGCAGCCCACCAGCCCACTTGCCCACTTTTACTACCACCACCCATTACCACCACCACTACTACTAGCCAGAACCCACTTTCAAGTGCAGTACTAATTTGGCTCGTCCGCAAGTGTTGGTGCGCACGGTTTCAGCTATCCTGCTCCTGGCTCCATCATAATCACCCATCATCGTTGTTCATGATGGGGCAAGAAAAACACGTGAGAGACCGCCGCTGTCTCTCCAGTACACGCTCGCGAGTTATCCTCGCCGTCTTTGTTATCATTGCCATCCTCGCCGTCGTCATTCCACCAGCAGTTGTGGTCACTCTACACAAGAAGAACAGCATGGGTCCTAAAGCTTCAGTTTTTGTTCCGCTCTATGTGTATCCTGCTCCCGGAGCTTGGGATCCGCTAGAAAAAGTGTACGTTTTTGTCCGGTCTTCATGCTTCTTTGAGCGCCATCCCAAATCGACCGTCTCCCCCCCCCTAGTTCCCCTCCCCTTCCCCTCCCCCCCCCGGCCAACCATACATACGTCTTCCCTGGTCCATGCTCGTTCGCCCCGTGGCATGATACGGGTAACTTCAATGTATGGCGGACTCAGCTAAGCGCCACAGGGTCTCTACACATCCCGACGTCAACTTCACGGTGGTGGTCAACCCCGGTAGCGGCCCTGGGCCCGATGCTTTACCTGACGCCAACTATACCCGAGAGGTTCCTAAGCTCGCTTCCTATGACAATGTTCGTCTACTAGGTTATGTCGCTACCACGTACGCCAATCGCAACATCTCGTTGGTGCGCCGCGACATCGAGACCTATGCGGCGTGGCCGACCAACAGTTCCAACCCCAAGCTTGCGGTTCGGGGGATATTCTTTGATGAAACGCCTCAGCAATACGATGTGAATACCTTGGCATATCTTCAAGAGCTGACGGCGGTGGTGAAGAGCCATCCTGGCCTTGGGCCGGATAATTATGTACGTGAGACGTTTCTTTCCATTTTCCCTGTATTTTCATTACCATGCCGGCCCGGTCCCTCCCCATACATGGTTACTTACATAACTTTCCTTACCAAAATTCCGGTTCCCGGTATCTGGGAGACGGCTCCACCCCTTTATGATTTTCCTTGCTCCACTGTCGATTTTGCTGTTTGCCGGGTGATTATTTTTTTTTCTCCTCCCACGGAGAAAAGAATTATCGACAACGCAGAGCTCATTGTTGAATCCTGCCCCCTTTGTTTCTTCTCTATGACCCGAATTTCCATCCGGTCCGGATCGGATCGTCGTTTGGGTTGTTCACTGTTGTTTCCTCATCGAGGAAGATGAACGGGAAAGAGAGAAACTCGGCTAGTTTCTAGCTCGGCTCGAGCCTAGTCTAGCCCAACCAGCCTAGCCACCTTTGTTGTTTCTTTCAATCGCTAGCCATTGACATTTCGCCGTTCGTTTCGTGGCTGACATCACTCGTTTTTCGCCGCTTGTTGTCCAGGTCGTCCACAACCCCGGCGTGATCCCTGACTCCCGGTACCTGAGCACCGCTGATTCGACCGTCGTCTTCGAGGCGACTTACCAGACCTTCCTGGACCGTCAGGGGGCTAAGCTCTTCCAGGAGATCCCCAACAGCACGCGCCAGCAGCTCACGGCCGTCGTGCATTCGGTGCCCGCCAGCGTGGAGGGCTCGCATTTCCGGAACCTAGTGAAGCAGGTGCGCAAGGTCGCGGATGAGGTGTTCATCACCCATCTCGATACGAATTACTATGCCAGCTTCGGGAGCCAATGGGAGCAGTTCGTCGATCTGATGGCGAAATCGTGAGAGCTGCCTTTGACAGGCATTTATGATGTGGCGCGTCTGAAAAAAAAGGGCTGGTCTAGTCTCTGCTGTAGTTCTACAGTTCCTTCTATCATATATTTGGCGGCCAATGGGGTGGTGGTATATATTCTGCTTTTTCGTGTTTTGGCGGCTGCTCTTCTCATCAAATCATTAACATATCGGCTGTGTCGCTTCTCGGATGAATGGAATGAAATCATGGTCTGGTATACGACAGTATAGTATAGCAACTGGGGGTTTTCCAGATCATGATGAATGTGAATGACGTATTTACGAGCTCAATGAGAGAACCGAAAGTCAATTGTTGACAAAATGTCAGCAGCCGGGCGTACGGTGCTGCAATACCACTTAGCCTATCTAGGTCTAGCGCAGTACAGCACATACAGCGCAGACGGCTGTAGCAACATCTGAACTTTTTTTTCTCTCGAAACCAACCAGAAAAGAGACTTACGACTACGTACCCTGCATTAGACCGGACCCCATGTTCATGTTCCTGTTCCTTTATCCAGGGCATTCAGGCAGAAAAAACAAACATGGAGAAACGACGACCACCACCCACTTGGACATGACCACCAACAAAAAAAAAAGCAAAGACCAGACAGGACAGGACAAGTGATTGTTTCCCTCCCATTGGTAAATCTCCCATTGGACCTTTCCGACCCCCTTGAAGGGAAGAAGTTCTTGGGAGTTGCTTCGTTGAATTCTAAACATAACCCTGCAACCATCACCCCTTCCCCGCCCCCTGCCTTCCTTCCAATGTAAGAAGTTAGGGCAACGGCAGGTACGGGCTGCCGGTTTTATTGTCCCTTATTTATCGGATTCTGAATTTCGTTGAGGGTATTTTACGTGATTACGTGACATCCGCGTTATTACCGCGGAGGTGAATGGAAGTGAGTTGAGGTTGACAAGTGGGGTAATTTTCAAAGGCGACAGAAATTCAAGAGGGAAAAAAAAAAAAAAAGAAAATCAGAAAATACTGATAAAAAAGAAAGAGCTCGGGCACTTAGCTAGTTCTAGCGTGATATCCACTTCATCTAGCCTTTTCCGGCTCTAGCGCGAACCGATAACTGCATCGACCTGGGACCTGGTAGGTACAGTACCTAGGAAGTAGTGGTGCTGTGCATCCCTATTCCAGAGGGTAAGGCAGCGACAACAAGTCCAAGTAGTAAGGACGCATTGGGAACCTCACCGGCAGGCCGGGGTCTTGGCCCCACGCTAGAGTCAAGACCAAGAGGCAAAGATGACGGAAAAACAGAGTCGAGAAGGGCTCAATGCATGGCATTCATGCCAAGGTGTTACTACTCGCTGGTGACCTATTGAGGCCAGAAGAAGGCGGATGTCTAAGGCTGCGCTGTAAGTGTCTTAGACCATGATTTAGATCATACTGTAGTCCCTTGTTGAAGGGCTCAGTCAGTCTAGACTGCCCAAAAGGTTGGCCGGAGCAGAATACATGTGCAGTAGCTGAAATGTGTGGGAGTCGCTTGCTCCGCGCGCTCCTCTTTGCTTCCTGAGGATTGGAATTACGTGCTAGCCAAAGGATGAGATGTGCTTGGCAATGGTGCCTTATGTGTATGGTTGGCAGACAACAAACACGAGAATAGATTCTCAGGGTTGGGAATCGGTCTATTGCATGGGCCAGTTGGAGGTGACTTACCTGCAATTTTCTATTAGAGAAACTCACTTCTATACATAGTACCTTGCATATGAACCATGCTAGAAGTGCACTCAGGCATTCTCAAGCATAATGATCCTGAGACCATAGCATGAAGTAGAATGGTTTGTGTTACCTGCGAAGCAATTCAGCTGATTCTACACCAACCTGTGGTCAGGGGGAATAAACACTTGCCTGATATCGTTGCATGATCAAAGAAGAACTGGTGAGAACAGTGAAGTGGCAAACTGGACCGATCCAATCCGGCGGAGGAGCCAGGCGCTGAAGTCAATAAAGACTACAGCAGGGACTAAGTTAGTGACCCTGCAATCGTGGTTCCCAGTATGGGGCCAGCGAAATTGTACCAAGATCGAACATGTAGCAAGAGTGGGGGCATGCTAGGTGTTCGCGAACATGTTAGTAGGGCTGGTTGGTTGGGTTTTTCCGACAGCTGCCATCTTAGGAAAATTCATGCAGAGCGGAAACTGCTGGATGATAGAATACTACTGGCGTCTATCGCAATGAAAGGATTGCCAAGCCAGTCGGAGAGCTCAATGCAGTATCCCGCATTGGGGGACTCACCATCCTGCCAGCGGATGGGTTGATTTGTTCCACAGACTCCTGCTGAGGTGATGGATTGGTGAGGACAAGCTGGTGGATTCGTGCAGGACGGAGGGGAGAGGGTCAGTCAAATTGCGGAGGAAAGAAGTGACACAGGTGCGTTGAACTCGTCTCCATCCATGGGGAATGTGCAGGATGTACCCTGCAGGGTGGCTGGATGTACGCCGTAGGCTTCCGAGCCGGTTGGAGGATACAAGCGCAAAAATGTCCGGTCGGCAGCCTGGACGGGGTTCCTAGTCAGACATACATGTAGAGCATGTACCATCGACGTCTATCTACTGGGTATGAGGTACAGGCCAAAATGACGCTGTGTTGTAGGGATGAAGGCGCAATTTTATTTATAGAGCCGTGGTTGCTGAGGTCGGGTGTCATTGAACATATTCTCCGCGTCTTCCTCACATCCCGAACCCGACGATCACTGATCATCATATGTCGGGGATAAACAGCGTTTGAGCTTAGCTGAGGAGGATATGCAAGCAACAATACTGTAACGACCGCCTTGTTCCGTGAACCCAAGGAAGTCCGCGCCGACAAGTCGAACATGAGCGAGTCTCGTGATTCTCAGTCATGTCACCCTCGGAGTAATTTTCTGATTATCTTTGTCTCTCCTCGTCTCTCCTTAAGAACCGGGTGCCTGGGGGGTACGTTACACCGGCTCGCCTTGTCTCGACGCGAGCGATCTTATTCCGTGACAAGAGAGATTGACGCTGACCTTTGCAGGTACTCCTGGAACGATTGTTCCCCGCTAATAATTTTCCTCATTCCAAGAGGGCTGCACGCAAATGGGTCGAGAAAGGTTGGAACTCGCTCCGGCTGTCAGCTTGCCGATGACTGTAAGCTAGGCTAGTTCCCCGCCGATCGCACGGAATTTCGGAGAAGTGAGACTTAGATCTGAATCGGAACAGCCCCAGCGGAGCTGAGAGGAAGTGAGACCGTTGAGGAGGACCGATCGATGGTGGGATCCTGAGATGTGGTATTAGCGTGTTAGCGAGAATCAGGCGAGGAATGCCCGAGTGACCGAGACAGAGGGATACAGACTCAGCTTACAGCTTGAGCTTTCCTTGTCGGTGTGACCACCCGGTACAGTCCAGAGTCTGTCTATTTTGCATGGACTAGTGAGCGGAACGCTCTTCTCCGAGACTGGAGTGTGTCAAATAGAGGGTGCTATACAATGAAGCAAGAAGAAAGGTGATATAGTTGGTTGGTGTAGTGGTCAAGCAGGTTTGTACTGTACCTAGCCTGGATGGAGCTGAGCCCAGGTTCCGCGTACCTGCCTAATGGGGCAAGTCACACTTGAGTCGGGACTCGACTACGGTCGGTACCTGAGGCATTCCACCCCGCAAGAAATCAAGGAAGGAACTCGGGTTAAATTGCCTTCTATACTACGGTTAATTAAGCATAATTCGATGACTTCAAGTTCCATCTTTCCCGATTCCGCGACAAAGAATGGAGCTGAATACTAAATCTGCTACAATGACAGTCTCATCAAAGAACGGAAAGACAGGCTGTCAGTGTCAGTGACAATGTCAATAGTGTCAGTGCCAGGTGGGTGAGAGAGACTACTACTCCGTACACAAAATCCAGACCAGACTAGCGGTTCTGCAGCCTTCCGTCTTTTGCTCTCCCTTCACAGTAAGGCCCGTAACTAATTCAACTACAGTACGTACAGGAAAGTTCAAGGTTTCAAACACTCGGTCCAACACCGCTGATTCGAATTGATCTGCCAAGACACAAACTCCAAATCGCACCGAGAAAATTCCAAACCGGGCCCTCGCTTCGAGCTAGGAGTTCCTTTTTCCGCTGTTCCTTCTTGACCTCTTCGATTCCAAAACTCCCCCCCCCCCCTTCCATCTGTTCGAACAGGCGCGCGAAGCACCAAGTGGGCATCATCTCCGATGCGAACCACCCAATACCGCACGGGCGACTGGAGACCGAGACTTAGTGGCGTCAAAAAAACATGGACGGAGGAAGCTGTGCCTGAGGGGTCTGGCCACGATCCACTCTTCTCTAAGGGGCCGCCCAGGCACGCCGGACGATCATCTACCCGATCGGTCAAACCAGGAGGTGTTTTTCCCTCGGCACTTCATCTCGGTGTGGAACAAAGTCCCAGAAGTTGGATCTTTTGGTTCAGGAACAAGGCACACCAAACTTAATCGAGTAACTACGTCGTGGATTCAGGAACAGCCGTCGATTCAGATGAGTGGGAATCCCACGTTGTTTGTTTTTAAGGAAGGGGAGTGGAATTTTAGTGTTGCTCCAAACCAGGGAATGGTGGTAGAGGAGAGAGAGAGAGAGACAGAAGGATGATGATAATGAGTGCCGCTAACAAGCAAAGGGCCGAATAAATTCTCAATTGAGCCAGGATCCTAAACTCTATCATATCTTGAGTCAGATCAATGATCCACCACCTCCTTTTCAGGGCGCGGTCATCCAGCTATGAGTATATTCATGCACTGTGTCTACTGCCCAGGATTGCCACGCCACCGATCTGAACATTCGCTAGCACGCCTCGACTAGTCGATTTACATCTCGGTGATTCACGGAAGCCGTTGTCGATCGAGTCAAATCATGAGCGTCTTGAACCATGGTTCACACTCTGATCGTTTGTATCAGATTTCTCCCTCTACTACTATGTATAGGACCCAAATCCAAGATCTGGGGCTCAGGTCCGGAGAGGGAAAAATTACCTCGTGAATGAAAATTACCCGCTGGAAGAACGGGCGGTAAGAATACACCTAGCGAAGCCGGCTAATACACAAGTAGGAACAGACCAGCCAATTCTCCACGAGGCTAACCGCAACCGAACCGCGGCCTGACCCGAGCGAGCGAGAGACGAAACAAAAAGAGCGCCGGCGTATTCGGAGCGAGCCCGTTCTGGGTCTAAGCTCTCTCGCCGGTGATTCGTCCACTGTCTTTTCCTTTGCGACTAAAAGTCACGACTCACGGAGCTAAATCGCGTTAGAGACTCTGAAGGAACAGTGAGCACCTCGTACCCGCAAGTCAGATGAAAAAGCTGTCCACTTGGGCGCTTAACTTAAAGTCTACTAGTCGCTCCGTTGCGGCGACCTGAGATTACTAGGTTTAGCGAAGCTCGAATAATCGATAAGCGGTTTAGCGCCAATCTCGAAATTCCAATCTCGAAGTTAATAATCTTATTTTCTCGTTAATGTTTAGTCGGCGGGCAATTGATTGAAAGGAACTTGTTGCCAGCAAAAGAACACGCGGTCGGACCTCCCCGGCCATAACCCTAAGGATCTTAAGTTCTACTAGTAAGAAGCAGAAACTTGGGACTATTCAATCTATCTGGAAAACACTAGCGAAAAGACACGAAGGGGAGAGGGGGAAGCGGCAACGAAACGAGAAAGAACAAAGAAAACTGAGATCGATAAAGTTATCTCTCAGAATGGCGAATAATCCGATGTGATGATCCCGGAAGTCATCATAACGTCACAATCGGCCGCTCCCCTCCCAATACCACGGTTCAAGCGGCATGGCTTAGATAAGATGGTAACGGGGAGTAATAAATCTTGGTCGCGTAGATTTCTGGAAAAAGTGACAAAGAACATCCAGAGGAGTCCCTCAACCATGGTTTGGGGCACTCTCGAAGCTTTTCTTTTCTTGCCTCGGTTCGAGTGCGAGGAGAGGAGGAGTTGCTTGTTATTCCCCATTCAGGAATGAGCAATCTACATGTTCAGACTTGTGGTGAAGGGGAAGGTGGCGATGTTTCTTTGAGCCCACAATCTCATCATCATCAACATCATTGTTTGTACTGTATCCTTTGGATTCGACTCGTGTGTTGTACTGTACCTATGTGATTCTGGGCCTTGTCCCCCCCCCCCCCCCTTCCGGGTGAGACATCCTGCAATGATGAGCTGGTAATCCCCCACCTCTCTCTATCTAGACTACTTCTAGGTATACCGAAGGCGAATTCTGTAAGAGGAAAACGCCAATGCCAAGTCGTGGCGCCCACGGTTGGGCCTGAGACATGGACAACAACAGCAACAATGGTGTGTGTATGTGTGTATGTGTGGATGTGTGTATGAAGTGAGTCGGTTCTATCGACAGGGATACTTTTCCGGACGAGGATTATGTTCTGAGCCTTTTCTCCTTTCCGTTACAAAGAAGCTGACCTCTTATGAAAGGTGTATATGCCTACCTAAACCAGACAGGGTTTCTTTCCAAGGAAATTTGAAACGTCGTGTTCTGTTTTGTCTTCGGTAAGGTAACTTAAGACTTGGAACAGATGGGGATGATGACAATGATGCGGTGCACGTCGCCATCGGACTCGGAGGTATGTCAGTATGTCTGTATGTTCGGGGGTAAAAGTTACATGCTACAGTACTGTGTGTACATGCTGCTGTAGTCTGGACGGGGGGGCATTGGCATGGTTGGACCCCTAGAGGTAGTGGTGGTGGTGTGATTCTAGGGAAAAAAAATTGACTTGTCAAATTTCTCGAGCTATTAATAAGGATGCTTAGTTATGACTCAATATGCATCTTCCGCCTGCCCTTTCGCATCAGCTGAGGGAGGAAGTGTCTGATCAGTAGAGTCGGTCTGAGACATCGTGTCGGAGGATGTCTTGATCACAATGGGCGCACTGCGCACTGGGCTTCGAATAAGGACCGGATGATATAGAGAAAAGAACCACGCTAAGTTTTCCTCCCTAGCCTGCTGCGCTGCTGCCACCGTGGGAACCTATTCAGGAATCGCATCTCAGCCTCGTGATCTGATCGACTCTCTCGTTTACTCTGAGCAGATGACCGTTGGTATCCAAATGTCAGATTTACATGGAAATGGCTAGCTGTGTGCTAGGTTATAGCGCAGGCAAATGGAAAACTACAATACAATATATGTGTGTGTGTGTGTGTGTGTGTGTGTGTGTGTGTGGCCTTGTTTATGCTGACAACGCGAGATTTTCCCAACAAAACTCCCTAGCGCCAATGCCCCATGCTCATTTGCAAGATCAAAATTTGCACTCGTCAGCCCCCCCGAGACAAACCGCAGCGAGCAGCTTGTCGCCTGCCTCCGCAGTCATCACGATCCCCGATCAGCAGGTTTGAATCCAGTTGTCCAGATCCATGTTCTTGATGACAGTTGAGAAGTTGCCGGACCCGGTGAAGTCGCAGGCGTCGTTCTTCTGGGTGGTCGTGACCTCGTTGTTGTTGTTGGTATCGTCCCCCTTGGGGTACTCAATGTGGAACACCGGCTTGCCCGCTTTGGTGAAGGCGGCGTAGGTGTCACACTCGTCATACTCTGCGCACTGCTCGTTGACGCTCCACTGCATGTTCTTGATGACCGAGGGAATGATGGCTCCTGCGTTCTTCAGGCCGATGGACATGTTGCGGGCATGCGCCTCGTTCGCCATCCAGTTGACATAGTCGATGGAATCGGCCTCGGTCAAACCCAGGCCATTCGTGTTGTCATAGCCATCGACATTGTCCGGGTCGACGCCGTCGCAGCTCTTCTTCTGCGCCATGTCCAGCCGGGCCTGCATGATCTTGCGCACATTCGGGGAGCTGATGTTGATCCACTTCTCCCCGGGCCAGCCGTCGAGGTTCTTGCCCAGATCGGCGGACTTGAAGTCATCCTTGTCCGGGCGCCAGTTCTCGTAGCTGCCGGCCGAGAAATAGCAGATGACCTTGCGACCCGCGTCGTGCAAGCTGTTGATGATGGATTGATTGTTGTTGAAGAGATCAATGTCGTAGACATCTACGTCCACCGAGGTGTCATTGAGCGTGTACAGCAGCTCGATCTGCCAGGTCGTACCCACGGCAGGCTGCCATTTGGCGGTCGTGTAGTTGCCGGTTGTGTTCGTGGGAGGAGAGGGCTCTTCCTCACCACCGCCACCACCGCCGCCGTTGTTCAACCCGACTCCCAGGCCCACGCCAAGGGCAACTCCGATGACCACGATCGCACCAAGGATAGAGCCGACCACGATGAGTTTCTTCTTGAGCGACCAAGCCTTCCAGCCTCGCGCGGGGTAGCCCTTCAGGGCAGTTTCCCCAGCAGAATCCATTTGGGGGGGGGGGGGGGGAAGAATTGGCTAAATCGACAATAAGAGGGATAAAATCAAGAAAATAGTTCCAAGTGGTTCCCAAGGAAGTAAAGATCAATTAAGGCCAGATCAAGCAACGAGGGCAATCCGGGAAGATGGGGAGATGGGGAATTAAAAGGGTGGAGAGAAGATTGATCGCAGATTGCAGATTCCTCGTGTCCAGTTAGTCTTTCAGCCCGGTCGCAATCGAACTCGGGTGAATCCAAGCGATGAGCGAATGAATGAGAAGGGAAACGGGGGTGCCTAAGGATGAAGTCTAGGAAAGCTTCGTCTGGTCACACAAGACTCAGGTTCATGTTGTTCAGCAGTGGCGCTGAGGCAAAAGAGGCAAAAGAAACAACCAACTGCCTGATGTCGATCAGGGGGTAAAGGAGATATAGTTAGGAGGGGAGCCTGGGATCAAGTGGTAGATAAGATGGAATCAGAGGAGAAGTACTACTACTTAGGTAGTTACTAGTGGTGAAAAGAGCGCTGCGCTGGACCCTGAATGGAAAGAAAAGAGAAAGAAAGAGAGAGGGGAAGCAAGCGCCATGCCGGCTGTGGCCGGGCTGACTTTGTCTGGACCCTGTCAATCCTGTCTGCTCTCAGGCTCTGTCGGCACTGTGCACGACTACGGAGTACTGAAGAACAAAACTACTGAAACCACACAAATATGAGACCAGAATTCGGAAGCCTAAAACGCCCAGAACACAACTATCACCACCGGTGTCTGGCTATTCAGCGCTGAGCGCTGGGATTGGAAAATAATCGGGTCGGCGCCTGTGAAGTCTGGGCAGGCTCCTCCTCTGACTAAGAATTGGACCTTGGTCCAGAGATAGGTAGGGAGAAGGTACGGAGTCGCGATGCGAAACTGCACCATATTATCCAGATCTTGTGTCCACCTCACGGTGAATAAACCGGGATCTTATGAAAGTGGTTGAAGATGAATAATAAGAGAACATCATGTCACCATCCATGGAATGGTTCTTTGTTTGAGGCAAGCCACACCGGAATCGGCTGGAAAGGGTTAAGCCACCCCGTGACCTCCCCACAGCCACCCATTTACCCTAATCTAGTAAAGTACCTGAGGTACTTAGCACTAGGTATGGCTGGGCTCCAGGCTGGTTGTTGTTTGCCTCTTTCGATTTGTTTGTTTTTCTGTTTCAATAAAGACCAGAAGGATGCAATGGGCGGTAGAACCATCAGCGCTTGAAGTTACTTAGCCTTGGTCGTACGGGGCTCGACCTACCAAGGAGGATCGAGTCACTGAAATAACTTAACTAGTTAACTTATACGGAGTAGATGAGTTAGTATCTTAAAACTCTCTGCGTAGGCCCAGACCAGACCGTCTCGACTGGGTGACAGGAAATGGAGGGCCGATTTTCCGGTCGCAAGATGCCCTAAAAACAGACGATCGGATGATGACAACGATTCGAGTCAAGCACGCTATAGCCGAGTTGCTTTAAGGTTTCGCAAAGAGTTCGCTGGGTTTCTGATCGCTGAAGAAAGTTAGACAGAGAGGGGTCGCGGTAAACTCAAGCCACCATGCTCTGGCGGTTTTCCTGTTCAATTTCTTGGCACTCTTTTCTCTTTTCTGTTTTTTTGTTTTTTCTGTCCTTTTGTCCTTCCATCGGGCCGGAACCTTGCCAATCTTCCCTCGCTGCCAATCGGATAGTCCCAGCAAGCCACGGACACTAACCGTTCCTTCCGAGATCAGGTACGGTCAGACCAAGTATTGTTAATTACATTGGGTCAGAAATCGGTATCGACTGTTGGACAGTGCTTTCCTCATGGTAACTTGCAACTCAGTTGTAATTACCATTACATACCAAAACATCCCACAATCATCCGGCTTGGCAATCACCCGCAGTTCTGCCAAGATCTGCGTTGGAACCCCAAGACACCCAAGACCCCCCAAGACCACCAAGACAACACCACAAATCTGCTCCTGACCATTCTTTTCCCTCCCATGCCCCCCCATCAACCCTAAAATAGCTCTCGGACTTAGACTCCCGAACAGTTCTCTATTCATTGCCCCTACCCGAGCAACAACTTGGGCTAATAATGTGCACAAGTTCGCAACCGTCAGGCTTACGCGCTCACTCATCTCGTATCCCCTCCTCTTGGCGCGCAGCAGACTACTAGCCTAGTGACCTGACTCGAGTCGCTCGACTGCTTGGAACGCGGTGGACCACCTGGGGGGGGGCGGGTCTTGGCGCGCATGGCTTTTGCGCTGTCTACCACGTTTCGGTG
Organism: Aspergillus fijiensis CBS 313.89; assembly: GCF_003184825.1. NCBI lineage: Eukaryota > Fungi > Ascomycota > Eurotiomycetes > Eurotiales > Aspergillaceae > Aspergillus > Aspergillus fijiensis. Next base: position 445,922 of record NW_024468992.1, on the reverse strand, counting down.
GCGGAGAATTTAGCATGTTGTGATTGATCATCATCTTCCCTTCCCATCATCATCGGACACTTTTCGTACCCAGATTCCGATCTTCTACTGGTTTTACTGACTGGTCTACTGGCCATTCTCGACTCCACTAGCTCATGTATGGGAAGTCTCGCAAGCTCCGTTACGTGGGACACACACACACATCCCTTCAGTGTTAGTTCTTTTCCAACCACTCGCACGTATGTACTCCGAACAACAAACACTAAGGCCAAAATACTACCAGGGATTGTATCTCCTCCGACCTCCGACCCCCGTCCCTGCATTTCCCACGGTAAACCGGCTTAGCTCTTGGCTGGCTTGTTGGGCTGGCATGGCATGGCATGGCCATGGCCATTTTGCTTTCTCCCTTTTTTTTTCTTGACCTCAAACTGCACCCGACTGGCCTGACCGTCTGATCCTACAGGGATATCCGCTGCAGCAAATCTGCTGACCTGGCAGAGTTTTTCTTTGGCTGTTTACTTTCCGCCCGTTTGTTGCCTCGCGACGAACGGAAATCTGCCTCTGATTAGCACGGTAGACGCAGGAGAACCGTCCAGGCCAGCCACCGCGGCCGTCCCTGATTGACCCCCCTTCCCCGCTCCCCCTGGCAGGTGTCAATCTAAGCTTGACATGCAGGCGTCGGGTTTAAAATTTCACGGGGCGAAAGGCCAAAAAAGGTGCTTGAGGTAGGACGGTTGTCAGGTCGAGTTTTCGAGGCGCGTAGCACAGAACACAAGGGAGAGAGAGAAAAAGTAAACCGGGATGGGGCTGAGCAAAAGCTGAAGGGGGCCGGCGCTTCAGGAATTGAAGAGGCGATAGTGCGAACATCTTCTGTCCAGCGATGTCCTGCAGTCAGGAGATGTACGTTGTGATTATCTTTTTTGCCTGGCAGAAGGATCATTGAGGAGAGAAGAAGGAGTGCGTCCATTGTGTTTGTGCTTGTGATTTACGAGCTTGAATGGCATCATGACTTTTCCCCCTAACAGCAACAGCCTCCAACCAAAGCTCAGCCGAGACAAAGAGGCGATCTCCGCAATTCGAGTCTTGTAGCCTCACAGCCCTCTCTCTCTCTCTCTCTCTCTCTCACATTATCATCCCGGATGATATGAGAATCTCGCCATCATGCTATTCTCGAACCGGGGATGATTGCAATGCCAACTCACAAATCTTTAATGAATACGAATGTAGGAAATGTAGTCTCCTCCCTAAACAAAAAGTTCGTCGCTATTCGAACATAATCATCGGCATGTCCGTTAACCTCCTCTTCCCCCGACCTCGGCGCCGATGATCAGCCTTGAAGACTGGGAAGACTGGGCATAAAGAAAGTCTACGAATGTAGGGGCAATGAGAAAACTGGCCATCGAACTTACCAACCCAAGCCTTAGGCTCGTGTACATATCCCGGACTCGACTTGCCTTGCCTTCTTCGGCGAGTATCTAACTAAAGTCGTGAGGTAAGCAGGTGAAAGAGTTAGTTAGTAAGTTTTAATCTAACTTGCATCATCATCATCAGCAGCATCAGCATCATCCCATACAAGACAAACCAAGATGAGGTGTAACGGGGCGAATGTATGATGCATCCAAATACGAGAAACGCTAGTCTAACCGGCAGCTAAAGACAAATTAAAATTTGACAGGACCATACGCGGGGGAAGCGAAACTCAACCTCCACCACCATCGGCTAACTGACTCGGAAGTTGAACTAGATATGTACTAGGTAGCTTTTGCCTCCCGCTCTGTTCCTGCAAGTCAGGGTGACGGAGCGAGAGTTTGTGTGGGGAAAGGTGAGGTCTTACATCTATAGTAATAGTTTGGTTCATTATACAGCACATAGTAGCAAGTTAGTTACTTATTCCAATGTACGAGTCACTTAACTGTAGGTACTTGAGTATTTTGCCCCTGCTTACTTAGCTGGCCTTAGTAGCTAGTCAACTAAGAGCTAGTCGACTAGCTAACTAACTAAGCCAGCTGGTTCTGACGACGCTATAACACCACTTCTAACAGGGTCCAGCCAACCTTCCAAGAGATTATGTGTGTATAGCCTCGTCTCGTCTGTCTTTCGGATCCGACCTCGCTATCAACTAGACTACGACTACCACCACAAGTGTGAACACTTAGCATCCAAACCAACGGATTATCAATTGCAAGCCCAAACAGCCCCATCCATCATAAGGCCCTTAGCGAGACATACATACCTTAGGTGGTAAAAATAAGTCAGCGTAGCCGACACAACCACCGTCCACATTCCGGGCAAAATCACCTTCCGTCCCGTCTCTCTCCCCTTCTTCCCTTCCCTTCCCTTCCCCACTCATCCCTTCCGTCCCTTTTGCCCCTCTTTCTTTTCTCCGCCCGCGCCCATTCCCATTCCCCACAAAGTGCCATCCCATATAGATTATCAGAAACACGCACCCCGTAGGTCAAATCAAACCTCCCCGTCATTCGTATATCCAAATCTAATCTAAATCCTAAATATCATCCAACAAAAAAAAACCTGCTGAAACCACCCCCGACAAACAGGATCCATTCAGGCCAATCCCCCTCCAAAATCGAAAAAAGGATTGTACTAGTGTGCATACGCCAAGATCGACCGGCAGGATGCAGCAGCAAAGAGAAAAGAGGATGCGCTGTCCTATCGCTCCAATTTGACAGGGGCCAAAAAAAAAAAAAAATAAAATTGGATCCCTGATCCTGGATCCTGGATGAGGGGTAGGAAATCTTAGTTACCCCTAAATTTTTTCCCCGACTCCCCCGAGAAAGCAGGGAAAGAAAAAAAGAAAAACAGGATCGTACTTTGGGGGAGATGGAAGCGTGGGAGCGTGGGGGCAGGCAGGGCAAGACAAGGAAAGAAAGGGTTGTGCTTTATGATCTGGTATGGATGATACTTTTTCTCCCGTGGACTGGTGGAACTGTGGAGGTTGTATCTTTGAGATGCCAGTGGAGCAAATGGATAGGTACAGTACAAAGCAAAAAATGAGTTTTGTCTCCTTTGTTGCTTGAGTGGTGGTTGCCCGCGGCTTACCTGAAGGCAGCATGCTCATGCTCATGCCCTTCCCGCTTTTCTCATGCAGGGTTCTGGGGGACGCCTCCCCCGGTGTGGTTGGACCTCCGCGATTTAGTTTTTGTCTCTCTCTCTGTCTCTGTGTTGGTGGGTTCTCGTTGGGTAGGTTTTGGATGATCGCAAAAGTTCTTAACCTAAACTCAGCGTCATAGAGACGTAAGAGGGTTTGACTTATGGGTTGTGTTTTTGTTCTGGGAGGATGGATGTGACGGTGTTTGCTGGTCCTGTGCGCGGTGGTGGTGATGGTGTGTACTGTATGTACAGGATATGTCCAGCCTCTAGTTACATTTTACAGTACCACTCCAGCTGCGTAAAAACACTAGCGATTGTATTCGTACCGTATCTCATCCTAGTGATACTCAATATCGTATCGTAGCTAATTCTACTAGTATATCCATGATGTGGCCATTATAACATTACAGATTATGTCCAGAGGATCAGAATCCCGTCAATCAAGCGAGTGTGTTGTCTCCCCCCGCGCTTTTTACAACGCGATGGGAGTGGAGAGAGTGAAGGTCACCGGCGAGCCCGACAGCTTCACCCACACGGTCAGGGGGTCGCTGCCCACCTGCTCGGTGGTGAATCCCTGGGTGCTGGTGGGCGCCACAGGGAAGGTGACGGGGACGGGCTCGCTGCAGGTGTTGCCGGTGGCGGAGACAGTCACCGCAGTGATCTGCTTGTTCGCGATGGCGTAGCTGAGAGCGTAACCGCACTTGTCGCGGTTGAAACGAGCGAGGAAGCCAGCGGACATCTATAGCCTGATTAGTGACCGATTTCAAGAGATGCTAGTTGGGCCAAGGGATTAACTCACGTCCTGGTGCTTCAGAGTAACGATAGGCCAGTCAACCAGGCGCACGAATTCCTGCACCACGGTCTCAACCCAAGCCTGGAAAATGGAGTACTTCGCCGACACGCCGTTGATGGTGATGGGGTCGACGTCTGCGTTGCGGAGATTGGCCTGGTGGAACATGTAAGGGTCGTGGTAGAGACCAAACAGGTGGCGCATGGTGTCGGCCTCCTCCGTAGCCAGCAGAGTACTGAAGTCGCCGCTGCCAGCAGAGGTATCGATCCACTCCTGCACAGTGCAAGCCGGAGTGTCGCAGTTGTAATAGATACGGGTGGCCCAGCGAGGGTTGACCTGCATGCCGGCGAAGCCGTTGGCAGCAACGGTGGTGAACAAGGGCCACATCGCATTGTCCGCGTTCAGGAGCACGGGACGCGTGTTGTCACCGACACAGTTGGTGATGCCGTTATCCCACCAGGCCTGAAGAGCATCGCCGTTGTGCAGTCCAGTAATGGCCGGGGGGATGATACCGTTGGAGGTGAAGTGCGCAGCGGCATCGATACCGACCTGCTTGAGCCAGGCCTGGTTGAAGGAGATCTCCTTGAACACATCCGAGTAGGTCGAGTTGTTTTGCTCCTCGTGGGTGAAAGTGTGGGAGATGTGACCCCAGCTGTTCAAGTTGGATGAAGTGGTCCACCAGTTCAGAAGGGCATCGAGCTTGGTACAGGTGGTCGTCCAGTCGTACGCGGTCGGGGTAGAGGGCCAGAGGTTGGTACCAGTTCCAAGCGGCTTCTGGAACTCCAAAGGAGTGTCGGGAGGAGAATCATACTCAATAGCCCCGCCGTTGCAGGCATCATAACCGGCATCACCGGTGTTGGCGGAGGCCTCGATGTTGCCGTTACCGTTGTGACCAACCTCGACGTAGTAGCTGCTTCCAGCGTTCATCTTGGCATTGATCGTGGGCACCCAGTTGGTGATGCCCGTCAGGTCATCGGGGGTGATACGGAAGGTCGTGCCATTCGGATAGTAGATGTCCGTCTCGAGGAACATGTCATCAATCTGAGTGTTCAGGTTAACACGGCGGTATCCAGCATAGAGACCGCGTGTAATCCAAGCAATCCAAGCGTGCTGCAAGTAGTTGGAGGTAGCACTCCAGGTGGTATCGAAGGAAATGAAGAACGCCATTTGCTCACGGCCAGAGAAGTTGTTGATCACTGCAGCAGTCGTGTCACTGGACACGACTGAGTTGGAGGCAAACGAGGCAATTTGTTTGGTGGTGTTGGTGTCGCTGATGGTGGCCGGATAGTGCCAGAGACCACTGGTGCTGACACCAGCACCCGTCTTCAGGCCTGAGGTGGGGAAGTCGCTGATATCGGAGAATGACACCAATTGTTCCACACCGGTGTCACAGCATCCGCCTCCGACGGCACTTGCACCATAGTTGGGGCCCGGATAGACGTCGTACTGTACCATGCGCACACCATAGGCCAGCTGATAGGCATACAGTTGGTTCCACTGGTCCGTAGTCAACGCACTCTGGAAACCCGCGGTGCCGTAGTCGTAGCTGACCTCGCTGGCAACCACAATACCTCCGAAGTTTCCTCCGGTGGTGGTGTTGAGCGCAGGCAGGCTAGCTCCAGCCTGCGGCACGACAAGAGTGGTGAAAGGAATGCCATAAGCGTTAAGGCCAGAGGACGCAACATTGGCCGAGGCAGTGTCTCGGGCAATAACCAGGATGTTGGCCGCAACAGACCCCGCACTCACCGCCGCGACAGAAGCAGAGACGGCGGCGGAGGCAGACGGGGCAGCCACAATGCTCGAGCTGAGAGACATGGTGGTGGACGCTTCGACTGACACAACAGAGGAAGACGAAGAAGAGGAGGAAGAGGAGGAAAGAGAGGAAGAAGAAAGCGATGCAACGATTGTAGCAGTAGAGCTGAACGAAGTGAGTAAAGTAGTAGGTGCAGCAGTGGGAGTAGACAAAGCGAGAGAGTCGGTGGTAGTAAACGAATGAACAATTGAAGTAGTGCCAGGAACAATTGTTCCTGAAACTCCAATGGTTGAAGTTGTCAAAGGAGCTGCAGTGGATGAAATGACCGTCGCACCATGATCAGGCCAAACACCTGGGGGCGTATGGCAGGTTATAAATCCGAAGAAACAGCCCGCATTGAGCAGCCAGGACGGAATCATGATTGCAATGTAGTCTGATCAACCGATCCTGCGCAAGACGAAAAGGAATGTCAGCCCGACGAAGGCGAATGATAGCGAGTGACTGGGTGGACCTGAGCTTCAGGACCCCTGGCGAAATCGTCAGCTGTGGACTAAAGATCAGCGGCTTGTGTTCTGTGGGCACAATCACATCCTGTGTGTTTATATTAACTGCCGGGGGGTGCCTGCTCCCCAGAGCTCGTAAAAAAAGCTTGATAGCCTATCGTTTCACGCAGTTTTTCAGGGCCAGACCCGTTAAGTCCGAAGCCGAGGGTTCCACGATTCACTCAGATATGGCGCACTTGGTCTCCGCTGGGTACTTGCAGCCCCGCTTTTTCAGAGATTCAGGTCCCTGGATGGAGGAGCCGGAGGCGATGAGTCGATTTTTGACTAGTGTGTTCATCGTATCTGAGTGACCCAGTTGGCCATGGCATGCGTAGTGGAAATTGCCCCGAGACTTTTTCCGAGATGGATTGAGGGGAATGGGGGGGGGCTCTTCCTTGCCAAAACCATTCGCTAGCAAGTTCCATCTATAATCCAACTCTCAGAACATCTGACAAACAGAGATGAGGAAAAAATAGACGAGAGACGAGCCCACATGGTGTGAGAGTCATGGCGAGGGAGTCTGGCCGTCGAACAAGAGACTCGGCGCACGGAGATGGATTTCCCAGTTCAGCTCACAGACTACTACTAAGGAGCGCTAAAGCATCAGTACAGTTAGCATCAGTTTAGCATTTTAGCATCAGGTGGCCATTGCAATGCCATTCTAGCGTCCGAAAATAGAGAACAAGTCAGAGCCTGGAAGCTAAGAAGAGGGCCCATCAGGAACTGAGACCATGAAGATTTGGTTTGATGGTGTGGGGTAGATAATAAAGGACATAGTCCGTAGTAGTAGGAGATCGACTAACCGGGAAGAAGAGAAACAGGAAGAGGGGGAAGTCAATCAAGGGAAGAGGAACCAGCGGATACGAGACCTTTCGCTTAGTATTACGAGACTGTGTGACGGTAGATGCGTTTTTGTAAAAAGGATTGCCATGACAGTACCGTATTAGCGGCTGAATGATTAATACACAGCTGTTGCGTACTGGAGGTAATGATACAACACTAAGCTTAATTTAGTAGCCGCATCAACTCCCGGGCTCAATTTTCTCCACATTATCTTTTTTTTTTCTCTTTGCCTGTTTGATTTTTGATTTTTGGTTCATCCAGTCTTGTTTTCCCCTCCAACCTACCATTCAGTAGACAAACCAAACCGGCTGGTTGTCTCTGCAATACCCACTAACTTCGAACGCAAGGGAAAAAAAAGGCAGGCAGACTGAAAATTCTTCAAAGGACCAATCGCATAATCGACAATCTCCACCGCACTCACTGTCCTGACCCCCTCCAGGTGGTGCAACAATCGCCATGGCCATGCATCAACAACGACCTCTCTCTCTCTCTCTCTGTGTGTGTGCTTGTGCTGCCCACACCCACTCCATATCCCCACTTTTGTTCAAAGACAGGAAAAAAAAGGAAAAAGGATCAATCGCTGTCATCAATGGTACCGTTCCATTTGCCTCTCGCCTCCGTTCGGTTTGTTCCGCTTTACACAAATGATGAGAGAATGGGTGTGCCACGCTACCGGGTTGATCCCCATTGCCATCCCCATGGCGTGGCATGGCAATCGCCCCAGCACCATCTCATCACTTACTTAATATGGAGCTGCCGCTTTTCACTCTCAAACAGACCAAAAGAATTAGCGCCAAACTAAATCCAAAGGACTTTGACACGCTTGGCTATTTCGGTCATCCTTGAGGCCGAAGCTGCGTTGGGCGCCACCGGTCGTGATTGCATCAGACTAGGTGGCCCCCGATCAGATACTGCCCGCAGCCTCTAACCAGACTAATTTGGATGGAATAAAAATATCTGGAACTGACATCCTGCAGCGGCTGACCTAACATCCTGCCTCCTGCTCAGTCATCGAGTCAGACATACAGGAGAGGCTGGCTGTCGGCTGCTCGATCACGCTTCTCAGGCCTCTTCTTCCGCCTCTATACCTGGCGCTGCCACCGTTCTGACTTTTTTTTTTCCTGCTCGCATTTTCTCCTCGCATTTTGCTTTTTTAGCCTTTCTGGCCACCGTTCGTTCGACCCTTTCAGAGCTCGTTTCCTACCCATCAGTTCTTGCCATTCGTTTATATTTACAAAGCTACCGTTCTCTTATTCCTTCTCTTCTTCCCTGGTTAAGACTGGGTACATCCCACACCACAAACAAAGAGACCTACAACCATGACTTAGGGCATGACGTTGTCCTCCTCCGAATATACGATCCTATATTCTTAATAGTAATCGCATCCGCTCGCTGCTCCGCTCCATTCATCATACATGTCCCTCGTTCTCGCGCCGTTATTGTGGACGCCTTAATCTTTAATCGAGATGGCCGAAATCCTCGACGTCTCCCCCGTCGGGTGGGCTGGGATGAAAAGCCACTGGTGGCAGTTTGTACGTAAATCTTGTACACTGTGCGCTTCCCATACTGACCTGTCATAGGTCTTGATCGGCATCCTGCTGGCAAGTGTAGTATGTGGGTGTCTCTATCTCACATACTCCGGCTTCAAGAGATTCACCAAATGGTATAAGGTATAGTCCGTCTGCAAGCTGACATCACATAAGAAAAGCTCCGGTCTAATATTGTTTCTAGTCGCGACCCCGTAAGGAGGTGGTGCCGGCCCATATAGTCCAACAGCTGGACAAGCTTGCGACTCAACAGCTTGGTCTTACCACTGCGCATCACAGCAAACAAAAGCCATCCTCTGTGGGCGTCTACCTGGGGTCTTTCACTAGTCCTCTGACTGAGTCCCACCGTCAATTGCTGGAACGTTGGGATCTCATCATCGTGGATCCCTTGAAGCCCGGTGTGGTATCTGGTCTTGCACAAGTGCAAGGCAAGCAGTTTGTTGGTAGACTTGACCTCACAGTGCTCCTCAATCAAGAGACTACTTCGACCGCAATCGAGAAGATTGGCAATGTTTTGGCTGGGAGCTTTCGCGAATCGGTCTTGAGTGGTGTTCTGCTTGCTAACTGGGAAGACAAGTTCACGTCAACGGTGCTTGCAAGACTGTGCGAAACGATCAACAACCTTGGCTTGGCCGTTTATCTCGAAACAGCTCCACCGAAGTTCCTCCAAGACCGGGATGTCTTACAGACGACTGCAATTTCGGGGCTTGTCATCAAGAATGCGAGCATCCTCCCAGACGGCCAGAAGCGGGATTACTTCCAGCTCGAGAAATTGCATCCAACGATCAAGGCATTCGTCTCCGAGGCGTGTATGCGTGACTTTTTGGTGATAGCTTGGGAGACCATTGACGACACCGCGTCGCTCTCCAACGCGGTAATTCAGAGGTCAATGCAGTGGTGCAATTTCTATAGCGCAATCCCATGGATTGGCCGCGCATCCGCCCTTGAGAACGCCGCTCTCAATGTCAAAATTCTGGAGCCTCTTTCTTCTTTTGGGTGGCTGAAAGACGCCGAGATTATGAAGGCCCATGATCGCTGGCGCACTAATCTTCAAATTGAACGCCAGCCTGTCGACAATGAATCCTGGACTTCTCTGATTCCGTTCTTCCCGACCTTGAAGACACTAATTGCGTCGTCAGAATATCAGTCACAGCTCAGCGCCAAGTCGACTGGCTCTCTGCGTGAGCCTCCAGAGTGGGTCGCCCAGGTTAAATCGCAAGGTAGCCCGTTATCAATTTCCATGGCTGGCATCGAGTTCAAGGAGCTAGGCTGTTTCCCTCTAGGCTCTGAAGCAACCCCTTTGGCCTTTGCTGAAATCCTGCAATCTCAGCAGCGGCTCAAGTCGCACAGCTTGCTCCATCCTGTTCCTGCTTCTAAGCTGCAAAGCCTGGGGCTTCTCCTTAGGCAGTTCCATGACAATTTGGCCTCGTGCGACTGGAGTCCCTCTGAACAGCTCGCAGCAGCCATTAAGCAGCTTGCAACCTTGGCCTCCACCGACCAACTACGAGTATATCTTGGATTGGATTCTGGTCTACGTAAAAGTACCGATGTTCGCTTCTGGGCTGTCTACCAGATGGATGCAGATGGGGTCGATATATTTGCATCAAAGAATGCTCAAGGTCTTACGGGTACCGTCTTGCACACATTCTTGTCGGCAAAGGGATTCCCACGCCACATCTGCTTTGAGGCAGAAACCGCTTTGGCGCAATGGTCAAAGGACCTTGTCGAAGACGTGGGTTTACCCCGCCGCATTGTGCAGGATATCGATGCCTTGAGCCCCGAAGAGCGACTCCTCTTGTTGCAACATCTGTCTTTGACTGACGCCCCAAGGCCTATGTCCGAAGACATTTGTGCTTATATCCGCAGACAACTTATAGATATGCCTTCTCTGGCCCAGCTCAAGGAGCTGAACACTACTGCCTATCTCGAGGGATCCGCTACCCTAGAAATGGTGGTAGATACCCGTCTCACTTGGTACAAGGAGCAAGGTTGCCAATTTCCTTCCCCGACACTCTGCCTCGCCTTATTCAAAGAGGCCGAATCTGTCTTCAACAATATACTACGCGAGCGAAAAGAGCTTGAACTTGCTCAGATTTCTGAAGCTTTGTGCCAGCTTGTCCAAAACCCTTCTATTGATGCTTACACGGACATGCTGGCCCTCGCATTGTTCTGTGCAGCAAGAAAGGGCGCCTTGGATGAAATTTACACCGAAGTGACCGACCGGAACCCACTCTTCAACAATCAATCCGATCAAGCCGCTGCTTTCGCTGAGTCTTTCGCTCTTGGATCGCGTTGTGAAGCCTACTTCGACATGGTTCCCAGTGCTTTTGGAAAGCTGCTGTCAAACCGATTCCGCAAGAGCTATACGAACGAAAAGCTGCCAAATTGGATCAATGGTGCTCCTGATATGGCTACATCGTACGCTGGCGCACAGATCGATGTGAATCCAGCCGATAAGGTCAAGCCTATGCGTGGCTATCAGCGATTCACATTTCTCAGTGTCTTCGCTTTCCCTGCGCTGATCGATATCCTCTTGCTCACCATTATCGGGCGCGGGCTGTATCTTTCTGCCTACATGACTTATGATGAGCAGCAGAGTGCTACCATCGCTCTAATGATTTCGCTCTTGTTGTCCGGTGCTATCGGCACGTGGATCGCTTGTGGAGGTCCCTATTATCTGATCTCAATGGCATTCGCCGCCGCCAACATGTTTGTCCTCATCCGATTGATTGCCGGAATTGCTTTCACGGTCGCCGGTGGTCTCATTGGGTTCATCGCCATTTCTGCCACGGAGAGCGCACGGGCCGGAATTATCTTCTACCTGTATCTGATCGCATTGACGATCTATTTCTCAAGCTTTGCCTCCCTCGCCAGTTTCAGCTATCCCGGCTCTACTTTCCTATCAGGCCGCAAAATCATCTTCGCGTGTGTTCCAATTCTCTTCATCTCGCCCATCGTGACAACTTTCACCGGCCATGATTCAGCCATCTACCTCGCGGTCATCTATGTCTTTATCATAGTCCTACTCTTTGGCCTTCGGTCTATCGCCTCTAAGTGGGTCACCTGGTACCAGAGCTTGAGAAGAACCGATGACACAGAGATCCGCAAGTGGTATGTTGCTACTTATGGTAACAATGACGAGAAAGTCTTTGGAAACCTCAGCGACCCGGCCGTGTTAAAGCTGTCCAGAGAAGCGCTTCTGAGGGACGTGATGGCGGAGAAGAACCGCCACTTCTATAAGAAACCCACAACGGATACCCTGGTTCTTGAATTGGCTAGAGATTGGGATGCTACCAATTTTCTCTTGGACTGGTACTGCAGATACGCGGATGTACCCAGGCCGATTCCGTTCAGCTCGTCTTGGAATATCCAAACCAAAGTCGGCCTGGATGTGCTCAGGAACTCCCAGAAGGGTATTCGATTGCACAACGCTTTCATTCAATGGCGACAATCGAGCAGAGAGATTGGCTGTGGTGTTCTGTACTTTGTCGTGGCTCTCCTGGACAAGTGGGTGCAACTTCTGTCTGGCGGACATGGCAATGGCTTGCTGTCCGCTGCTGACAATGAGTCGCAGAGAATGGCCGTGGGATTCGGCCTGGCTTATTACTTGATTGGTGCTGTTCTCATTGACACCAAAGCCCAAGAATTACACGACCTCGTTGGCCAGCACTCGTCCGTAGCTGTCCCTATGTCAAAGGACATCCGTGCGACGCAGAAGCGGGACGTACGATTCAAGAGGAAGGTCTACTGGAGAGTTCTGTTCAGATTCCTTATGTGGCATGTATGGAGTCTTGCGCTTGCTACAGCCCTTCTGTGGACTTTCCAGTCCTCTGTCGAAGCCATGATTACGTTCTGCGCGTACATTTTGGCTTACACTGGGTTGCTTTGGTATCAGTATACCAAAATATTCACTGGTCCTCATGCTTTCAAGACCCTTCTTCTTGGATGCGCTGTCGGCTTACCTTTGGGAATCGCCCTCAAAGTCTGTCTCCCGCATTTCCCCTACTCTCAAGTAATCGGATTAGGCTCGGCCACTTGGACAGTCGCTTTCCTCTCCCTTTTCTCTGCGAAGATGGGGATGCCCAAGAAGGTTGACTCACCTGTCGAATTGGGAAAGACTTTCCATGCCTACACGGCTCCATGGGCCGACCCCGAGTGGTCCCAGCAAGAACTGCAAACATTCCACGAGAAAATCGCACAAATACCTTCGGACGCGCGCTTGAAACTGGAGCCACAAAATCATCCCGGTGTCGAAGTCAAGGAAATCTTGCTTTCTCGCAGAAAGGAACCTAGAATCGAGGATGCTTTCCCAAGAGCAGAGGAATTGATCAGTCTTGCCCTTGGGGCGTGGGGAAAAGGAGAAATTACCGTGGAGCTTGTGCCGTCTGGGTCACTGGGCCCTGGCATTCACGCGCTCAGCTGCAGCACAACGACACACCTCAGCATTGCCATTGGTGTTGGACGTGGACTCGATCAGCGCATTGATGTCAGTGCCAATTGCCAAGTCATTGCTGAAACATTGCTTCACGCCGTCGCCGAATCAATGCTGCACATCCCTCACGAGTATGCTATTCTGTCCGAGTCTCTCGTCACCGCCGGTGTGACTGAAACTATGGCTCGCCAGCTGCGAGCGGAATCTAACACCGCGGTCGTTATTCGCTGGGCTAAGAAGGAACTACTCAAACACCTGTGCCTTGGCTTTGAGTGTGATGCTCATTGGGAAAAGCTTCCCAAGGACATCAGAAACTCTCTCTTGAACCGTTGCCTTGGCCAGCCTTGTCAGCTGTCAAGCGAGGATCGGAAATGGCTTGAAGGTCGTCTTTGCCAGTTCGATACGGAGGATCTTGATGTGCATGTGGCGCGCTGCAACCTTGGTGCTGCTACCGCTGTCAGCATTCTCGATTATGCACACTATGGCACAGGCGAAGCTGTTGTGTTCCAAGATCCAGAGACTCCAGACTACATCCCTTATGTCTCCAAGAGGCTCCCTGCAATCATTCATCTTTTTGCAAAACCCTGGCACTCACTCTATTATTCATTGGCATCAACGATCAAGTTTATCGTTGTTGCTCTCATCGCTGATCCTGAATTCCAGCGAGAATTCGACCATGTCATGAGTCAGCGTCATGCTATCATTCGTGTACCAGCCACCCTGGCCTTGAGCTCGATTTGGTCGTATTCGAGGATCGTGCAGAATCTAGGCCTCTCATTCTTTCTGTTTCACGGCCGCAGCAATGTGAAACAGCTCTGGGATGAGACGAAAGGAATGACTATCAGCATCAAGAAGAGCCGCTTTGTTATTCAGAGCTTGGATGGAACATTCTCTGCTTTCAAGCACGATGAAGCTGATGGAGGGTTCAAGATCTACTACTACGCGGGACAGCACAAGGCCGAGCCGGAAGGCACGAAGAGTCTCAGCTACGTCTGCGTCTATTCCAAGGATATGCTACTCATGGTCAGACAAGAATTCAAAGGTGGGAAGGTGATCAATGAGTATCATTATGACTACCGTGCCCCGTCCAAGAAGGGATTCTCCTTGTCCAAGCTGTCTTCTGCCAAGGTTCCAATGGGACGCCGCTGTGTGCGCGGAGAAAATCATCTTCAGAGCGTGCAATACAACAAGAAGGGCCTCATAGAAGCAGGATCCTACATGAAGGACGGCAATCTGATTCGATTCAAGTATCATTATCGCAAGAATCCTCGGTTTGGAGATGAGTTGCTTCGGGCCGAGTTCGCTCTCTCGCATATCACCTGTACTGTCTCTTGGTGTGCGCCTCCTCTGCGCCATCCCCAGAAGATTGATCGCTGGATACCTCATTCCAAGGTGACGGAGGCCTCGTTTGTTCAAGGTGCGGACGTCTACGAGTCTCGCTGGCTTTACGATCACAAGTTTCACCCCACGATCTTCACCACACTCAACGGACAGAAAATTCAGACCCCACCCATGATCGAGCATGACTACCTCGCTGTACTGGCCAAACCCCGATACACCAGCTTTGTGCATGACAATCCTCTTTTGTATTGTGACAGTCTGAGTTCAAGTATTCTTACCCGGTTCTTCGGTTTGACAACGAAGCGCTTTCCCGTGTCCACTTCTCGTGCACGTTCGTTGATCTGGAAGGCTTGGAAGGACCGCGTGGACTTCGACGGCATTATTGTTCGGTGGATGGACGAACGCCTACTGAGAAGAGACAAGACGCTTGCTCCTTACTGGCGCAGCAGAGATCGCGGCGATCTTGCCTCAGCCAAGAAATATCTGGACTTACGCGCCGATACAATTACGGCCAGTGCAGACCTGGACGACAACATCTCCAGTTGGACTCCCTTGGCTGTCAAGATTAGTGATCTGTTCAACTTCGGACCAGGCGGTGATGCTGTTGTCAACACAAGATCTAAGGACTTTGGCTCTGATACCGAGAAATCACTGCACGTCATGGCTGCGGACAATGGTACCTGGCCAAACGAAGGAGGTGGTGTTTCCGCTTGCCGCCGTGATATGATCAATTCCCTGCGGACGATCAAGTGGCATATGATCTGCGAATCTGCAAACGACTTTGGTGTTCCCAAGCATCAGACAGAGCAGAACATCTTGTCACTGAAAGTGGTTCCTCTTTGGGGTCTCGACTTCCTCACGCCCACGCATGGTCTCTTCAAGAACAAACTTGACTCCGAGGTCGAAAACGTCACTTCCGCCAGCGAGATGGACATCAAAATGAACTTCATCCCTATCTTGACGGCCTTGGTGAAGGGAGCCCGTGCTATCCACCTTTCCAAGGCTGATATCCAGCAGGCAACTAGAGCCTTGGTGAACCTTAATACCTATTTCCAAGACTCGCGTCATTGGACTCAGATCTGGGACAGTGAAATTGTGAAGGAGAGCTGGCGCGATCTCTGGCTGACTCAGGAGATGCCCAATGCAACCCCTTCGTCAGAATGGTACGACACTGAGCTTCCCACCTTGGCATCTCTCGACATCGCCCTTGAGCTCTGGTATCGCTACCTCTTCATCTTCTCCATTCCGATCCCTGAAAAGATTCCCAATGTTTTCCAGGCATCACATCACAGCGTCAGTGCGTCATATGGAGTTGTCTGCAAGATCAAGAGAAACTGTACATTGCAAATCTGGGACCATGCCATCAGCTGGCGTGAGACGAATCTCTGTCTTTCTTCTGCCCTCTGCAAGCTTTCGCCTTTTGTTCGCAATGCTCTTCTGGGCTTGATGCGAGTCACATCGGTTCTCACGCTGCACCACGCTGATATCATCCTGCCATGTGCCGACTTCTTCAACCCAGGCTGGGAAGTCGAAATTGGTACCTGTCAAGGAACCATTGAGCATCGCAATGTCTTCCGTCGCAAGGTTGATCCCGTGGTCAACGGTATCACCGACATGCAGAAGTTTGCTCCAGTTAAGGAGATCAAATCGCAGCGCCCTACAGTCACTATGCTGTCCCACGTTTGGTACGCCAAGGATATCAAGACAGCGCTCCTTGCCGCGGATATCATCATCAATCAATGGAAGTTTGATGACTACCATTTGGACATTTACGGTGCTATCGACAAGGCCCCAACATATTCCACAGAATGCCAAGAGATCATTGCTTCGAAGGGACTTCGTGGTCGAGTCACTTTGCGTGGTACTGCTGACCCGATGAAGGTGCTGGAGAATACTTGGCTCTTCCTGAACTCGTCTTTGTCTGAAGGTTTACCGCTGGCGCTGGGCGAGGCTGCTCTTACCGGTGCACCCGTTGTCTGTACTGATGTCGGAGCTTCCCTGCGTGTGTTGAGTGACCCCGATGACTTCTCCCGCTTCAGCGCCGTGGTTGCACCGAACGATGCCTTGGCTCTCGCCCGCGCGCAGATCACCATGCTTGGACTTCTTGGGGAATGGAGTAAATTTGCCGACGATACCGAGGCACCTCCTGTCTTGACTTCTGCACCTACCCCGGAGGATGTTGCTAAGATCACGCGTCGCATGTACGATAAGAGCGAACACCGCCGCAAGCTGGGTATGATGACTCGCAAGATTGTGCAGAAGTCCTTCAGTGGTGATCGGTACCTGCGTGAGCATGAGCAGATGCTCTGGATCGGAAAGTCCGCTAAGATCATGGCTAGCCGCCCCCACGCTAGTCTTAGCGAGCCCGCTGATGTTGCCACCGCTCTGCAGCAAACTATGCCAATTGACGAAGAAGTTATTACCATCCCACGCAGCGCAGTGAACTCCTGGCGCTCGTCCGCTGCGTCCGGCATGTCAAGCTTCTACAGCTCCGTGTCCAACTTCCCTATGCTGAATGCGAATCAACGCCCGTCGTCCATCCGGTCAAGCCTGAGCAATGCTTCTACCGACGCTAGCTCCTTCCTCCCTCTCCCGAGCAATGCCTCTTTGCCTGTCTTTGCGCCTCGTCAAACCCTCTCCTGGTCCGGGCTCACGGGTAACAAGTCGTCCAACGGTCACCTTTCCCCAACCGGCCGGCTCTCCCCCGTACTCAATCGCAACGGGCATCACTCCCGCACTCACTCACTCTCTACGGCTGGTCGAGAGCAACTGCGTGGACTTCAACGCGAGGACCTACGGCAGTACCGTAACTCGGACGTGAGTTTGGTCATGCGTGACGAGTTTCTCCAGTCCAGCTACTTCCGGGGTCTTGACAGTGGCAACAATGTCTGAATGACAGGTTGTCTCTCTTTTGATGCCGCTGCAGCTCGATCTTATACCCTGGTTGTTCCTGGCTCGATTCATTGTATCCGATCTTGTCAATACTTGTTGCTCTTTTCGTCAAAATAAATATCCCTATTTGTTGTACATATAATCATGTGTCAATGTTTTGTTCTTGTGTTTCCCTCGCATAGCTTCGATATCACTCCCCACTTCCCATACAGCTCTTTTGCTATCTCCAAGAAGACGTTGCGATTCAACCACACATGCTTGTTTGCACACTCTTTCTCCTGGTTGTATAAAAGTCACAGCATTGGGGCGATGATTGGCGGAACTCTACTTTCCTTGATAGACTACACACACCAAGAGCGTTGAGAATTATTCAATTGGAAACCGTCGACATTGAAAGCATCATAAATAGTAGCATAAATGTACATCAGTGGACTAAAAGGATCATTCTTGTCTCGATCTGATTTGTTGTCAAGACAAAAAAAAAACACGTGATGCGAGACCGCAAAGACGTCATTGCCATCGATCGTCTTCCCCGCTCTCATTGCAACTCGAAGGAGAGATCAAACCTACCTCCAAACACGACCCTCTTGGACGGAGTACAAGGGAGAAGAAGAGGTTTCAGCGCACAATGACTGCACCCGAGCTTGAGACCTACCCCGTCGGCAGCCGCAAAGAATCCGAGCGCATGGTCCGGGATTGGGGATTTAGCCATGTCTTCACCTGGACAGATGGGAGGTATGTCTACCCTACCAGCGACGACACAAGTCCGATATGCTGAATATGCGATCCGCTGACGAAAACCGTCATCCAGCAATGCGCACTACCCGCCTCATTCGCACTCTGGGTTGACGACCCATCTGATCCGCCAAGGGAGTCTGACCATCACGTACCCGGAGGATAATGCTGCGATCCATGGAGGAGAGGTCAAGAAGGAGACGTGCGGCGTGGGCGCGAGGTTAGATGTGCCGGCGGGAAAAGTACATGAGGTGTGGATTGGACCAGAGGGATGTGAGTATGTTATTGGAGAATGAATGTGGAAGTCATGGTCCATCCATCTACTGTATCGTCTTTTGCGACTTCAATGCGACCTGCCACCGACCCGTCGGGAGTCACCCCGTGATTGATTCTTCACCGCTATTTTACTTTGCACCACTGCTGGCATCGTGGACTCCTACCCTGAACTGCTTGAGGAATGCGTAGAATTCGGCAGAAAAGAGAAGGAGAGATATTCTGGCTGGATCATGCAGCAGACAGATCATATCGATCTGGGCAGTCTTTTTGCCTGCAAGACAAGGCTGAAAGAAAGCGTCAGTGCTGAAAAATGCCCCGCACCCACCTCACTCGAAAGGTATTGCATTTGGACAGGCAGCCTTGCAGCACTCCGGATGCCTGATTGTCTGCTCTCTTTGCTGCTTCGGCTTGGAAGTCAAAGTAGACGTCATTAGCAACATCAGTCATACCGCATCCTCAGAAAAGTTGGGGTGAAAAAAATGCAAAGGAAGAGCTAGTAGTAGCCTTATCCTTATAAGGCCAGTCAACAAAGGTTAGTTTTGAAGGTTGAAACAATTCGTCTCCACTTCACGTGGAGAACCAAAACTCTCACGGACAACACCCAAAAAAAAACAAGAAGCCGGAACTTTCTTCCACCAGCCTTACTCCCAGCAATTCCTGCTACTTGGTTTCTCCTCAGTTGTATATTCCATTTCATTGATTCCGCTGTCCTGAGCCTCCCTCCGCGTTCTACACACGGCCGGCTATTTTTGGCTCATTCCGATCCGAGTGCTCTTGAACCCTCCCCCACCTTCAACCACGGCCCGCAAGCATCACAACCAGTCGGTGTGGACCAGGCTACAATCTAGGCTGGGACAACAAGGACAACACAACGGAAAGACAGGGATGGTCGGAATCACAGAACAGACCAGCAATGTCACTCTGGACTCATCGCAGCCCGTGGCCAAACCGGAGACCAAACCCACCTTCTCACCTCCGGTCCTCACATACCTGGACAAAATCTACAGCTCGTTGACTTCATTGTCCCAGCCAGACTTTGTCACGGAGATTCAACAGGAGACTCGCACGCGAGATGCAAGTGACAAGGAAGGCGCAAATCCCCTGGCATCCTTGCCAGCATTCTATGCTTACATGGCGAGTCCCGCGGCTTCTGCCTTGAAGCCGGTCGATCGGCCTGATCTCTCAGCTCCAATCACAGACTATTATATCTCCTCCAGTCATAATACGTACTTGACAGGCAATCAGCTTTATAGCGACTCGGATGCGAGTGCCTATACCAATGTACGTTGCCCCTTTGGACCGGTCATTCTTTTCGTTGCGTTCAAAAGCCAACTGTAAGAGGGTAACTCGCGTCAATACTGTATAAATGTATTCGCACGATGTTCCATCTTATGTCGAGCCATCATCGATACCAAGCGACTCTGCCTTGACGCGAAAGAAAAGCAGACAGCTGATGTGTCTTAGGTATTGCTTCGCGGAGGAAGATGTGTCGAGATTGACATCTGGGACGGGAAGGGCAGCTCCGAGAGCTCGCAGGACGAAGACACCAGTAGCAGCAGTAGCAGCAGCAGTAGTAGCGATGACTCGAGCTCTGATGAAAGCGCCGCTAGGCCCCAGTTGCCTCGCCGTCGCAAGTCGAAGATGGAGAGACTCAGAAAAGCGACCGAGAGCCACCCGCGTCTTCACGCGATTTCCGAAGAAGTCGGCAAGTTAGAGGGCTTCTTGGGCCATCATCGATCATCGTCGTCTGGAAGCAAGCCTCCAACGACGAAAATGCCGCCCGAAGAAACAGCTCAGGTTCCGGCACGTCCAGAGCCGCGCGTCCTCCACGGCCACACCCTCACCAAGGAGGCCAGTTTTCGAGATGTATGCTACGCCATCCGCGATAGCGCGTTTGTGACCAGCGACCTGCCGGTGATTGTGAGTCTTGAGGTGCATGCCTGTCATGAACAGCAGCACACCATGGTGGAGATTATGGAAGAGGCGTGGAAGGGGATGTTGATCGAAGTGACGCCTGAGATTGAAGCGACCAAGACGCCGCCGCCCCTGGAGGAGCTGAAGCGGAAAATTCTCATCAAGGTGAAATACGTTGCCCCAGACAGCGTGGACAAGCACGAGGACCCGGAAGAAGAGGAGAAGCAAGTATATCTGAAGCATGTTCAGACGCTCAAACAGCAAGGCACACCACTAGGCCCCGCGAGCACATCTCCTGAGACGCCTGAAGCCCCTGCTTCGGCTCCCCACAAACCGTCGAAGATCGTGCATGCTCTGAGCAAGCTGGCCGTTTTCACCAAAGGTTTCCACTTCAAGGACTTTAAGCAGCCAGGTATGTTAAGATTGATCCACTTGCTTTCCATGAATTGTTGCTCACTTTGAAACACCACAGAGGCCAAAGTGCCAAGTCACGTATTTTCTCTCTCGGAGAATGCAGTACGAGAGGCACATATCAAGGACCCTAATGCGCTATTCGAGCACAACCGCCACTTCTTCATGCGCGTATACCCCAAAGGGCTTCGTCTAGGGTCCTCCAATATGGACCCCGGTTTCTTCTGGCGGCGCGGCGCCCAGATGGTAGCATTGAATTGGCAGAATCTCGACAAGGGGATGATGCTCAATCACGGGATGTTCGCAGGCGAGCACGGCTGGGCGCTCAAGCCCCCCGGGTATCGAAGCTCTGACGCGGAATCGATCATCGTCCAACGACGACAACTCAACCTGTCCATTGAATTTATCGCCGGTCAAAACCTGCCACTGCCGCCAGGCCAGACAAGCGAAAAGAAGTTCCACCCCTATGTGTCTTGTATCCTTCATCTTGATACTCCAGATGATGACTCTGGCGACTCCGCAAGCGATGATGAATCAGACTCCGAAAAAGCCGGCTACAAGCGAACCACCAAAAGTGCAACGGGGTCGAATCCGAATTTCGAGGGCCAAAAGATCGAGTTCCCTCCCATACCCAACGTCGTTGAGGATCTTAGTTTTGTCAGGTATGTGCTCTCTGACGACCGTTCTTTCGGACGTTGTATGCTGATCATGGGATAGGTTCAAAATCAAGGATGACGAGTTTTTCCGTGATTCGCTTGCTGGGTGGGCGTGCATACGACTCAGCAGACTTCAGCATGGCTACCGTTTTGTTCATATATATGACCGCGCGGGAGTGGATACTGGTGGTGCTCTGCTGGTCCGAATCACGAAGACCATGACTTGATCCTATCAGTTTACAGTCATCTCGGGTCGAAGTTAAGAATGTGAATTGAGATTATACCCATGCTCACGCGTTGACAGCAGGTCGCACGCGAAGCGCTGCATGATATAGGTTGGAAGACACTGGTAATTCATCAACTTCTGCTTTCCATGAAGTAAGAATTGGCTTGAAGGGGAGGTAAATAGATCATGATCAGGTTGTCCCTTTGGAGTCTTTTCTCCTGCGTAGCTTGAGACCGTGCACTGCGACAATGGTGTTCCTTCTTTTAGGCTGTCTAATCACTATACAAGCTAGTTAATTCTCCAATGCAGTCAGGATAAAGGCAGACGTGAACATCGTATGAGCTCTAAGTAAGTGTAGTGTGTCGTTGCAACCGCATCTCAATTATGACGTGGTCCCAGCCGACCGATCGGCTTGCGAACTGGGGCGAACTTGGAAAAGCTGGGGTAAATCTCGAAATGGAAACTCGAAGCGCCGCCCGCGGCCGGCAGTCGGGGGGTTTGTTTTCTACCCCGCGCTTAGGCCTACTGGATTCATTGATTACCTCTCCTCCCCATCCAACGGTCCCTTCCCTGTTCCTATTCTGCACCCGAATCGGTGGAAATCTACACAGCTCCTGCCCAGCGATTTATCCAGATTCTCAGCACCTCAAAAGGGTGTACCCTCCTGACAACCAACCAACCGTCTCCATGGCAGATGCAGCAGCAGCAGCAGCAGCAGCAGCAGCAACCAAAGCGACACCCACGCCGCCTAAATTTACCAGATGCAGGACCGGGTGTTTGCGATGTCGCACGCGACGGCGCAAGTGTGAGTTTGTGTCCCACTTCTTCCTATCTTTTCTTTCTAGGCACCTACCTACTACCACCATCCTTATGGAAGCTCAATTGGAAACAACTTAATGCAATCATTTCTGAACTTCTTGACGTTTGCAGTGACTCCCTGCTAACATTTTGTCTCTCTCCGGGAAACACAAACAGGCGATGAAGGCAAACCCCGCTGCCAGAACTGCGTGGACAAGAATTTCGTTTGCAGCTATGGGATGCAAGTCACTTTTCTCTCGAAGAATACGTACACGGTGCCTGCGAAAGAACTCCGGACTCCGAGGTCGACGAAGAGACGGTTTCAGACTTTGCGGGTGCGTTTTGATTTTGGTTTCTTGGGCGTTTTATGGTTGAGGGGCTTTCTTTCATCCCGGTTCTTGTTGAATGGGATGTGGTTTTGGTTTCTGTTGGGAATCTCCAATAAAGACTCGTGTGTGTTTACTAATACTCATGTTTCTAGTTCATTGAAGAGGATCCTCTGGCCTTGAATGGGGTAGATGGCAATACTGTTGGTGAGGAGGAAGAGGAATTGGAGTTGGATTCTTCTTCTTCCTTTGGTACCCGGTCGGTGGGTTCTCGTCATGAGCGAGCTAAGGAAAAGCAAGAGGGAGGGGACGTCCAGTCCGGCTTGGGTGGAGAAGATGCAAGTCCTCTACGGGTAGAGGGTCCAGCAGATCGCGTCGGTGATGACCGTCAACGTCATGAAGATGGGCCCTTGATTGAAGACGAGGTATTGCTCGGGAGCGGCCACGGCTTCTTTAGTGACAGGGATACGTCGGCTGTTCAGGGGCTTCTTGCGCTGGGCTCGAGTATAAACGCCACTGATCAGCTTGCGCTGGTTCATGATATCTCCTACCTCGAGACACCGGAGCCGATCGCGGGCTCTTCACCCATCATGACGGCCACTTCAGCCAACCAAGCAGACACTGGCACTCTGGCACGACGGCGCGAGGACTCTGTCGCTGTTGGAATGTCGCAGATGATTGAGCTGGGTTCATCGCCTTCAATCATGGATGATGAGGAGCGGAAGTTGGAACTTTTGCGTCATTATCGGTATTTTGTCGCTCCCTGGGTAAATATACCTATTTGCTGCTATCGGTCGGTGAAGGCAGAGGCAATTCCGTGGCTAACTCCTGAGATGTCACAGCTAGATATCTGCGACCTGAAACATCCTTTTGGGATCATAGTCACTCAAATGGCGACACGCTCTAAGCAGATCTTGTCGACGTTGCTGACGCTATCGGAAGCATCTATCCTTCACCAGAATCACCAACAGCCTAATGCACTCAGTCGTGGAAGACCTTTACTCAGACCTATACACCTTGGGTCTGGGCTTGCTTCTGAACTCACGGAGACGGCACTTTTATCAATTCTACAGAGGTTGCATTTCTTAGTGTCCGACCTTTCTCACGGCTGGAGCACTTTGCAGAATGACAACCTCTGCTTGCTAGAGCCTCTGCTTGAACATTCTTTGCTCTTGAACATCGAATCATCTATCTATTGGATGTTTCTCAGACTAGGTTTGTCCGATGTGCTAAGTTCCCTCAAAGGATGATTTTGCTAATACTAGATAGACTTGAGTGTAGCGCTCGCGAATGACACGGCCCTTCGGATCCCAATTCCCTCCGGCCCTGTGCCAAACCTGGAACTACTGTCGCGTACCCATGATATTCATGAAAGAGTCTCGCTTTATGCACGTGTCCTTCTTTGGCTCTTTGGGAAAGCATTGATGGTATGCCATGAACAACACAACCCACGCAACTTTCCTGGTTGCCATCAGATCCTGGACAGTTGGCTCCAAGCGTTCGATGAACTCGACCGGTGGTATGCTTCACGGCCACAAGAGTTTCGCCCATTGGTTGAGCTAGAGGGCGATGACAATATCTCAAATACAGGAAGCGGGTTTCCTCTAGTAGTCTTTGCTAATGGAGTGG
Source organism: Aspergillus fijiensis CBS 313.89 (assembly GCF_003184825.1). Lineage (NCBI taxonomy): Eukaryota > Fungi > Ascomycota > Eurotiomycetes > Eurotiales > Aspergillaceae > Aspergillus > Aspergillus fijiensis. The sequence goes on along the minus strand of NW_024468992.1, from coordinate 421,724 downwards.
GTGCATACTGCAATCAGCTCTATCACACCGCTGCGCTCTTGCTTCTGCAATGCAAGCCACGCACCGCGCTCCTCAACCCACAGGCTCGATATCTCTCTCCTCTCTGGCATTCTCAGCGAATTTGCGGCATTGCACTAAACAATGACTGCCGTGACTGCTGGGATCCTTGTCTGGTCGCCTCCTTCCTCGTTTCTGCGCGGACTATGACACACGAATCCCAGCAGAATGCAATTCTGCAGGGCTTTGAGCGAATCTACTCAATCACTGGGTGGCATATAGGCCAGTATCTGAGCGATCTTCAGCAGGACTGGTCGTTTCTGGATGGCGTCTGACGTGCTTCGCCTGTAGTGTGATGTACCTGGCAAGATATCATAGACATGGTGCTCCATCATGCAAACGTTATCGGCAGCCCCAAGCAGATTCCAAATCGCGGATCCGCCAACATGTTCCCCAGCCAGTTTCAGCCTCGATACCTCGGATCAGATTGATGATCTCTTTGTGTTCCGATCTGTGACTGAAGAGCTGACCTGCAATCCACAATGGCTGGATTGAATTGTTCAGACATCCTTGATGTGGATTGGCCAGCGAGATACCACAGATTCGGCGTGCATGCCATAGCGGAAAGAGGGCCGGTGATCGCGGCAGCCGTACACCCTTCGGCAGCACTTTCAACAGCAATATACATGCAGTGTGATAAAGTTGATTTGATGATATTGCAGCCCAGTGGACAAACAAGATATGAGGGAAAGGCTTGCGGCTGACAGTTTGAACTGGAAGCAACTCGTCTGGCCGCTCCGACAGCCAGCACTGGAGGCCGTTCCAGAGCAGAAGCCAACGGGTCTGGAACTCTTCGGTAGTACAGCCATTGTCTTCGCCCAACTCGACGAATTTTGTGCGATCCGAAACAAGTTGTGTCGCCTTCATACACAGATAGACTGCGTAATTCGCGTGCATGTCCGGGGATTTGACACTCTGGAAAAGTCGATATGCATCCTCGTCTTGACAGCCTGGAGGCGACCACTTGCAAGGATGTAGGAGTGTAGTTTGCGTGCCATCAGAAATGAGTGCACCGCAGAGGTCTGACACAAGTCATTAGAAAGTTTTCTTTCGGCGGAGTATGGCTGCTCTACCACGGAGAGCTCCAGTCGCAATAGATAGAGAGACTCACCCATCCTCGCATAACACCAGAAAACCGCCTGTAAAACTCCCTGGCTGAAGCCGTGGATACCAAACGCACTGAATAACGCGGCGCATCCCTCCAGGTGACGGCGCCAATCTTGTGCCCGAGCCGACATCATCTCCAAGCAGCAAAGAAGCACGCAAGCTGCGACAACCTTCGTGTCGCGCACCTGGAGAAGTGGACTCAACCGCCGAATCGCCTCCTGGTACAGTTCAAGACTATCATACCAATTCCGAACGCCATTCTTACGTTCGATCTGCCTTGCTGAGAGAGCAAGTATGGCATAAGAAAGAGCCGGGAATTCTTGGGCAAGAGCAGGGATCTGATAACGGAAGGTGCATTGTGAGTCGAACATGTCCAGCTACAGATTTGATCAATACGTTATCAGCATGGCCAGCTCTGAGCTAAGCTAGTGCGCGTGATCAAAGGGCAAAAAGAAGATCGACATACCCATGGCGCCACTTCAGTAACATAATTCTTGAGGTACTGTATATGCCTTCCCTCAGACAATGGAGCATGCCATGAATCCCTACTGTCCTTGGGTAGGGGTTGGGACAATTGTTCCAGGTGGTCCCCACTTCCGGCCGCGTCTGGGCTAGATGCCCGGGTCGGAACCGCCGAATTGGCCAGGGAAAAAAGGAAACATCGCAGTTCTTCCTGGGACGCCAGAAAGTCCGGGTCTTGTGAGAAGCCATCTTGCGTCCAGCTGCCAGCCGCCGGCGATTGGAATGAGCCGCAATCACCACCCGAATTGGAAGAACTGTGCAGATTGGCGCCGTCAAGGTTGCATGGACGATCGGTGAGATTGTGGGCTATCAAGGGGCCGAGACCGATCTCTATCTCTGGCGGCTGAGATTGCTTATGCTGAGCATCATCGAGACGCTGCCGCTTTGGGGTGGGCTCAACGGCTTGGTCGACCGGCATGGGTCGCTTGTCCATCCTTTCCTTGGTTTCCTTGGTTCGGAGCCGATTTTCCAATCTAGATCATGCTAGACAAGCGATAAGGGATGTAACAGGAGACGAGAAGGCTGCTGCTGCTGCTGCTGCTGCTTCTGCTGAGCTGGAGACAGACTGCGACGCAACCTGGGAGGGGTTCGTTCTCTTCCAAGTTCCTTGGTAGACAACCGATCTCGAAAGGGCCACCTCGGCTCTAGTGCGATCGACAGCGCGGGGTATGGAAGTGGAAACCTGCTGTTTGTGGCTTTCGCTTTCCCCAGATTTTCAGACATTCACCAATTGTTTCCGTTCTTCTCATCAGAACTGGGCTTTCGCAAGGTAACATGGACAGGAATGTCAGCCAAAGCGCAGATCCCCCATGGGCAGTTGTGGGATGAGTTTAGTCCTATTGCGGGGTTGAAGCAGCACTCCGGGGTAACATTCGGTTGCCGTAGCCTCCCCTTGCCCGATCGGGACATCCCGTGACCGACTCTTCTGTCTCGGCTCGAATCATCATGGATGATCGATGTTACTTCCGTCTTCTCGGCATCTCTCGTCCGACTTACCAGCCATCGATGACGAGATTAATTGCTCTCCATAGAGCGGGATGTATCGGTCTCTTGCTAGGTTAATCGCCTAACATGCTGGTCCAAATGGCTGGTAGCAAAACGCCACTGGGTGTTCCCTTCCATGGCGGCTAGTACATATATACCTTGCATTCAGCCACTCACCTCACACGCGATCAGACGCGATGTCTTGTGAACATTTACATATAATTGCAAGCAATACAGGAGCAAAATGGTGCAGATCAATATGTTTGGGACAGGCTTCACCCTGCAAGCCGCCATCTGGGCAGCCTGTGGAATGGCCTTCATCCTCTTCGGTAAGTCAAGAGACTCGTCAGTTTCAACAGCAGCAGCTTAGCCGGACTTCTAACTCACCTATCTTCTCCTCCAGGTTACGATCAGGGTGTCTTCTCCGGGATCGTGGAGAATGATGACTTCCTCGACACCATGAATCATCCCAATGACAGCCTCACAGGCATCATTGTCTCCATTTACAACCTGGGCTGCTTTGCCGGCTGTCTCGTCAACTTCATGCTGGCAGAACGGCTGGGAAGACGCAGAGCAATGTGGTTTGCTATGGTCTGGGTCATAGTAAGTAGGCTCTCGTTCGGGTCTCAGAGTGTCTCCTTCATCCATGGGGCGGGAATCGCTCATGAGCTGATGAAGATGATGATGGTCGATTAACCTCCCGACAGATTGGAGCTACTCTGCAATGCTCCGCCTTCTCAGTACCGCATCTGATGATCGGTCGCTTTGTCACGGGCATTGGCACTGGGATCGAGACATCCACAGTGCCCATGTACCAGGCAGAACTATGTGAGGCCAACAAGCGCGGACGGCTTGTCTGCAGCGAACCCCTCTTAGTGGGTGTGGGAATTGTCATCAGGTAAGTCAAGTCGCTTTGACCGGGGGCCATTGCAGGCTATCCTTTCTTCATGCTAAGGCTACATGCAGTTACTTCTTCGACTATGGTATGGGATTCGTCGGCGGTCAAGTCGCTTGGAGACTTCCTATTGCATGCCAGATGCTCTTTGCGTTTGTGAGTGATCCTGTTCTCATTCAGGGACCGAGACGCAAGACTGACACTCGGATAAGGTGGTGGTAATCCTCGTGTTCGGGTTGCCCGAGTCTCCGAGATACTGCTACAAGGAAGGTCGTCGCGACGAAGCACTGCAAATCCTCAGTGATGTTTACGGTCGTCCGAAAGATGACCCGAAGATCCTTGCTGAGCAGGCGGAGATTCTGGAAGCCCTTGCTGTGGAGACGCAGCATGGGGAGTTCCAGTGGAGGTATGTTCTCGTAGACACAATTCGGGGCGGGGGCGGCACCCTGCTAACCCTTACAGAAACATCCTCAAGCATGACAAGGTCTCAACAGGCCATCGAGTGTAAGTCTGATCTCCTTCAAAATTACCGATGTGTCATCTAATCCGCCGGTCACAAGTCTTCTTGCCTACGGGATGCAATTCATGAACCAAGTCGGCGGCATCAATCTCGTCGTGTATGATCTAATCCACACATCCCCAGGTCTCGAGTTCGCAGATTTCCCAGGCTAACAAAAGTCCTCAGCTATTTCATCCCCACCGTGCTGAACAGCAACGTCGGCCTCAGCAAGAACCTCTCCATGATCCTGGGAGGCTGTGTCCAGATCATGTTCGTGGTGGGCAGTATATTCCCGACCTTCTTCGTCGACCGGGTCGGTCGCCGAGCGCCCATGATTTGGGGCTCATTCGGCCTGGGGATTTGCATGATGATGGTGTCCGTCCTGCTCAGCTTCAAAGGCCACGCCAACGAGCACGCGACCTCGTCCGCGGCGGTGGCTTTCTTCTTCCTCTACATGCTCATCTTCGGTGCCTCCGTCAACTGCATCCCATGGTGCTATGTCCCGGAGATCTTGCCTCTGCATGCGCGCGCGAAGGGCACGGCTATCGGGATCTCGTCCAACTGGATTTGGGTAAGTCACATTTTTCTCCAAATTAGCAACCCACGGTGCGGGCCCCCGAAATCCATACTGATGGTGGTGCTGGATGAAAGAACTTCTTCGTCGTCATGATTACGCCGATCATCATCAATCGCCTGCAGTGGAAAGCCTACCTCATCTTCATGTGTACGAACTTGGCCTTTGTCCCGCTGATCTACTTCTGCTATCCCGAGACAGCCAACTTTACCCTTGAAGAAATAGATTACTTGTTCACCAATCCGGACAAGAGCGCGGTGCAAGCGTCCAAGGAGCTTGTGAAGGAGAGGAAGAGACACCGGACCGCGCCATCGCACGTCGTCGTCTCCCAGGTGAGCCAGGTTGTCCAGCCCGGCAAAGAAAAGGGCCATGAGAGCATCACGTCGAGGGTCTCCGATGAGCATATCGAAGATGCACGCGGCTAGAAGGAGATGCACAACGGGGGTAACTCTCTTTCTGTGATGTGTTGAAGGTGACAGGGGCTACGCCAGTGCTGCTTTGCTGACCATGCGCTTGCGGCCGGGGTTATACCTAATCACTATCACTAGTAGCGACTGCAGGCATGGTAACATTGGGGCTACAAAGGAATTGTTCGGGGTGGCGCATCAGCGATGATAGTGCGGTGATCAACCCCTGCCAATAGACGATAAGCTAGGTATACAGCCTTCCAGATGGCGTTTTCTCCCGAGATACACCGAGAAAGTAGGGTACTATAACCGCACATCTGGCCATTGGGCGCAAGCCACATGCCGAAGATTATCCAGTCAGGTTCCTTGTGTAGGGGTCAAACAAGTTGTGCCTCGCGGTGCGACATGCCCAGAAAGCGCAATGACTCGGAGAGCAAGCTGCTGGTAGGCTCTACTGTGATCTGTATCCCACCTCTTGACCAATCCCTACATGATCATGCCTGAAGTGTCAGATGCCAAACAAAGAAGTGACAACTGCAGTGTAAATGCGCATGGCAGCCGTTCCCCACAGGAAGGGGACGGATGAGGTGAGCTGTTCTCTGATCTGGGACAACACAAGTAGACGGCTCTTGATGATGTAAATTGGCATGCATATTGAGAACGTCAAGCGCTTGCAGGCATATGCAAGATACACTGTCCATCAATCATAAAGTGCCGCCAACGAAAGAAAAAAGAAAAGAAAAGAAAACTCCCCACCAAACCCCCTTCCGGGGCTCAACCGTGATTCACAGAGTGAAGAATGACCAGAGCTGCGGGCACTTGGGGAGATTCTGCATCGAGTACGGAAGGTTAAATGCAGTGTCTTTCATGGTTAAACTTGCGGTGTGGCGCCCCTCCAAGGTGTGGAATGCCAGCCTCGGATTGGCTGCAGTTGTCGCTGCTTCCGCACTACTGTGTTTGAATCGTGAAGAGGTGATCGAGATGTGCTGGTTGATGGAAGATTGAGAAATCACAGCAAACTTAGTCCATTTTCCCTCCGTTTGCGCGGGGGAGAGAGAGGGGGAGGGGTCAACGGGGGGGTGTAGATGATGAAACTTTGCGTGCGCGATCAAATACGAGGGAACTCAAAAAGAGGAGCGATAGACCTCGAGCAAGAAAGATTAGGAGGGGTAAGATTGATTGAGGCAAGAGTGGACAATCCTTCTGGGAAGGGGAGCAAAAGCAACCCGTTCTCAGTCTCTGACTGGAGAGTTGGGAAAAAACCGAGAGGGGTGTGCGGAGAGAAAGAGAACAACATAAAACAAAAAGTGACAGGTCAGATTTGACCAATATCAGAAGTGCCGCTTTTGGGGTTGAGGGGACTGGAATTGGGGTTTGCCGACTTAGTGTGACAGGCAACTCTGCACTAGTTGCGGGAGTCGACCAATTCAATCAAGCAACTGGACTGCTTGAAAGACTCAATCTCCAGCGCCCTTTGTGAACTGTCTAGCTGCCTGTGCCGTTCGCGTAAGGGTGAGAAAAAAAAAACAGGATTAAGGCACAACAAACATCCTCGATCGACGATCTCCTGTCATCCGATGGGGCAAGCGAATAAGTTCAACGGCCCCACAGTTTATGTATCCGATTGCAATCGAAGGTGCTGCGCCAGATAAGTGGTACTAGTAACACCGGAGCTGCGTAGCACCGGTCACGCAGCTTTTTGAGACCAATGGCTGAGATTTAAGAGAGAGAGACCGATCAGAACCTGCTGTGGAGTGCGAGAATGCGAGATTCCCCGGCTGCGATAAGGTTCACTTTCACTTGTCAACGCTCCACCAGCGAAGCATCGTCGGCGGGATGCAAGACATGGATGGCATAAGATCGGTCTTCTCGGGCTCCTTCACTCCATACCAATATCTCTCGGTCGCAATTGGAAACAGGATCGGACTGGGTAGCCAAGAAGGCAAAACAAGAAAGAAGAAATAGAAGAACAAAAATGGTTAATAAATAAAGGGAGATAGGAGAAAGCCCGAGTGGGGACATCAAACAAAGAAAATGATAGACGAGCGTTGAGACCGCCAACAACAACAAAGGAGGGCGGGCCTTTGGAGATGCACCCCTATGCGCTCTTACTGCCATGATAGTGTATAGAACTGAGCAATATCCAGGTTTCCCTCTCGTCCCAAGAAACTGGTTGTCTAATGTAGCTGATCCGTTTCGATCATTGGCCCATCTACCCGCGATCCCGTCGATTAATTCTGGTTTGCAGTAACAAATCGCAGGGGCTGAATGACGACAAAGACAATGAGCAAGCAAACAGCAATAATAGCTGACTCTGGTAACATCACTTGTCGAATGCGCTATCCAGGCACAGAGGAGAGATAGCTCAATGTGAAGCACCGAACTTCATCCTACTCGGCATTCCTTGGGTTAGGCGCAGTTAGCGAAGCCAGGCCCTCCATTGTGGGACCAGGTGTCGCAAACCCCATGTCTTGCCTGACAAACCCGGTAAATCTGACCTAGCTTGATGAGGTTTTCAGCCACGACGCTTTCTGCCGCTCACCGTTCAGCAGCGCATCGAGAGTATCAATCAGATTTGGGCAGTGTGAGTGTGGCCGTTGCGGAGGAGCGATTGTTCATTAGACGTTTCAGGAAGGACTTTGAGCACGTCAGTTACGGTTGGTGATACTCGGACATCCATTGGAGTACAGTACAAAACTGCTGCCCAGCTGTGCCATCAATTCATCGCAATCGGCGCCAAGTCTCTCAACTCGCTAGCTCCGAACATCGAATTAGATGAAGTGTGACCTATACACTGTCAGTCATAGGCGGTCAAGCATCTGAAGCTCATTCTGGATTGCAAACACCCAGTATCGCTGGGTTCTGATAGCTATGTATAGATTTGTTGAGCGGGATATCAATGTATTTGCACCAGTCACGCACCAGTCACAAGTGCAAGTCGCAAGTCCGAGTGGAGAATACCGAATACCGAGTTTCCACTATCTGGATGAATTAACGGTTCCCATTTCGCGTTTCACAGGTGGCGCTTTTCTTTTTCCTCTCCCTGGAGATTTTTCGATTTGGCTTTTTTGTTTTCAACTTTTGATTGCCCAGCGCTTCTCATAATCACTAGTCACATCAGGGATAGCTGAACATGTATCTATCACGCATCGCAAGTTCCCAGCTGAAATCGCTTTGAAATGATTTTCTCATTGGCCGGGTCGAGCAATGCAAGACATGAACGGGAAGATCCGAGTAACTTGGATAATCAATGCGGCCGACATGACATGTTTGTTGCCCACCAGGGTCCATGTAGATTGGTACCTTGGATGCATAATTTTTAATTTTAGTCGTGTCTCCAATCGACAGGTCCGGGCTAGAGTGATGATCTCCCGATGGATACACAGAGTGTCTCCTGGTCTAACGGATGTTTGAGAAAGCCAATAAGCCCATCCCATAACGAGGTATATAAAGAGCAGCAGGGCACCTACCATCGGGCTGTATACTCATCAGTCAAACCACATACTTATCCAAGCAAAGCACGCACACTTTCTTACCCAATTGTTCAGTGAAAGCTCACCTTCAGTATCTTCCATCTAAGCCCTCAAACCTGAGACCATATTTTTTCCAGTCACCATCTTCTCATCGTCACGCGCCTGTCGCAAACTCGACCTATCAACACATCAATCACAATGACTGTGAGTTTTTCCGAGAAAAGCCTTATGATTATGATTCGTGCATCATGATCTCTGACACCAATTCCCCTCAAAACAGATGCCAGGAGCGCGTTGCCCGACCTGCGCCAAGCAGGGCAAAGAAGTCTGGGTCATCCCTGGCAAGAACTGCCACATCTGCGGAACTCCCGTCGGCTGATTTGAACAAAGTGTGAGGCGTCCTCCTGAGAACTGTGAAAATTAAACTTCCTGCTAATGAGGACGAAGATCAGTGAACAATTTCTGACACTCAGATCTCAATACCATTTCTTGGCGGGAATTTTCGTTTTGTTCTACCTTCCGGGGATAACAGAAGAGAGAGAAGAAGAGAGGCCACCCGCTTCCGAGGAGGGGGGGGGGGGGGAGGGAAATATCACGACGTGCTTGATCTCCGGGAACTCTCATGTCTTGTCTCTTCTGGTTTTCAACTTTCTGAATTGGAAAATGGGAATTGATGGGCCCGTGACACCGGTTGGGGGCGGGTGGATGAGGCGCGCGCTATCAGCTGAGGGGAGACTGAGCGCTCCTCAGCAAAGAGAAGGTGTTTCTCGGGCATCCATCCCTCGACAGCAGTCGGCGGCGATGGGGAAGGGTATTTCTTTTTCTCGGTGTACGATAGTGAAGGATCGAAAAGCATATAACGCAAGCGCCTTGAGGGAGACCAGTGGCAAGTTCGAAGAAGATAGAATGTGTGTGCGTGTGAGTGAGAATGCTCAGTAAAGGAGTTGTACGGTTGATACCGTGGGATTTTCTATACCTCCTGAGGTTGGGGACTAGTTCAGTAAGGGAAGGCGCCTGACAGGGAGGTCTGCAGCCTGAGGCAGTCCTTTCCAACTCACTACTTCCAAGTTTCTCATTTCTCCTTCTACGAAGTTCATGCAACTACCCTGACTCATCGTCGCCCTTCCTCCAGATCTCAGTCTCGTCAGCGTGGGCCCCATCTGCTCACTTCGGGCCATTCACGATAGACTGGATGTTATATCCGGGTGGATAGATCTCGAAACACACGAAGTACCCATACTTAGTAGAAGATCTCACCCGAATGACCTCCAGTTTCCCCTCAAAGATGCTAAGATCGCACCCGGCAATGATAAGCGACGTATGCAGCGCGGCACGCAGGTGGTGTGGCCCTTGCATGGGGCGTTCTCCTCCAATCCTAGCAGTCGAAGGCAACACTCTATCGAAACTATCGTGACCTCCGGCGGGATCTTGGATCTCAGAGGGGATGGATCCTCACCTGTCATGCTTGGCATGCCGATACTGGTCAACTTGTCTCCTCCGATCCCGTCTCTCGTCCCACTCCGGCCTCGGTGGGCACCGGACCGGACTGACTGCCGTGGCGGTAATCCCGCTAGAGCGCAGACGGCCCGGAACCGAAAGTGGGCTTTTTCTTTCTCTAGGGAATTTTCCTCCTCGGGTGATTGCTAGAGTGAGCATGGCGGAAGGATCGTGACCACACAAGAGGGGGTGTCTCGCCGGCGGACGAAAGAAGCTTGGAGGGAACCCATTTATTCCGGTACGTATATACAAAGAAAGAAAACGAGATTTGATAAAATTCTCATCATATGAACCAAAGAACGCCAGTCCGACAGAGAGCCTCGTAATCTAGCTAATGTGCCAAGATGGGCAACGAGCGCTTGACCCTACTCCACATCGACTCATCAGGAACTGGGTGATCGATGCGATGCCACTCGTCATTGAATGCATTGATGAGCCAGCTCGAGAGACCTAATTGACGAATTATTATCTCCTCCCGGAGGTACGCAGACGCAAGGAAGGAAGTTGACTTACGCTCGTAGACCATGGTGTGCGCATTGTGGAACGCAATGTTGTGATCCGAATCCGGGTACACATGCAGATCGTAATTCTCAACACTAGCCAAGTCCAGCTTATCAACCAACACAAGAGTATTCTGAAGATGAACGTTGTCGTCTGAGGAGCCGTGCATGACCAGGAATCGCACGGTTTCCTGGAGCGCAGACATGTCGGAAATAGAGGCATTGTCGAATCCCGTGGGATTGTGTTCGGGAGTGTGCATGTAGCGTTCAGTGTAGATAGAATCTATTTGATACATTGTCAATGTGAGGGTCAACCTTGTCTTTGGGGCTCGGACACGTACCGTAGAATCTCCAATCGGTCACAGGTGCAACAGCCATTCCGTATTGGAATGTTTGTCCTGCGTCTTGCTCGAGGGTCTTCAAGGTCATGAATCCGCCATAGCTCCAACCCCAGATTGCCATTCGGGTCGCATCAACATAAGTCTTCTGGGCCCACATCTTGGCAGTGGCAATTTGATCGTGAGCCTCATAGTAGCCTAAGTTGCCGCGGACGATGCATCGTGCTTTGCGGCCGATGTAGCCCGTGCCTCGGCCGTCAACAGTGACGACTATGTAACCCAGACTGGAGGCGATGTATGCCTGGAAATCGACGGTAAATTTACGATCGACTGTTTGTGAGCCGGGCCCGCCGTAGAGATAGAAGAGAACGGGGTATTTCTTGGCCGGGTTAAAGTGAGGGGGGCGACGTTCGACGACCTGGAGCGTGAAGCCGTCAATGGTGACATTTTGGTAGATCTCCGTCGGGATGGCGTATGTCTCGACCATACGAGCCAGGCCGGCGTTGTCCTCGATGGTTTCTTCGAGGATGATCTCGTCTGTCTCGGTATTGACAATTGCCTGCCATGGGATGGAGGGGCCCTTGTAACTGAGCAGTGCGTATCCGGTACCCTGGGAGAAGGAAACGTCGTAGTAGCCTGGTTTGGAGGTATCTGTAAGAGCCTTGAGGTTGGATCCATCAAAGTTCACTTGATACAGGTGGCGCTGGGTGGGAGCTTCTTTTGTTGCAATGAAATAGACGACGCCTCGGTGGGGATCAACGGCGGCAGGAGCTTCGACCACTTCCCATTCACCTGTGGTGAGCATGACTGGCTCGGAGTTATCGAGGGGCGCGAAGTATGCGAGATGGTCGTAGCCGTTGTGAATCACAGTGTCGAGGTAGCCATCGTGTGGCCGGCCATTGCTTGGATCAGCGGGAATGAACCTGGTATACTGGGATGGCTCCACCCAGCCGCCGTCGATGCTTGCAACGTCTTCAGTTCGAACAAGCTTACCACTGCGGGATTTGGTGTCTACTAGGAAGACTTTGAGAACGTCACTCTCTCTGTTTGTGGTGCGCACAATGACCTTGTCTGCACCTGCCCAGACCACCTCAATGATAATGCGATCCTCATCACTAAAGTCGCCGGGGATTTCAACTGTGAATACTTGTTGTTTCTCGACGTCGTAAAATTGCAAGTTGACAACAGGGTTGGGGGCGCCGGGCTTGGGATACTTGATCTCTCTCACTTCCGGATAATTTTCGAGTCCCGGGAGCGGCTCTTTTCCAGAGGGTCTCGAGAGGTGATACTGGACTGGGAATTCAGGCACGGAGGATTCGTTGGTGCGAAGGAAAGCGAGGTACTCGCCGCCGCTAGACCACCACGTTACACTGTTGCCGGAGATGACCTCCTCTTCGTAAACCCAATCAGGCACACCGTAGAAAAGGTCCGCACCGCCATCCTTCGTGATCTGGACCACCTTATCTGACGACAACTTCCGCAGATATAGGTTGTTCCCCCTAGCGAAGACGACAGCATCAGAAGCAGGCGACCAGACCGCGAGCTGGACCCGTCCATCGGGTTCGCTGGGATCCAGCGCCTGCGCCGTTTGGGTGTCGACGTCGAAGATCCAGTAGTTGCCCGTGTACGAATGTCTCCAATTCTTCTCACGGTCCGACAAGAGCAGGACCTTCTTGAGATCGGGGCTGGGCCATGTCATGGCCGGGAAAATATCGCGCTCATCCACATGCACCGTGGGCTTTTCCATCAGCACCCGACTTTCCTGGCTCTGGGCATCCTTCTTGCGGCTGCGGATATCTTCCACGCGCAGGTAGGCTTTGCCCTCGCCTTCTCCTCGCTCCACCAGCAAGCCGTCTTCACCGTCGGGCCCCGCGATCCATGAGATGGCGTGCGACATGGGCTGCCATTGACCTCTGAGCACCTGCTCCAGCGTGACAGGCTTTCCGGAACTCGTGCTGTCCGAAAAGGGGCTGGAATCATGCGACTGCAGCGCTTCGGAGACAGCGAGGTCGCCGGACCGCTTCTGCGCCACGAACAGCGCCAACCCCCAGAGCCAACCTGCCACACACAGTATGACCAGTGCCCAGATTATACGCGAGGTCCGGCGTCCGGTCGATGCAGCCGATTTCTTTTGCGACGAGGGTAGGAATGGCTCATCGGGCTGCGGTTCGCCTTCCTCGACGTCTCGATATCTCGCATCTTCGGCTGAGCTGGACTTTAAGGGATTGTTCAGGTGGGTGGTTGTGAATTTGGATTCGTCGGGGAACGGGGTGTCGACGGAGAGGTCCGAATCGGAGGATGACTGAGAGGCGGTCCTCGAGCGGCTCATGGGCAGGAACTCCGTGTTACCATCATCGGCGTATGTCCCCATGGTGGGAGGGCGCGAGATTCAAGGGTGAATCAGTAGGCGTGGGAAAGACACATGCGTTGGTGCGAGGCACGTAGGACAGGACAGATGGCTAGGGTAGCTAGGAGGCTGATAAGATCGGAGGATCGCTATCGGCGAAGGTGGATCGGCATTCGTTGCGATCGGGGGATGGACGACAGATCTCAGCTGGCCTTAAGTCTCTGGGCCAGTGGAGGGTTTGAAGAAGTCAGGAAAGACAGAACCTATGACATTGGAAAAAAGAAGTTCGGAGAGAGTGTGTGTGAGTGTGAGGGAGATTCGAAACAGGGGGGATGGCAAGCCGATCGTTCCAGCGGATAGCCTTGGACGGCCCGAGGCATCAATTGCGCTATTCACTATTCACACGATCAGCCGCTAGTTATTGATAGCCTATTTGGGTCAATCATCGACTATGTATAAGTTAGCAGTCTGACAATAGGATTAATATGGTGGCGTGTGCTCCTCTTCTATTATACATGATATTGACTTTATTAAAGCAAATATAACAGATTACCCTGCGGATTGTTATATGTTATTTCTAGAAGCCGTGCCCTTTTGAAATATAAAATTTGACATTATTCGACCAGATTTTCTCCACAACACAAAGTAGATTTTCTTATACTACTGCTCCACTACAGCTTTGTCACTAAGTAAAGTATCCTTCGACCGGTAGCTTGTGCATCTTTAAGACTTAATTCTATTATGGCCTGCGAATAGCCTTCCAAGTGAAAGCCTGCTCAAGGTCTCCTCAACCAGTCAAGACATCAGCCAGGACGCCCAGAGTACACGAGGTTTCCTGGGTCCTATTGTATCCATACCAGTCACCAAACACCAATATCGTATCTAAATGCAACCAGCAAATATGAGAACGGGATCGTAACATCCCCTAACTAACCTCAGCAGCCATCCACAATATACAAAATCCACACCTTCCTCCCTTCCAACAAGGACATAAACCCTCAACATCACTGCAACCGATGCAAAATCCCTACCCTCCACTCCCTAAACACCCTCGCCGACACGGGCAGCATCGCATTCCTCCGGTGCAGCACCTCCTCGAAAGTCTGATACGTCTCCTCCGGCAGCCGCACCTCCTCCAACGCCAGCGTGGTCGACGGCTTGCCGACCTCCGGGTGCAGCGTCTGCTCCACATTGTGGAGAGGCTGGAAGAAGACCTTCATCGCTCGTTGGGCGGCGATGCTGTGGTGGGCGCTCGAGTTGGAATACCGCATGTCGGGGTTGAAGACCCAGATCTGGTTTATTTGCCGGAGGAGTTTAGCATATGGTCGAGCGAACAAGGGTGACTTCCTGTGGGAGACTGGGAGACTGGGAGACTGGGAGACTGGGAGACTGGGAGACTGGGAGACTGGGAGACTGGGAGAAACGTACCAACAATCCACTGCTATGTCCGCAGTGCACGACGAAGCGACGAGCGCTTTCTCGTTCGACTAGCTCCAGGAGTTGGGCGGCGATGATGACCTCGATGGAGTAGGATTCCCACTCCATTTGCTCGGTACCAGTATCAGTTTTCGTCTTTGTTGCGGAGATAGCGGTCTTGAAGAGTCTCCAGCCTTGGGCTGTAGGATCGACCTGGCCGAGTAATGTATTACAATTGCAGCAGCGGATATCATCGGAGTCCGGGTCCTAAAGAGGTTTTTATTCGAGCTATCAGCAGGAGATAATGATAAGATGGCAAGTAGAGAGGAAAGGAAGAGGCATAGCAAGGTAGTGCTTCGCAATACGCCAGCATGAAGTCAAGTTGCATGTTCTATGAGTCTAATCTAATTCCATATATCACACCGCACCAACAATGTACCTCGCCATGATCACGTCGACTCCCATTGAACTCGGGACCAAAAGACAACGAAGGAACTTTATGCGAGGGCGCCAGCCTTGATCCCACAACGAAGCCTTCCGAGGAAGCTACCAATGCCTAGGCAAAGCCGATGCCACAATGATGCTGCGAAATCCATCTCCTATCTCGAGGGAAAGAAGAGGATGACTACACCACCATGTAAGAAAACCAGCCACGCACAGCCATTAGTTGTCCCCCCTTCCTGCTTCTCTTGCACCTTGAATATAATAAGGGATCAAGGCCCATGATTAATGTCGGGCAATTGTATCGGAGACCATACCACGGAGGAAAACAGGCCAGAAAGGTCTCCTTCTTGTTGCCCTGATTCAGGGAGACACCAAGCCTTGCAAAAGCTTTTCATCTCGGGAAAAAAAACAAAAAGACCACAGAAAAAGGAACAGGTCCTTACCTTCATCACCCCCCAACAATCCTTCACCGCCACCAGAAAAGCCGCGACATCCACCAGGATCGTGCCCACAGTAGCCACGACCTGATTCGCAGCTCCATACCCTTTGACCGTTGCATTCGGATCTTCCGATCGACCTCCCCCACCTGCTTTCGCACCCTGCTGCTGCTGCTGCTGCTGCTGCTGCCGTTGTTGCTGCTCCCCGGCATCAAGCCCGCCCTCACCCTCACCATCTCCATGCTCATGACCACCCTCAGGATCCGGCTTATGACAATGCCAAAAATCCATCATCTCCGCCCAATTCCCACTGGGCAGGTCCTTCCACACCCACCCCTCCGCCGATCGCGCAGGTTGATCCAGAACCACGCTCTCACACCGACGACACCTGACCCGCGTCCCCGGCCGCATATCCGGCGCCCTCCACGGCACAAACCCGCCCCCCAGCTCCTCATCCCCGCCCCTCCCCGCCAACAATCCAGTCCCATTTGTCTGATCACCGGTACCCTCCCCAACAACCTGCATCCGAAACGACGCCTCCCGCCTCCTCCCCTCAGAAGAAGTACGCTGCCACTGCGGGGCGCGAAGCACATATCGTGCGGCCTCCGTGACGCGCGCGGGGAGTTTCATCGTTTCCGTTTCGGGTTCCGCGTCCATCGCTGCTCTTGTTTCGGGAGAAGCATCATCGCCACGGTTCTCCGGCAGTTGTGGCGAGACCGCCGGTGGGACTGACACCGACACCGCGCGCCGGGACTCGGAGAGTGTGATTTGCATATCTCCTCCCTTTGTTTCCTTCGCTGATTTAGGACAGGTGTCTTGCGATTGGGCATGGGCGTCGCTGTCCTCAGCAGGAACAGAGACATAGAGGGTGATGTGACGGATGTGCGGGAGGAGTTCGGCATGGAGGTAGATCAGAGGGTTCTTCTGGTCCTCGTCCTCGGCTGTCCCTGGTGTTGGTTGCATCTTTTCTCTTGTGCCGAAAGAAGGGGGGGGTGTGGTTCCCCGGTTTTGCTGTATTGAGATCTCTTATAGTTAGTATGCTTTTGTGTTAGTAGAGCGATTGATAGTGGTGGTGACGTTATGATTTAATGCTGTCTGTGCACAAGTTTTTTTTAGAGGGTTGATAAGTGAAGTTGGTGGTGATTGGGAGCCCAGCTGTTGACGCGCTGCGCTTTAGGTGGTGCTGCCGTGCTCAGCAGGTGGGCTCTTTCTGCCACCGCCTTTTGAACAGTTTCGCGGACGGGATTTCGTGGGCTGTTACCTCTTATCTCCGCTTATATCCGGGGTTTTCGTCTCGAGGTTCGGAGCATTCTGCCGTTCAAAGGCGGTCGATGCCTCTGTTCATCTGGTGCCTGAGGCATGACATTGAGACACTGAGTATGTACGGAGCACTCCGTAGAGATCGACGAACCTATGCCGCAAGCACGATGTCTCAATTTGGAGATGCTGTCACTCAAATACAAAGAGTTGCCAATCTGATACACTAGACTAGGGTACAGGTGACGAAATAGCATCCAGCCAATAAACCATGTCATACCCCCACAGAACCAGAACTACCGTATAACAAAACCGCAACCAAATTTGATAATCTCAGAACCCATATCCTTTTTCCGGACTCAAAACGCCCAATCATCGAACTCATCTGCAAATCGAACAGCCGCCCGAAGGTAGAACTCCTCCGGATCCCCCCACGTATAGGCCGCTTCTCTCAAAGCCCGGATCGCCTTGACGTAGTGTGCATCCGTCGAGTACTGCCCCTTGACAGCCTTGTGTGCCGTCCATTTCCAATCTCGGCCTTTGAGCTCGTATCCCCTGACTCTGTCAAGATCGATCTCCGGTCGGAGCCCCGCGACGTACACGCTCAGCGTCATGAGCCACCACTGCCGGACCAAAGCCATCTGGAACTTCCCTGGGATGAGAGGGAGGAGGATTCGCACGGCGTGGCTCGTCGTGAGAGTGTGGACGAGAAAGAAGTCGTACTTGGGGTGGGCGGCGGTCACTGTGGCGGTCAGCAGGGCCGCGGCTACTTCCTGGCTATCGCGGAACTGAGTGACGGGATCTTGGATCGTCCATGCGTTCCAGTGATTGAGGAGGGCCGCTTCGTGGTTGCGGAAGAGAACTTCGATGTTTTCCTCGCCCGATGTAGTGAAGAGATTGTCGAATTGCTTGTCAGCTCGGACCTTGGCAAGGACCTCGAATAGAGAAGTGGTGTGGTAGGAGGGTTCGATCTTAGAGTAGGATGGGTCGTCGAGGTATTTATGGATACTACCGTAGCAGGTAGCGGCCATACCCAGTGCCTCCATAGCTACTTCGCGACTGGATATCTCGAAAGCATATGCGAGGTGAATAAGGGGGTGTCCAACTATGCCATATTAGAGAGGTAGAGATAGGGTTTGAGGCTGCCACGCACGATCTGCAACAAGAGAGCTGAACATCGGTTCTTTGCCTGAAAAAAGGTACTGAAAAGCGACTTCTTTCCAGTCATAGCTATGCCGGACGAGTTCATCCTCGAAGAAGTCCACAAACGCGCGTTGGTATCTGGGCCAGATGGTCAGCAAGATTGGCCATTTCACCAAGCACTTGACTTGCTACTTACTCTCGGCGCGAGAGATAGTCCCGCCAGTCATATGTACTGATCTCGCCGGGAGAGTCTTCCCAGGGATCGAGAGATTTGGACTCGTTTTCGTATATACGGTTCAGATCATCTGCGTCAGCGCCTTGCAGGAAGGCTGAACTGAGGATCTGTCCCAATCAGTACAATCCCGGACTAATGTCTTGGCTATACAGTGACAAACATGAGGTGCATGGTTGTGAAACTTGCGTTCATTCCACAAGAAAGCGTAGTTGGCGTGGTTCAGTTTAAGTAGATGCTTTAGAGCACGGGCAGGCTTCTCTTGGGCCGTGTCGATCTCATGCACTTCAACCGGAGAGATATTGAAGACTTTGGAATCTCCCCACGGTCTCCATCGACCGAATGAGGGCAGGAAAGAGATCATATCCATATTGTTTAGTGGGGGTTACAATAACAACAATGAGTAGTAAAGAGGCCGATAAGTTGTGAAAGTCAAGGGAGCGGATCACTTTGTTGGCGTCCGGTGGGTCTTCAACGTTGAGATCAGGCGATATGCTTTTGAGTATGAATATGAGAGATCAACGCCACAGCGAAGCGCTAATCTCAAGCCGAGTTCCAAGCATAACAGTTCCAAGCTGCAGTACACAATCAGATTCCTAGTAGATGGTTTGAAATCGAAATCAAGATCAATAGTTGGGAGAGTGGGGAAGAGATGCCTCAACCATGTGCCAACTGATGAGATGATGCAAATGATGACATCTTTTATGCAATTTAGCTCCTCAAGTTATGCAGGATTATGTCATCAAGCTAGTCCTGTTCTGGCTTCCCAACAAATACAGGAGATTCCTATGAAATCAACTCTCTAGAGATGTAAACTCATGACAGATTTGTCCTTCGGCACCTGTGCTCGAAGACAAATCTTGCTTTATTCTAAGATACACAAATCATTTCATTTATCATGGGGAATACCGTGTTCCACGGCGTAGTTAGCAGGTTCACCACCCGCGGCAACCTGTCCCGAAATCACATCGACGTCCATTCGCGGTCCGGAGAAGTTCTTACGACCGTCAACAATCCATTGGAAGACCGACAAGATCATGACTACTCCAACAACAACAATGCAGTAGTCTGCTCTAGTTAGCAACTCTGGATCGGTGATAGTTGATAGCGAACTTACTCATATTGCTGCCTGTCACAATGCGATCGGGCGGGAAAACGAAGAGAACAGTGGTCATTGTGATGTAGCACAAAGAGATCTAGACATATCGTTAGTGCTGTGCATCTTCTTTATCCCGGGCCTCATTGGACGTACTATGTTGGCAATCCAGCCAAAGATACTGGGCAGAACGAAAGGTCTTTCAGGCAGCATCTTCCGACCCCGAGCGCAATTCACAGCAATGGGAATGGCATATGCAATGTCGAGCAGAATCACAGAAGAAGAAAGAATGGCATTGAATGCACTAATCATCTATTAGCGGTGGGCTCCTCGGCTGGGTTTTGCTGTATAATCAAGATCCGCTGTTCACTTACCTGGAAGAACCGAGGAAGATGCATCCGAACACAACGCAGAAGAAGCTAGTCAGGTACAAAGCGTTCAGAGGCAGTTGTAGTCTCGGATGAACTTTGCTGAAGAAAGGCGAAGCTGGGAGACCGCCGTCTCTGCCGTGAACATTAGCTCATATTCAGAAGCTGATATCAGGCCAAATGGTGGTCACCTTGCGAATGCATAGACCATGCGGCTGCTTGTCGTCGTGATGGTAACAGCGGCGAAGAGGACACAGACCAAAGGAAAACTATAACTTCCGTCAGCATCAATCAGAAGTGACCAGGCGGGGCAGAACTCGCGTACATCAGAAGACAGATAGATCCAGCATTGCTCCTCGTCGCGTCATAGAAGATCTGAAGCAGGGGGGTAGCTGCCGAGCTGATGACGTTGTTGATGTCACCAGCAACGAAAAGCAGTACAATCAAGAAGATGGTACCGGTGAAAGTGCCAATGGCAACGCAGCCGATCATAATCTTAGGCCCTACTACAGAGGGGTTCGGGATCTCTGCTGATGTTTAGCGCCTGTGCCGTGTGAGGTGTTATGCTCGTGATAATACCTTCGATCATGTGCGCAACTCCATCCTGCTCGAAAGTTAGTAATGCTTATCGAGCAGCGTGTAAGGGTAACCATACAAATCCAGTAAGACCAAAGCCTCCTTGAAGTAGCTGTTACTCGGTTAATGACAAGATATGACCTAGTCTTGATTGCAACATACCCCAAGCAGCCAAGCAAGACCATCGGGCCCTGTGTTCCATTAGCACTTATAACAGATTGGAACAGGTTGAACCTCCACTTACAGCCTGTCTCGTTGATGAAGTCACCAAAGACGAATCTGAATCAGAGTAAGTGGTTGTACAACACGACGGTAATCAAATCCTTACTCTCCAGAGTTGTAGTTGGGCGATGAGCATGATAGCACAGTGATGCAAATAACAGCGAAGCCGGTTAGGGACCAGATAACTGCAACAGATTAGCCTTGCCAAGATTCCTTTCCATGTTACCCATAGTCTGTGCACATACAGGCACCCTTGGTCAACCGTGGAAGGATAGAGTTCAAGAAGGCATTGATCAGGAATGCAACAAGGCAGAATGCGATGTAGATGAGGAACTGATGCCATCTTTTCGACTCATATGTCTTGAAGGAGTTAGTCGACTTTTGACATCTAAGCAGATGTAAGGGGAATCTTACCGGATGCATCAAGGAAATCACACCCAAGACCAGTTGACTGCCTAAGGATCCACCAGTGGCAGCCAGAGCCACCCAGCCAGATACGTTTGCCCATCCTGTAATCCACGAAAGTACAGGCATGTATTTTGCCGGAGCAACTTTGTTCACTTAGTGACGCTCATGAGATAAGGGGTATATTGTACTTACTGACTGCACAGAATGAATAATCAGTATCATAAACAGAGGTCATAACTCATGGATACCCGAAGCAAACAGGTGAATTGAGCTTACCTGCTACCCAATGATATTGTCCACCCGCCCTGATACCTCAGTCAGTAGCCATCCAGGATATTGAGTCGACCAATACTCACGTAGGATACGCTGACAAGAACTCTGCCAGAGAGGATGCCATGCAGAGGTTACAGATACCCGCCGTGACCAATCCTGCAAGGAAGGGCAATCAATCAGTGAGTAACTCTCTCTGACCAGTAAGGGACCACCAAGCGAAAGCCACAACCTTATCCTGCCGTCAAGCGGCTTCATTCAAGGCGAGACTGGGGGACTGAAAACACAGTCGAGGTAGGAAGGATTGACTTACCCCATACAACGCTTACGCAGCCGCCCGACGGCAGACTGATCGATAAACTTGCAGACAGAGCGGTCCATGACTAGAGCGTCAATGGTTTCATCAGCATCCATGCAATCGTCACAAGGGATTTTCGTGCGGCGATCTGTGCCACGGGTGGACGTAGTGCCAACCACATGCAGGTATGATGATAGGTTCTGGCGAAACGTACATTCAGGATAGCAAAGGCTAAGCCTAACATTGATCTAGTCAAGTTGAACAGATAGGCATTAATCTAGTGGCCACGTGCAAGACGGTGATGAAAGGGCGATCGGGCCAACGTACAGCATCGAAAAGTTCCGATTTAATTCAGCCCTGTGGCCCAGGGCTGCGAGCTGCGCGTCATCATCTCCCGGGAGGTCTTTCATGGCTGTGGAATACTGATGGGCTCGACAAAGAACAAGATGATGGGAGAAGTTGAGGGGATGCGGTGTTTGACTAGAGGCAAAGTATAGTTGTAGAGGGAAGAGGGGGAGAGGGAAGAGTGGGAGAGGGAGAGGGAGGGGGAGATGGAGGGGGGAAAGAAACTGCTATGGGAAGGAGGAATGGAAAAAGGACTGGAAATGAGCAGAGAAAGGGAGGGAGGGAGGGAAACACTTTCTACTACTACTGTTCTACGGAGGAGGGTACGGAAGGAATAAGACCAGGGAGGGGAGGGGAAAGGGTGTTGCCTCCACCGTAAGACACATTGATCACCCTCAGCCTCTTCCTCTCATGGTCTATCTGACTATCTGAGCTCTTGGGAGGGAAGGATTCCGATGGAAATTACATGATGGAACATCACCGAGTGGAGTAATTGGAGTGAGAGAAGGAGGAGAGAGTAGGAAGGGAGGAATTGCGGGGGGAGAGAGTGGCGGATCGCACCATTTACCTAATAAATATGGGGTAAGAGACGGTGCTAACCAAAACTTATATCAAGATTATCATTGATGATGATACTCTAATCGCCCGCTCGATAAGCAGCCCAACTGATAACCAGAGTCGGTCACTATCTGATTGGCGAAAAGCACCGAGCACAAGGCGCCGATACCCAATGAAAAAGAACCGAAGAGCGGAAGCTGCAGTGGGGGATTGGAAGCTTAACTTGAGGGCCGGTGAAAAACAGGGCCGATTCCGATTCAAGTTACCAGTAGGTACGGAGTAGGTACAGTTAAACCTTTGGGTTAGAAGCCGGTTTGACACACTACTTGCTGAATAGGACGGAGACCGCCCCCGATAAGCATAATCTCTGCCAAACTGCACTCCGTCCTCGGTAAAGTCCAGCGGACCTTCTCCGAGGTCCCGCTCATTTGAACATCTACATCCTCTATGCTCTCTTCCTTCCAGACTTAGAATGTTCTTTGGCTTCTCTGCATATCTATTTTCTGTCCCCTAAAAGCCTATCAAGACTACTCAGGTATGATAGATACGAAACGCGTCACACATCAGAATGGTAGTAGTCGTTGTCGTTGAGCTAAATTAGGTTGGGCAGGCTCATTGGACATCCATCCAGCTGCTGTGCAGTACCTCGATGACCTCATGTGGCCACCGCAGATTTCCCTCCGCTGTCTCTTATCAGACAACAACCGTTCGCTGACAAAAATATACATACAAACAATGCTCATATGCAGTCATGGCAAATCATATATATGTACAAACACACACACACACACGCACGCACACTAATTTGGAAGTGCAATCGCCAAGCCTTGTCTCCTATTGACGCCGCGCTCCCCCGCCCCCTGGCACACCGTCAGTGGCCGAGTATTCTCAAAGCCCCGATCCACCAGTCGGAGCCAGATGGTCAGTCCGAATGATGTAGTCATCTTCGTCGCCACTGTGAACGATCCCGTTCTCTACATTGTCCTCTTCATCCTCCCCAACATCATCGTATCCACGCGAGCCTCCTCGATCCGTTCGCAACCCAAAGGTGGGACCGTCAAGGGAAGAGTCAGAGTCACCATTCGGGATGTTGACAGTCTTGCCCTTCGCTTTCCCTCCAGCTCCCGCGGGACTCTTACCCTTGCCCTTGCTACTGGTCGACTGGCCACTCGCATTTCGCACCATAGATGGGATCTGTTTGCCCTTTCCTTTGTTGACTGCAGGGGACTGAGCGTCTCCATTAGCGACAGGCCCGCCCATGCTAAATTCCAATTGCCCGCCCGGATTCAGCGCATCCAGCGCATCCTGAATTGTTTGCGGTGGCCCTGAGGCACCATTTACCGACTCCTGCTTCTGCTTATCGACCGATTCGAAGGTCTGTCGGATTCGCTCGAAATGCTCAAGCTCCTTGGCACTGGATGCTGTTAGTAAGGAGAGAAATCCGCATCGGAGCGTCCGTCGTAGCTTACCTAACGCTGGGAACAAGCTCATCTTGGGCCGCCCGGAAGTCGTCTTCCGTGACCACCACCGCCACGTCATCCGGCGTGGCAAGATGGTCAAAGAAGTACGCTGTACTGACAGGCTCACCTGGAAGTTGCTTGATCTTCTCATCCACCGCCGTGGCCTTGCGTGTAATAGCTTTGAGCATCGAGTCCGAACACAAAGCGTACAAGTCGGCGCCCGTGTAAGTTAGTGGAAGCCGATCAGCTACCCGGGCAAGAGAAAGATCCGGGGAAAGGGCGAATTTCCGTGTAAGCGCCTCCAGAATGGTTCTCTGCTTCTCGTGTGTATCGGAGACACCAAGATAGAGCATCTTATCAAAGCGACCTGGGCGTAAAAGCGCCGTATCCAGTAGATCGGGCCGATTGGTCGCGCCGATGACAAAGACACCACCACTGTTTTCTTCTCCGCCGTTCATTCCATCCAACTCGGCGAGAAGTTGACTCACAATGCGATCCATCACACCACCACTGTCACCTTGGTTACCTCTCTTGGGGGCCACTGAGTCCAGCTCGTCAAAGAAGACAACACAGGGGCGAGCATCCCGGGCACGCTGAAAGACGCGTCGTACATTGGCTTCGGATTCACCGATGTACATGTTCAGGAGCTCAGGTCCCTTGACGGAGAAGAAGTTCAGCGAGAATTCGGTTGCAATGGCTTTGGCCAGAAGCGTCTTTCCGGTACCAGGCGGCCCATAGAACAAAATACCGCTACGCTTCTTCATGCCCTTGGCGAACAATTCAGGCCGTTCGAGCGGCAGTTGGATGGTCTCAACGAGCGCCTCTTTGACATTGGACAGGCCACCCACGTCCTCCCAGCTAACATTTGGAATCTTGGGGGCGCCGATGGAATCGGCAAAGTTCTTCCTCGCAGCGTCAACGGCGGTATCGAAATCAAGCTTTGTGACGCCTCGTGCCGCGTCGCCGCCAGAAATTAGGATATCGCGAATCCCAATCTTCTGGTTCGATTGCTTGCTCGATGCCTCCGCCAGTCTTTCCAAGCGTGCAGTTCTTGCAGACGACGCACGTTCGACCACGTCAATCAAATCACCAGCGACCAGGGCAGCGGTCTTCAGAGCCACTGACCCCAAATCAACATCAGGTGAAAGTCGAATGCCACGTTCTGAAACAGCATTGCGAAGAATACCTTCACGTTCCTTCTCCTCTGGTGCAGACATCTCGAATTCATGGGTGAACATACTTCGAAGGCCCTCGGGCATCTGTTCGACGTCCGTCGTAGTAGCGATAATCACCCGCGCATCGGCCACAATTTCAGCCATGGCCGACACTATGCGATCTGCAGTCAAGACTTCAATGTGTTTGATTAGTAGCGCAGTACAGTCGGCCCCGCAAAGGAAAGCACGTTCCGCTCTGGCTTTCAAGTATGCTTCGGTCTTGACATCGCCACCATTGGCACCACCTTCCGTAAGGATATCATAGGCATCAATTGGGAAGGTGTGCAAGCCGATGTCAGCACATGCACGTGTTGCAACTGTGGCCTTGCCAATGTGTCGTTGTTGGGATCTCAGGAGGATGACGACTGGCTTCATACCGAGCTGGATCGCACGAGGACTGGTGGCGACAGAAATCAGTTCTCGGAGGCGCTGCTGCAAAGGTGAGATGAATGATTGTGGAACGTCGGTCACCAAACCATGGCTCGTTTGCGCTTCAGTGGCAGCCTTGGGTACAGCTTTGACCCCAAGCCAATACTCCCAGCCATTATCTGTCGAGCCCGGTACCCTGCTGACGTCGCTCCCAGCTTGTACCATTCGGGTAGTGGCGGAGTCAATAACGGCCACTCCTCCCCATCGGTTGTCGCCGGCTTCATCCTGATCGTCCGGAACACTGGGGATAACCTGGCCAACACGGAACCATGCGACTCCGACCTTCTTAGACCCGGCATGATCAGAATAAGACATCTGTCCTAGTCTCGTGGTCAGATCGTCTTCTTGGGCGTTAGCGTCGCCGGTAGCTGCGCCTTGAAAAACGGCTCTGCCGAGGCCTTCATCGATGCTAATACCCACAAGGTCCCCGCCCTTCAAAAGTCTTCGACGAGATTCAAAGTATTGTTTGAGGCCAGCGAACAGGGCAGGTTGAAGAACACGGTCCATCGACAGAGGAGTCGAGACCTTCAGCAGCGTGACCTCCTTGGCCAGAGGCGGATTCCGAGCAACGCTGGACTTGACCTGGTGGAGTAGGTTGGGCTTCGCGCCATTCGATGTAGCGAAAGTCATCGGGGAGATGCGTAGATATTTTGGGTTGTCAAGATTGTTCAGAAGCAGTGGTGAAACGAAGACGGAGGTCATGCGCACAGTGGGAAGTTGAGAGACACTTGAGCGCCTGTTTCCCGTTTGGTTGATCGAGTATCGAGGTTTCGTAGATTGTAGGCCCGGCAATCCATAGATCTTGACCGCCCGCCAGTCGCCAGTGTCCTCTTCGCGGTCATTAAAGCTACCAAGCTTGATTGAGGCGAAAGGGTTGTGCTGGGGCTCCTCAGATGCCTCGATCCTCACCCAGTCACCCGAGAAACAGCCTATCTTGGCGAGCGTTCCGATGTCTACGAATATGAAAGACTCCGGATCGTCGTCTTCCCGTGGTCGGGGATGCAAAAGGTCGCCAGGCACCTGACGCAGGAGACCTTCTGTCTTAAACACCTTGCCACCGCTAACTCGACCGGGTCGCATGGTCGCAGAAGTGAAGTTTGATGCGACCGACCCAGGAGTATGAGTGCCGTCCAACCGACGCCCTCCAGCACGGGGCGTAGCAGTAGTCATAGCAGACATCACACCCGACGCTGGCTGAGGAAGCTCCGGAGCGGTTAGCGAAATCATATCCTCCAGAGAATCGTCCGATGTGTCACTCATGTTACCGCCCGAGGCATCAGTTTCCGACTCGTCGGCAGTAATACTACCTTCTACCTCGGTACTGCTCTCGATAGGCTTATCCTCAGCCGCAGAATAGAACTGTTCGTTAGAAGTATCATCGGCTTCATCTTCCGCTACTTGTTTGAGAAGGCCAGTGCCTGTTCGTAGGCTTCTTTGCGCCCGGTGACCGTGAGGCCGCGCATGAACCAGGACCACTTTAGTCGCGGGCATCAGTAGGCCCTGGGAGACCGGTTCGCAAAGCGCAATACGAGCAGGGGGTGATGGAGCATATGTAATGGGGTGCGGTGGTAAGGGGAGCGGCAGGACGTCACCAGTATGCAGAACCTTCACGACTCCCAGGGCCTCGCGCACAGCAGCTGTAAGCCTTTCTTCATCCTCTGCTGCTGCTGCCTTCTTCGTGTATTTCTTGGCTTCAGCGGCTTTCCCGCCCTTGGCCCACCCACCATTGGATGAGGTATTGTTGGAACTGAAGCCTCCTCCAAACTTGGTTTGAACATCATCATGATTCCGGAGAAGGTTCCGCTCTACTGTCACATAGACTGTATCCAGAGGCAAGGGCACAGCATCCAAGACCCGTATCTCAATCGCACGCTGTGACTGAAGGGGATGGCGGGTGGGATCCAATTTGCCTAGTTTCTCCAAGAACGGTTGTAAGGACAGGGCGGAGTCGGGGAAAAGGACGGTGGAGTGCGGAATTGGCGATTGATAAGAGCGATCTTTAGACTGCGGTCGCACGGGAATGATGGTCCAAGAGAGATCCTCGACCGAGGTGCAACCTGGGAACTGCGGTGAGATCGCAAGATAATAGTTCCCCATGTCATCTTGATTGTCCTCTGGAATACGCGTTACCAGTTAAAACACTGCAGATTGCGAAAATAGATCCTATTGAGCGGGGGACGGCTCGGTTTGACTTACTGCTGAAAAGGTCGCCGACCAGGTCATCGGACACAACACCAATGTTCCCACGCAGCTGATGATCCAAAGAAAGACGAGCAGAGATAGGGACCCTATTGCGCATGTGTCGACGCATCACGTTTCGTCGTCGTCGCCTGGGTTGCTCTGAGCTGGGGTCGTGGTGGTCGTAATCCATGATGATGGCGCAGGTGGGTTCAATTGGAGCGGGGGAGCGACCGGGAGAGGGGCGGGAGGGGAAAGAATCGAAGGTCGTGAATTGAAGGATGAGAAGAATCCAGTCACCTCAGCATACTTCAAAGGAGCCACAATTGAGACAAACAGTCCCCTGGTGAGACAGCCCCGAGCTTGGATAGTGGTGCAGCAAGATAATGGCTGGCGGGAAGCTGGAGAAAGTCCGGGGAGGAAGACAACGAGGCCGTCCGAAGCTCGGCACCGCCCGCTCGTTCTGCCCTTTCCCGATGCCGAGGTTCACTGCACGAGGAGGTTTCCTCACTTTCGGGGGATGAACCCTTGCCATATGCCTACGGTGTAGAGTCCTGCGTACAAAATGAGCTTCCGACTTAGCATATTTCATGAATGTGGACCAAATCCTAAGCAAGGGCTGAGATTCACTGTATGTAAGCCAAATTCGGGCATCTAAAATATAAATATATATATAATGCTCCCGGAACCGTCTGGTGAGCCGACCATAAATTGTTTGTAGTACTTGTAGGTCGATGCGACACGACATCGCAGGTCGTGTGGAGAATGGTGCCGCAAAGGATTTGCGAGGGTGCTCTGCTTTGCCATACTGACTGAACCCTATAGTTATAGACCAACGAGCTTGACGACTGATTCCTCTCTGACATGGTCACCTTATCTTCGAGCTATAGCCATCATACTAAGTACGGAGTACCTCTCCTCGAGCTCATTCGAACTAGCAACCTTCTAAGCATAGCACACCGCCATGATTTGCAGAGCTACAGACCAACCAAGCCAGCGCGGCACTCTGAATCAAATATTTCAAAGGCAACGACCTAAATAGATATATAAGCGGATTACGGAGTTAAGAATAGTTCGTACACGCGAGACTGAAGGGCCTGATAAGACCTTTTGTTGGTTGCAAGACGAGCGCCAATTGAACCAATGCGTTCGCATTGAAATGTTGTAGCCTTGACAGCTTGCGCGGTGGACTGATCTCATGCAGGCCGTCGTCACTACAATGAGGCTCATACACTAGAATGACTCCAGGGCTGCAGTCTTGTTTTGCGTAGGTGGCTTCCTGTCATTGGGGGCTCGAGGTACATCTGGTGAGGTGGCATTTGCGGGAATCGCGGTGCTCGAAGGACTTGATTGGTAGAATATTAAACAGTAGGTGAGTCGAATTGACTTCAGGTACGGAATATTCCGTAGTGAAACTATGAACGTCCAATTTGGTGGCCTGGATTGCAATAGAGTAGATCAAGGCGCTCACTTCTTTCATTGAAACGATTCATTCAGTCCTCAAGTCAACGTGGCCGGGTTGACAGCCCTTAAACTGCCGGACCTGCAATGATGACACCTCCGACCAGGTGATAAGGCTGACGTGGAGAAACTCGTTACTTGTTTGGTTCAATCGGCCTCAATAACTCAAAACGGGTTGGAAATTTTCTACTATGTAAGTTCCAAACTTTACCCACAACACTCACCTCTTTCATTTTTCACTGCTTGGATGGAAAAGGTCTCGTCCGTACCAGAAATAAAAGATCGAAAATGCAGATAATTCCCTCGCCCTAGGGCGCCGCGCAACAGTCGCTCTCGATGCGTCCCCAGCAGTCCCAGGGGTCTTTGTCTGACTGGGCCGCGCGCTATCAGAGAGCGCCCGAGGGCTAAATTTAATCGGGAAATTAGGAATAAGCAGGATGCCGCTGACAGTGGTTGAGCATAATTTATCATTCCGTCATATGATGAGCACCTGATTGTCTGAAGGAGTTTCGCTGGCAAATCTGTGTTGTTATTATGAGCTTTGAATACCCACTGCATTGGTTCCTTTTTCATGAGTACTTAGTAACTTACCGTAGTTATGCAACGGATGGCAGGTAGTGGAAAAGAGCCCCCTTGGCAGAAAGAACTGCTGCCCCGTCCACCTCTTACGCTTGCACTAACGCTGCTGGAGACTTGGCGAGAGAAGCAGAAACGGTAAGGAGAAGAGCCAAAGAGGAAAAAGCCAAAGGCAAGATCGCTGGATGGGGTCACTCGAGGGTCCGCAGACTATTTTCGGAAAGGCCGGCTTCCGCGGGAACCCGCTCATGAGAGAATATTCTGGGCCCCCTGAATGGCCAACTGGGAAAAGTGCACCCCGGTGGAAATAAACCTAACGTGGACGGGACTAAACCGCCCCGAAACCCCGACCTCAACTGGAATACGTGGAATACAGGTATTGCATTGGTTATATTTCAGAGTCACATGTCATTGCACATAGAAAAAGAGGACGCCTAGACAGTATGAGCCATTACCGAGTATCTCCGGCCGAAACGAGTGCCGTGGCTATGGAGGAGATCCAAGCCCCCGCTCACAGCCAATCACTTACTGTTAATGGGGAGACTCCAGGCACCTTTCCTCTTCTAGTATGGTCTGGCTCGTCTATCAGGCAGACATCCAAGAAGACGCGGACTGAGACTCAGCCCGGTGGAAACAGCCTCATTCTTACTCTCCGTCTACTCCTTGTACGTACCCCCGTTCCTCGACTTGAGTCGTCTCTCCGTACTTCGTTGACTCTTCCTTTCCACTTCATCTCCGCTATTATTCCTCCCTCGTCCCCCCAACTGTCAGCCTATCTCTCTCCTAAACTAGACTCGTTACCTGAATATCCACATTTACCTGTCACCAACCTCTCTTGTTGTTTTGCTTGTCTTGTTGGTCCCGTTTAGTGAAAGGGGTGGTGCTTGCTTGATCGCATTATCAGCCTGGGGCATTCCATCATCCACCGACCCCCCTCTCCCTCCCCTTTAGGAGACCTCCGTAAACCTGACATTTCTCGACCACCGCTGGTGCGTGACGGTTTTATTTTTTTTCTTCTTTTATAACCTGGTGGAATGGCTTCAGCAACTAACATCTCTCCAGTAATAACTTATTGATCTCCGCTTTGGCTCCATACGTCACTGCGGTCGCATCGCAGTTCCGACTCGCAATTCTATCCAGGCATAAACAGTGAGTCTGGATAGTGATGGGGCATGAGTGACGTGGTTTAACTCCTAAGAAGTATTCATACCTCACAACAACCCTTATAATTTTCTTCAACCCTTCACTCGTCAACGATAATGTCGACCTCCGACACCATGACGTCCCGACATCCCCGTCGTGGGCGGGTTATCAACGCACCTCCACCGTCTTTACTCGCCTCTTCAGAGACGCCGTCAGCTCCTCGATCCCGTCTTCGTATGAAGAAGGGAGACACCTTCCACTACACTACCACTTCGCCCTCGGACGGCCTACTCCTCAATCTCCCACTTTTGCCTCGCTCTCCGACTTCTCCCGGAGCCCTCGAAGCTATCGCAGCCGGTCAGGAACGCATGTCTAAGATCTTAGGTCGTATCGAAAACGGTTCTTTCCGTACTCGTGGCCGGTTCGATGAGGATGACAAATCTTCTGATTCCGAGGATAGCTTGGAGGCCCATTTTCAGCGGTTGAAGTTGAGCAAGGAGGATCTGGACAAACGATTTGCGAAGAAGAACCGACGGACACATTGCCACGCTTCCGATAGTGGGCTAGGAACTTCGATCAGTAGCCGTCAGTCTACGTCTTCTAAACAAGGTTGGTTGCTATTGTCCATGGTATCTGGCGTTGGGACATATCTGACCAGTCATATAGAGAAAGCTGGCAAATCGGCCTCCAAATCCCAGGCTCTGTCTGCCGTCCTAAGCTCAATGCATCCTGCCGAAAATGAGGCTACACCCAAGCAGAAGCTTAGCCCCGCGTCATGCTTGGAAATTGAGAATCGCATCTTGACACCTCTTCTGGGAATGGAGCCATGCAAGCCCTTCCGTCACGTCGTGGAGGGTGCTCGTCAACAGATGGAAAGCGATAAGTTTAGGACTTTGCGTGATCTTGAGAAGGCGCTGCTCTACGTAGCTGCAGTAAGTCTCCTGTACCTTGGTCCCAGGATCGACGCTTATGCCTCTGTACAGGATGTCGAGGCCGAACTCAGCTTCTACTATCAATTCTGCAACTCCACCATCTTGTGCCTGCACGAGACCTACACCACTGTCGACCCTCGTGACTTGTGCATGCCGACCGATCGCCCCTACAGCAACTCTTACTTCCTCGATCTGACCGCTCAAGTCCACCGTTTCAAGGCCATGAGGGATGAGGCTCGTAAGAATAAGAAGGAGATGTGAGTGTGCCTTCCAAATTGAACAAAGTAGCATTTGACTAACCCATTATAGGCCGAGGCTTGTTGTGGAGGGTGGTATGGCCGACACAGGGCGTCCACTTGAGCTTGTGGTCGAGAAGGATGGCGAGATGATTTCACTGGAAAGTGGAAAACTCTTCGACGCGCATGCCGTTCCTGTGGTGAAGCGAGCCCTGAGTCTGGGAGCCACTGATGAGGGCGCCAGGCGGTCCATGGCCCGGCGCAAGAAGAACGCCCCTCCCATGAACATCAACACAAAATGCTCCCACTGCGATAAGATATTCCAAAGACCTTGTGATTTAACGTGAGTGTCGATATTATTTGCATGCAGATTGTGATTGCTGACTTGATATCTAGCAAACATGAGAAGACTCATTCACGACCGTTCAAATGCCCGTTCGAAGGATGCAAGTATTACGAGCTTGGCTGGCCCACCGAGAAGGAAAACGAGCGCCATATCAATGATCGCCACTCGGCCACTCCTCGCATGTATGCCTGCACTTTCAATGGTTGCTCGTACAAGTCCAAGCGCGAGAGTAACTGCAAGCAGCACATGGAGAAAGCCCATGGATGGAACTATGTGCGCGCGAAGAACAACGGACGCAATGCCAAGCGCCGTCCCTCACCTGTACAAGCCAGCCCTGGTCAGGAGAGTGTCGCCCAGCCGAGCCCGCAGCAACTGAGTCCCGGCCAAGCTAGCTCCGTTAATCTGGCACCGTCTCAGATGACCCCTCTGCAGATGAGCCCTGACCACATGAGCTCACTTCCAATGATCCCGGACCACCTGGATTCCCTGCAAATGACCCCGGAGCACTACAGCCCGGAGACCTACAGCCCTGAGCACTACACTCCGGAGCAGTATAGCCCATCTAACCAGATGCACTCTGTGCAATTGAGCCCTGCTCCAATCAGCTCCGGGCAACTTAGTCCGGCGCAAGCGAGCCACACTCAAGCTAGCACTCCCGCATCTGGCCCAATCCAGTCGCCGACCGGGTTTTTGAACAATTACGCGCAAAGCCAGATGTTCCAGCTTCAAGACCCCTTCACTCAGTTGAAGAACGAGGACTGCCTCTTGTACATGGACAATGACTTTGCCAACGACTTTGCCACGTTCAACAACGGAACGTCTGGCTTCTTTGAAGATGCTTCCTTCGGCTACACAGACCCCATGTACCAGCCGGGACCAGTCGATATGAGTGCAATTGAAGCCTTGTGCGACGATCCTTACATGAACAATGTGTTCATGGACACTTTCGGCACTGGGACTGGCACCGATGAGAGCATGTTCCCGACGTTCAGTCAAGGCGGCATGCCTCAATTTTAGATCTCCGCCCTGGGGGTCCTGGTTTGACGTTTTAAAAAAGAATGAGCATTTCTGTCCTCTCTCTTACCTATCCACCTCCTTGCCTACGCAAGTCCGGGACATTTCTATCTAGCCTTTCTAGCCTGTTATCTTCGTTCTTTTCTTTCCAGAGTGGTTGTATCATACATCCGAGATTTGTCACGTCTCCGTTTATTCCTTTCTCTCATACTAGTTACGGAAATAGTTGAGATTTGAAATTGCACACTTGAATCCATATCCGTTGATGACTTGGTATGAGCTATGGTGATACTCCGCATACGCAAGATAGGTTAACCTCTAAAGACACTGTAGTATAAGCGCAATCTATTCCAGGTCGAGGCATAGGCGTCTCCAGAGGTCCATAAGTGTGCTAACAGGAAGAACATAGAGTGACCCTATCTCGAACCCGATGTCTTTCGAATTAGAGCCATATTTAGTAGGCCCCTCAGTTACGATGGTCGTTCTCAAAGGAGATGAGCGACAACTCTAGTGGTATCATCGCTAATCAAGGCTCAGAGCCTGGGCCATGAGGCTCCCCCCACTTTCCATCTCCAACCACCATCAACCATGACGATCCCCGAGGAAATTGCCCCAGCCGCCAAAGCACCGCCCGAATGGAAGGTCTGTACAAGGAAACTGAGAACTCTACGGCGCCTCTTCCGATCTTGCAGTATTCCAATCCGCCGCCGGCCTCCAACTAGCGTAACTAACCCCGCGCCTTTCCCATTCCTCCGCCTTCCGCGGGAGCTCCGCGACCAGATCTACCGCGAGCTGCTAATCGTCGACAACAACAACAACAACAACAACGAGGACGGCGACAACGCTGGTGGGACGCGACGCCCTACTGTCCGGCGGGCGGGGGGCCGCGCCGCCCTCGACCGCGCCTGACCCTCGGCCTGCTGCGGGTCTGCCAGCGCGTGCGCCAGGAAACGCTGCCGATGGTGTTCGCGCACAACCAAATCTGGCTGGACGCGTCGCCGGCGCGCTGCCTGGCCCTCCTCGCCTCTCTGCCCGGCTCGGTCTCCGGGGGCATCCGCCACCTCCAGCTGTGGCTGGATGTGTACCTGGACTGCGGGACGGCGACGGGGACGCTGCCGCTGCCGCACCAGACGCCCGACGCGCGTCGCGCTCCAGGAGTTGCGGCGCGAGCTGCGGCGGTCGTCCGGGTTTGAGGAGGTGGCGGTGCGATGGGAGCATTGCTTCTTTTTGTGCAGTGGTTGCGAGCAGATTCCTACCACTAGCTTGGGGATTGTGTTGCAGCGGCAGCGGAGAGAGCGGCAGGATGATGATGATGATGAAGGGGCGCAGGGGGATTTGGTGGTGGGTGCGGTGTTGCCTGACTATCGGCCGGTTTATACCCTGCAGAATATAGTGTTTCCGATGGTTTGTGGATTTGGGGAGCCGCGGCCGCCGCCGTCGCCGGATAATTGTCGTTGAGGTTGATGCTGTGTGGTGCTTGGGGGTTTATAGGTTTAGGGGGAATGGGTGCGGTGCGCCCCTCGTAGAGCATCCTCTGCTACGATAAAAGGACCGAAGGACTCTGTCGGGTGTCCTGAACCTTCTCCCAAACATATTGCCCTACCTATGAATCTTGCCTTGAGATTTGTATCTGCTTGACATCATGTAGGGGTAAAGCCTAATGACAGTGTTTTAGACCGATGACAACTGAGTCATTGAGCACTGTATCCACATGAAGAAAACTCGTTAGATAGGAGTGACACCCCTTCCAGCCTAAGTATACGTAGGAGTATACATGTCAAGCCTCGGAGTCTATCTCACATCCAATTCTTGACTGTACTGTGCTTGCGGTCCCGGTTTTCCTCCGGGTGAGGTCGCCGTCTTTGGCAGACAGAAGACCATCAGGAGGGGATGTATACAACCCATGGCGCAGAAGGGAACATGTTGTCCTCTCTTCGGTCTTATTCATACTCTGATACCGCTGAGCCGGCACCGCATCAGAATGATTGGCCTGCGTCAGCTCCTACTTCTCGTCGCGGGCAGGCTGCTAGCTACTAGGTTAGCGGTGGAGCTGGTCCTGGCCATCAGGACCGGGGGCGCGCATGCGGCTAGCCTGGACGCTGGACGCGGGGCGCTGCGGGGCGGCGGGCCCGAGGGGTTTACCGCTGCACACCACCCGCCCTGCGGGCCTTCCCGCAGCCGCCGGGCCCGGTCTACTAGGTGTGTACCTCCTATACTATGTAGTGCCATGCCCCTGACACCATTCACGCCCAAATATTCCTCTGGAATCCTTCATCCAGTCTTGCAGTAATCTGGCAGTTTGTACATTACATTCCATCAATTTCTCCTCTTCTTTCCTTTCTCCACACCCCACCACTATTACTAGCCCGTCATATAGAACAGACCTCAGTTCGATTCAATCCTCGGGAGGTGGAGATTTGGGCGGAGAAACAGGTCAAAAGATACGGTTGTTGATGCGATCCAATGGTTTTTCTCCTCTTGTTGATGATGATGATGATGAGGAGGAGGAGGAGGAGGAGGAGGAAGAAGTGGAAGAGGATGATGGTGCTGATTGCGTTGATCTAGCCCTAGAGCAGAGACTGTGATTAAGAGCTCCACTTCGAATTCGATCAGTTGTTCCATCAGAGCATATCATGTCTTCCCCTGAACTCAAGATCGGCCACCATGCGGCTGGAGCGCAAGATAAGCTAATATCTTGAAAAACAGTATAATAATGATTCTCAGTGTAAACGCAAGGTGTAAATAGATTGATGAACAATACGATGTAGTATCCTCGAATTATTGGAGTCCCGCTGCGAATATTCCGAAACCTGAGTATACCTACCAACGAGCTATCATCGATCTCCCTGCATCTTGAAATCAAAGTGAGGAGTCCACCGTTCTCATTTGACCGGGGTAGAAGAGCTATTCCAGGACGTCCGAATTAGTGTATCCCGGAATATGGACAACCAGACTTGTGAAGGGTTCTTTAGGTAGTCAACTGGAACCCACCTCCGCTACCGTCGCATCCTCAAGTCATCGACGCGACCCGTGCTTTGCGGCCAGCCTCTCTGCCTCCCGATTGCGCTGTTCTGGCTTGCGGGGACACCGACGCCCCCCTCCACCACCCACTGGATCGTGCCCATCCTGGCCGGGATCCCGTTCGGCTACGGCTGCGTCTGGGCCTCCACTGGGCGGCTTCGGTCCCAGCGCTCATGGCTTTGGTCTACGTGCGGAGTCGATTCCGTGGTTGTTCTATACCTATGGGGCCTGGATCCGCAAGCGACGTCTTTGGCTGGAGATGTGTCATGCATACCACCCAGCTGTATTTGCATTACAACTTAGACCTGAGCGGCACACTATCATGCTATGGCCGCAGATGAAAGCTTCAGTTGGCGGCACAATGCCTCACATGTAACCAAGTCTATTTGGAACCGGGTGAGATCACCACAGGTGGCATCAACCACAAGGCAAGTAGAATGTAGGTGAAATTAAATTCGGCGTAAATGGAAATCTCATGCCGAGATATCAGATATCAGCACAAAGAAAGCCAGCAGCAAAGGCAGGAAGGCGAGCATGCAACCATGCGGATCACCACACCAAATGACAAATGAGGCACAACCCACCGTCCTTATTCTCGGCAAGAAGCGCAGTGCTTGTCCAAAGCGCCAAGTTCCTTCCCTCGTATATATCAACCTTTCCATGGAAAACAGTTCATGCAATAAAGCCAAATGTGAGATACGATCGAAAAGAACTTTCCGTAAATGTCCCCGACGCCTCACGCTCCCATTTCTTTGACGATCCACGCCCACGCCACAATACAATGAATTAGACCTTTGAGATGTTTATGGCACGTAGAATATCCTCCAAAGACCAGCCGGGGCCTCCGGGCACAATCTCCGCCCAAACCTCTTCGGGAACCGCATCCTCGGGATCGAGCAGGCTCCAATTCGGGCTTGGCTCGGGCTTGATCCATTTGAAGTCCTCGACCTCGCTCCAGCGGTCTTCGTCGTCGGGCCGATCGTGGTTCAATGTCTGTGTGTCGTGGGTGGTTAGACTAGTGCTTACAGCAAGATGAGATGATTTGGAAATACTCACATAGATGCGGGGTATGCGACCGAATCGGATGTTGGTGCAGTCTTCAATGATAGGATTGCTGGACGCACTCAGGTAGACGTCCACATTGGAGCAGTTGTGCATACGGAACTGGCGACAATCCACCACCACGATACTATGCTCCACGTCAGTGATGTGAGCGGGGCCATTGATCTGTCCGCAGACCAGTAGGCTCTCCTTCACGTTCTTCGCGGTGAGACTAGCGTAGGGCTTGCCGTTGACAGTCGGTATTGACATGTCGACCACGCAGTGGCGCAGCGAGGTGATAGATGCGGGTACGTTGGCTGTAGACCCCGAGGATGGCAGCATGATGTGGAGGTTGTGATGGTTATTCACGGACACGGAGGTAATAGCGGTGGCTGCGAAGCCATGGGGCTGCTCCGGCGGCTTGAGTTTATCATCCGCTCCCTCGTCGACCGGGATAGCTGGAATCGATGTGGGGGCAATCTCCGGCCGTTGCAGAAGGTGCAGCCGGTTGTCGGGCTCATTGAGCGGAGTCGACGGATACATCGGGGTTTGAGCGGCGGAGGAGCCCACGGAGGACGAGCCGGGCGAGGCGAATCCGGGGATACTGCGTACCTGCGCAGCCATTTGTGCCGCATCAGAGAGAGAGATGGCCGAGGCATTCTTCTTAGTCTTGAAACTGAACTTGGGGCGCGGTTCCACGGCAGCCCGGGTCTCGACTAGTTTGTCCTGCAGTGCTTTGATAGCCTGTATACCACCGTTGATCAGCCTTGCACTTTCACCCTCGACATGAAGTAACAGCTTACTTCTGCGTATATCCGCTGATCGTAGGTGGGAATGTAGCTAGCCGCATCTTTGACTTCATTGGACAAGCGCGCAATACCGGCCAGACAGTGATCGGTTGCATCCGTCCGCTCTCCCCCTATCAGGGAAGTATCTGCCAACCGATCCATCTGTTCCTGAAGGGCTGCAGCAAGCACACGTGTCAGACTCTTTCCCCTTGCCAAAAGGCCAGTTCGCAGGACATCAATTAAGTTGACTAAGCCATACCGGTGATCTCATGCTGAAAATAGCGGAAAAATCGCTCCTTCAATGGTATCTCGGACTTAAGGATCGTCTGGTTCTCGGCCTGAGAGGGCCGTCGAGAAGTGTCGAAATCAGGCATAGACATAGTGGATGGAGAGATACAATCGATGGCAAGGGAAGATGGAAGAAGGGGGAAAAAGGAACAGAGGAAGAACGGAAAAGGGAGACTGAGGGTTGCAGATTGACAGAGGGGGGGGATGCCCGTAGGAGGAATTGGAGACAGAAGAAATGTATTGATGACGTCGACCGATCTTCTGTTTCCCAAGCCGGTTTGGGATATGGGGGTTTAAAGGTCGCTTTTTCAACGCAACTTCGCTGGGGACGAGGATTTTTCGCCCAGGCCAACAACAGAGGATAAGAGTCTAAGATCAGGAGAGAAAATCGTCAGTTCCAGAAGGCCCATGCAATGGCAGGCAACTAAGTCAGTCCACCTCGACCGGGGCGCTTTTTCATGGCCGGGGTCGATCAGCCGGCGCGATCCACTAGTGGCAATCTGAGGGGAAAGCTCAGGCTACTCAGGGTAGATGGAATAAAATAGTAACAACCCACCTAGATCCGAATGAGAACATATGCAGCACACGGAAGCTTTGAGTAACTGTCCCGATGTCTTGGTGCAGCTGGAGCATTTAGCTTTCCTTCCAAGTTGTCTTGCTCGTTGTCTGATGAGGAGATGAGGAGAAGCCCAGGTGGTGACGTCGCTTACAATCGGGTCCCGGCGATTAACTTCTCCGCTTTCCCCGCACTATCCCCCTTTGGGGCCATGGTGCCTGGGGCAAAGTCAGGCCACCACCACTCATCTATGAGTAGCAAGGTGCCGGCAATTGGATGCTGTGTATTAGTTATTGTATATTATTTTTCATCACACATAAGTACATACGCTGTCTGCAGCGCTACAGACCAGACACCCAACGCCGACATCATAGAACGTACAGACTCCCTGGACTTAGACCTCACCCTCTGTCAATCTTCTCTTATGTTGATGACAGCTCAGGTAGGTCTGGTCGAGGAATTGAGGGTAGGCCATCGATCTCTGCCACCAGCTCATGGGATAATAATGAATGCCGTCTGCGCTGTGTTTGAAAGTCGGCAACAAGCGGTCTTTCGACTACCAGCCGATCATAGTCGGGTCGCAGGTCATAATCACTGACACTTTCAATGCCCCCCTGCATTCGCACGGTCCTCAGAATCAACTTGCCCGTCTTCACCCAGAATGCCAACATTTCATACTCCTGAGGAAACGCCAGTGCGAGTTGTCCGGGCCGAAATACCGCTGGGTTCATCTTGTACGACGCCTTTTTCAAACGCGAGCGATTGAGGCCGCCAGAGGCCTTCGCATCGCATAGATAGATATCGCACATGCCATTCGCGATTATGAAGCGAGAGCCGGATGGTGACTGTGCTGCATGTACGATTCGTGTACTGAACGGATCGTTGGTGATTTTGTTGTCCGTCATGGAAAATGACAAGGGATATTCCTTGCCGAAGAATGCGGTCAATAATACCGCATGATGAGAGGTATCGTAGTACACGCCAGTCAGATCCCCATCATTCGTCGTCCACTAGTGGATATCAGTAAGCCATGAAGTGTCAGATGTAGGGTTAAACGGGCAGACGCACAGCAGGAAGCTTGAAAGACTTGGAGCTATCAGGGACTATATTCCATTGCTGGAACGTGCAATTCCACACATCGACATAAGCGTAGTGATCACCCAGATGGGTAGCAATCACAAAGTGTTTGCCATCGGCAGAGAATTGAAGCTTCCTTTCGATCACGGCCTCTTGTCGCTGGGCCTCGAAGCCAGACTCTTTAGCACCAGAGAACGAGCCCATCAAGGATCGGTTGCCCAAGTCCGATACGCGGTCCATTCCACTGCCGAGGGAGACTCTCTGGATCGTCCTGGTGCAAATTTCATAAACGCGAACTTGGTCTTTGAGCGTGAACGCAACATATCTATCGTTACGAGACATGACCATACAACCTATTGGTAGTGATTGGTGATCAGTCTCAATTGTCAAATATGCTTCTGGGATATCACTGTCGTTTTCAAATACAAGGAGCTCGTAATGCTGAGTTCCTGTCAGCACTAGCCCAAGATTCGCGATGCAAGCTACTTACCTGTCCTACTGAAGCGATGACGGCACATCGTTGATCTCCTGCTGCAGCTTGTTGCACGCCCGGAATGTCATACTTGTGACTCTTTGGCTTCTTGCCCTCGCCCTGGCCTAGTTCAAATCGCATGACCCAGTTACTTCCGGCACCCCAGAAGAGCAGACAGCTCCCAGTGGCCGAGAAACAAAACCGGGGCTGACGAGGTAATTGCTGTCCTTTCGAAGAATTCCTCCGGAAAAGTGACGTCCCGCTCGAGAAGGGTATCTTCACATTTTTGAGATCACGGGAAAGAGTCTTGATTGCTTGCTTATCGAATGACTGGTCGGTCCGACTGCGCGATAGGACGGGATTGAAGATTTCTGAAGTCGTGACACTAGGAGCCTTGCCATTTGCTTTCGAAACGGCTGTCACAGGAGGTGTTGGTGAGGTCGGACTTTTCACTATCTCCACCGAGTCAAGGCGGGATGAGTGGCTTGTAGAATGGCTGAGCGAGCTCGAACATGAAGTGGTCGCTCGAGAAGCAGAGTCGGGAAGGGACGGCTGCCCCTCGCCATCCGAGTCCGAGAAGAGGTGTAGGGCGTCAGAAACCTGTTCGAGAGGCTCTATCATACGAGCATGTTGGATGCGTGCTTTGCCAGGACATAGAGGGCATGTGACATCCATGGTTAGAAAGTCGGGGCTTCCTTGGAATTGCTAACAAAGAATCAGCTTTTATGTCTAACCCTACCTCAATTGTTGCGAGCATAGCATACCTCATAAGCCTTCCGATCATGGCTTCTCAATTGTTCTTCCAACATGGCTCCCGGCACAGGATGCACCGCAGGACAGTTGACGACGTAGACCGCCGTGCTAGGACGGCCTTTTCTGATCGGTGCAGTGGGGTCAAAGTCGGCAGGCGATGAATTTTGCAACCATTGAGTCAAATGCTGTTGATAATCATGCGAAAATGCTTCGAGTTCACCATTGCAATCCCACATCTGCACCCGCCGGTTGATGAGCCAACGAACAAACTGGCCCAGGGCCCGCTCCCATGATTCCCGAATACCGGCGAGCTGCGACCAAGTATCTCGAATCCTTCGTGTCTGTAGCGGAGGAGTATCATCGGCTGTCTGTGTTAGAATAATGGTGGCGAAAATCTGAAGTGGCGCCGTATTGAATTCATCATCGTAGGCCGCCAGTACCGTTCGAGTCAACTTCTTCTTAACTTCTTGTGCTTGCTTGAAGGCCTCGTCTACTTTCAGCGCTGCGGAACTCGTATATCCTTGCTCTTGGGAAATTCGACGGCGATCTATGTGACACTGAACAAGGGCAGAATCTACTGCCCAGAGGACGTCGAGGAGTAAATTGAATGAAACCAGTTGATCGGCATTGTTTTTCATTAATCCTGTCAGGAGGTCTGTAATGAGGGTCTCCGGCGCTCCCGAAATTGGATACTGTAGACGCCGTGAGCCTTTATTTTGGAATCGGGATAGCAGCCGAATAGGCGCACTTACCAGTCCTGCGGCGAACGACGGCAAGTAGGGTTTTCCACGATCGATTGTAAGAGTTTGAGTCGCTGACAGCTCAGTCGAGCCGATAGAGTCAATTGCTTTGGGGAGAAGATCACTAATAAGAAACCGCTCAACATTTGAAAGGTCCGAGTTCCGCCAAGCAGCTCGCATCGCTTTTTCGAATCGAAACTTCTTATCCGTGTGAATGGGTTCTCCGCGCAGCAGCAGGACTCGAGTACCGGCGAGTAGAGTATGTGCGATGAGATGTCGGTAACCGACGAGTTCTGGATCGGTAGATCGGTTGCAAGGGAAAAGCTCGAGCTTCACCTTCAGCAGGTACATCAATGTCGAGAAGACGGTCTCTGAAGGCAGAAGGTAAGGAAGGAAGTACGGGTGGCATTCGTGGACACTCGCCAGGCCCTGAAGGTAGGTTCGTTGCGCATCGAAGATGGTCTTAATCCAGAAAACAGTTCGGGTTAGTGGTTCTATGGAGGCGGATTGGCCGTCCGGCTGAGATACCGCGATGTCTAGCACATGCTCGCCAATAATCTCGCGAAGGATATTTGCTAGATCACGGCGCCCTAGCTGTTCCCACACGGCTGCCACCAGTGGATGTGACATGGAGGAAACAGGGGTGACAGGCCTCGGACATAAGAGCGAGCAAGTCAAGTTGGATTCGAGGGAAACGGGTTCGCAGACGGCTAGGGTAGAAGACGGAGACGAAGCAGAAAATGGGAATGAGGTCCAGAGACGGAGATCAAAGCATCGAGGGGCAAGCTAGTCGGGGGTGCGCCCTCGAGGGCAGAAAAAAATAGCAGAGAAGCCGAGGAGTGTGAGTGAAAATGGAAAGTAAGAAGCACAAGAAACCGACAGACTGAGCGACAGAGTGCAGCAGCCGTTGCCCGCTCTCTGCCAGGTGACCGGGACCGATTAGGACGAATCGCAAGCAGTGCTAGAGCCAAAAAGTGCCTTATGTAGGTGGTGCAGCTCCAATTCGCGGTAGTCAAGTTGAAAGATGGTCTAGTCGGGGGTTCCAGCTTAGGGATATGCGAGGCTGCGTGTCTGTCTTACATGTGGTTTGTCCGTTGCCTTCAGGCCCGCTAATGGCACGGGCTGCAAGCGCCCCAGCCTCACAGGCTGGTGTTGTCGTTAGACGTTAGACGGTCGGTCGAACTAATACAGAAGTGGCAGTAGTCCTTTCCGACAGGAGATCGTAATCATTGTAATC
This sequence comes from Aspergillus fijiensis CBS 313.89, assembly GCF_003184825.1. Lineage (NCBI taxonomy): Eukaryota > Fungi > Ascomycota > Eurotiomycetes > Eurotiales > Aspergillaceae > Aspergillus > Aspergillus fijiensis. The sequence goes on along the minus strand of NW_024468992.1, from coordinate 378,492 downwards.
ATTGTAATCATTGTAACGAACTCAGCATGAAGCTAAAAGAGAGGATCATGGATCAGATGGGCTGGTACGGAGTACCATTTCGAGGACGGAGACGATCATTACTCTCCGGATCCTCGTGGAGGTGATGAGTGGGTGAATGCATGCAGACGAGGACTAGTGGGAAAACCAATTCTCAATCATTCTGCAGGGAGACTTGGTGAAAAGATTGATGCGATGCTCGAGTGGTACTGGTTCTTAATTCGATGAGCTAAGGATGATAAATCAGTTTATTAGATTCAAGAAAACCCTGGACACTTACCAATCTCCAATACCATAACTACGGAATACGGAGTAGGTGTTTGGCAGATTGGTTTCTCAAATTGATATTGGGGGTGTGGCTAAGTAAGTAATGGAAGATGAATAATGATGAAGCCAGCAGTAAGATTCGTGGATCCGACAATTACGATTGGAAGAAGATACCCGCATAAGTGGGAGAAGAGCAATCAACGATACCTGAGTTAGTACTCCGTGGTTTGTGGATGTGTGGGTGTCAAGAGGGGCTCGTCCCTGTCAGGCCGAGCAGATAAGGACTCGACAAGGGAGTCCGTGCCTGACTGGTTTGTTCCCCATTCCGTGCCAAGTTTGCCAACCCACCATCTACGGAGTACACCCTCAGAAGACTTGAAGTGAATCACGCACTCTTCTTTTACTTTTCCATTTATTTTTTTTCCTACTTGCTGACCCAACCACCAGGATTCCTCGCAATATCGGATTTTCAGGGGTCTGTTCTCGGTTAAGGAAGTAGACTTTGGGGTCTAAAGACATGCCTGCTAGGTACAGTACGGAGTAATGCCGCCGTGCTTCAACGAAGAAACATGCTGACTCGCCTAGGAAAGAAGAACATCGGTCTACCCCGCCATTTCACTGTTGTTTCTGACTGTCTGACATGTCTATCCTCGGCCATCCGTCCTCATTCAGGCACATCACGCCGTGGATTTCTTTTTTGGACCCCACGGTCCGTTCGGCCGGTCTACAATTAGTGGCCCCTGCACTATCCAATGTCATCCTGCTTACCGACCCGCTCTGGAATCGCCAGAAGTCCTTGTCCTTGGGGTCTGGTTATCCGGTGATAGATGACAGGGTATGGAATGCAACATGCAGCTAGACGGTCCGATGCGCATCCAACACGTTGTTCCACACACTATGGAGTATAAAGTAGGAAGAAGATAGAGCTACGAATCACGGCTCTACTGAACGATAAGGAACTGGAACGGAATAATAGGGTTGACGGCCCCGTTCTAGACCCCAGCACTGCGGCGGACGGATCACTTTCCGCTCGCAAGACCCACTGGAGAGGCCCATTTCCCGGTGGCCTCCGTGCAAACACCACCTGGCAGCCACCTAATCATTCAGCGTGCTAATTGGCAGACGCACAGCATAAAACCTTGGGCAGAAGAGCTTAAGCAGCTATCCATTTCTCATGGCACGATCCAGGCATGTCAGCCTACCAAATCGGCAGTTAAACTCTCGATATTTAAATCTAGAGACACAAAATGTTCAAATGATGCGCAACATTGTTCCTCGAAAGATGAACAACCTGAAATCCTCCGGTATCATCAAATTCATTTTCGACACAAATCCGGCTTCTAATCATGTCAAAGAGCCACGTTTGCTTGCACCCGACCATCGGGGTGGCTTACCTACATGGACCTATTGATTTCTTCATTCATCACTCCAATATTTGATCAGCATGTCTCGCACAGTAAGCGGCTTGATGTCGGGGAAGATCTTATTCAATGAGTCCTGGGTCGTAATGCATGATGTGCCATCTGCGGTATACAGTTCGAAGATTGACATGAACCACTGAAAGGCTTTCTTCGGGAAATGCTGATACAGGGCTTGATGTCCAGGCAACTCGGTTATCTCGAACCCCCGGAGTTTTTCTATGCTGTCATAATGAATTTCGAATCGACAGCCTGGCGGTTCGAATTAGAAAAGTCTCTCGGAGAAAGCGAAAACCAGACTCACCACAGATCTCCTCCGCCAGCCTGACGAATTCATGCCAGGTGACAGTATCGCCGATCACACGGCTTTCTTCGGGCCAGTCTTCCATGTCGAGCATGGCGACAACATACCGGGCCAGGTCAAAGGTGTAGGTGAATGTGATTGGAACTTCACCATCTCCGGGGATTCCTGCTGTCTTGTTTCTCAAATCTACAACGAAGATATTCGGTTTCAGGTATGATTTGAGCGTCGATGGACCGAAGTAGTCAAGAAAGATACCATTGTGGAAGACGGTCCACTGAAGATCAGACTGTCGGAGAATTTCAATCGCTTTGAAATAGTCCGCAAGTTGCGGCAAAAGCTTCACGGCACTAAGATTCATCAGCTTATGTGGCATGAAAAAGTATACATCCACCCTAGCGGAACATACTCCTGAGGATATGGAATGGCGAAGCCACTGGGCACAAATCGCCGAGTGACTTTGGAATTGATGGCAGCTTGGATGAGGTTTAGTTGCGATATCGCCAGAGAATCTCCCTCCACGGCGAAACAACAGATCACTGTGTCGATTTGATGTGTGTCTAGCACAGCAACCAAACCGTCAACGCTTCCATAATCGACTTGAATGGTCTTGCCACCCTCGCCATCAGACTACTCAGCCTTGTCAGTAACGATGCACCTAGAAAAACCAGACATGTAATGATTACAACCTTGCGGGATAGGATAAGAGCCTCGTGCTCAGAAGAATCATTCAACACCTCCACAATTGTGCGACCAACACCACCATGGCCTCCAGCGATAGCAACACGAAGCATTTTATCATCCAATATGCTCAGTAAAGCTCTCGTGAAAGACAAATATCTGCGAGGGATAAGAGCTCAAACTTATAGCGAAGACTTGGTCTGCATAGTTCTCATGTCATGGCTGCTCTACTCTGCGATACGAAAATTGCCTTTTTGGGATTAGGTTCGAAGCGCCTGTTGCAGCGCCGAGACCCAGGCTAACTTACCGAGTGACAACGGGGTACTGAGTACGACCATCAAATACGTACGCATTTCAATGTCTGCAGTTCTCGCTTAGACCACCTTCAAAAGCCCAATGGATATCACGCCCGGGCTGAGAAAATTTCGGATCAGTTCTCGCTTAGACCACCTTCAAAAGCCCAATGGATATCACGCCCGGGCTGAGAAAATTTCGGATCAGTTCCGCACCCAAGAGACAGTCCCAACAGCAAGGCTTGTCTCGAAAGTCTCATACCAAGTCCCGTGGAGGCTGCCAAGCGTGCAAGAGCAGTAGAGTCAAATGCGATGAGATTCGCCCCAGCTGCCGCAGATGCTGCCAGCGCCGGACGCTGTGCGTATATGGTGACCCTCGTGCTGCCTACAGTCAGGCTAGCTTGGAAGATCACGAGCCTGTCTGGCCAGGCTATGTGACAGGCAATCATAGTCATTTCAACAACTGCTTGAATCCCAACGGACCCTGGCTTCCTGGTGGAATATCGCCAACACCCAGATCGATATATCTTCTACGGCATATTGACGGCTGCCTTGATGCAACATTGACGTCTGAAGTTGGAAGGGAGATATTCAATCAGTTTCTGCTGCCCAACTGCGCATCCATCCCAATGCTTCATAGTGCTCTCCTAGCACTTTCGGCTCGACATCTGCAGCATCTGCAGCCTGCAAGCACCGAGTACCAGAAGGCGTGCTGGCTTCATACACAGACAGCAACACGCTTGCTTAGGGAAGAGCTCGCGCAGCATCCGACAGCGTCAAGTAAGCTAGACGCTGTCTATGCCACCGCGCTTCTCCTAAACATGATCTCCTTTGCTTCGCATGAGAGATCGCCATCCAGATCTTGGGTATTTCAGCCCACTGCAGCGGCTAGGGTCAACAACCTCAGCTGGCTGTCCGTACAATGTGGACTAGGCTACTTAGCAAGAATGATGCAACAGAACCCGCAGCAAGGCTTCTGGCGTTTGAAAAATGAAAGACAGAAGCGGCTTGCGTTGGAAGCCCCGCCCGCTACTCGGCAGGATCTGCCTTTGTCTCAGACTCTGCGATGTGCGCTGGAAGATCTATGTGATGTCACTACCAGTAGCCTTCCGGACAACAACCCGTATTATATGCCCTTGAGCGTCATCGCTCCCATGCTGCAGCAAAATGAATCAAATGCCCACGGCACTAACTCATTGCTGTCATTCGGGCCTAAGATATCTGCAGCATACCGGAATCTTCTGCTTGAGCGAGATGAACGGGCGCTGCTGCTCCTAATGTTGTGGTTAGAGCTTCTCTGCCAAGCAGACGTCTGGTGGATCACTGACCGCGCCTATCAAGAGTTTCTGGCTCTCCGACACGTGTTGAGCTGCAGTGCCGATCTTCGAGTACAAAGCATACTCTACCTTTGCGAACCAAGCCGTGACAGAGTTTCGGTTACGCTTTTCACTTGAACTTATTGAGAGAATCTCAGAGGATCACCATGAAGGGGATGCTCACACCAGTGCAGCGCTCACACCAGTGCAGCAAGTCGCTGGGACTGGTGTGCTTGGCAAACCAATGAGTGAGTGTCCTCAATAAATGCTTGAATACAAATACAATGGCTTCCTTGTACTGAAGATCGGTTATTTTGATAGAACACAAAGCCCACAGCTCATTACTCCAATGTGACCGTGATCCAAGTGACTCAGCTTCCCTGGAATCAAAAAGCTTCACATGTCTGGTCAGGATTTTGATACAGTACCACCGGGGTTGGGACAAAGATCCTTGTAGATTTTAACTCTACAGCAACCTCAGGCCAACCTCAGCCAACGTCTAATTTTGTAGCCTAAGGCAACAACAGGGTACCGAGCAGGACTAGCGGATCGCTTGGAGCGGGTCTCAATGGGTTTGCCCCATCTGGTCCTCAATAAAGCCTCAAGCTTCCCCAGCCGTTGTTCAATAGACGGCCAACGCGCAGCGATTGGCCTCACGCTCCTGTTTGATCCGTCTCTACCTCCTACTACAGTTTCCAGAAACTTCATCATCAGCCTGGAAGCCCAATCCCAGAGGTCACCATCACAGCCAGAGACACAATGACCGCAGCGACCCAAGAAATCGAACAACTTTTGCCGAGGACACATTCGGACTCATGTCGGGCCAAACAATGGATTGGCTAGCGGACCGACAACGTGTCTATTGTCGAAAGTTTCACGGACTAAACTCTTGGTGGTACCAATCAGAGACTCTACACACTTGACCATGCTGAAGGAATGACCGGCCCAGACTCTGGTTGAGGCTTGAGCTTATTCCGCGATTGACAGGGAATAGCTCTCGTCGGACGCCATGCAGAAGGAAGCTTAGTTGTCATCGTCACGTGAAAAATACGGAAGGACAGAAGATATCGGTCATTCACTCGATGACACAAAAGCCATGTGTAGTCCGGGGTTTGAATGAGCCACGTGGGTGCAGTCCTTCGATTGTGTCGTGCGTTTTCTATGCTAGATCGCAAGCATGTGGCCGCGTTTTATGCCGATTATCTTGGGTGTTTTGCCTGTGCTGGTCTGTGGGACCGCTACACTCCCTATTCCTGCAGACAGGTACCTCGTAGTAGACCAGCTGCAAGGTATTCCGGATGGGTGGATGCGACAGTCTGGTCCTACTACATCTACGCCAACGAGATTCTGGTTGGCGATGCGCAGGTCCAATGTCTCTCAGTTCGAAGAGCAAGTGATAGCCCGGTCGACTCCTGGCCATCCTGACTATGGCCGCCATCTGACCAGAGAGGAGCTTCGGGCGTCTATGCGCCCTTCCGACGAGGTTGCTGCCAAAGTCCGTGCATGGCTAGAATGGGAACATGTGCCGGCCGAGTCAATCGAAGATCGGGGCGACTGGCTTGCGTTCACTATCCCATTATCACAGGCCGAGTCGATGATGAAGACTCAATTCAGCCACTTCTACCACCCAAGGACACAAACGACAACGGTTCGGACGCTTGCATACTCTGTCCCAGAGAATATCCGTCCGTTTGTTCAGCTCATCCAGCCTACAACACGGTTCGGATCTCCTCAAGCTCTTGACAGTCCCGAAACCTTTGTGCCTGTTGCGCTCACTGCAGAAGACCTCGCTGGCAATTGCTCGAGGACAGTTACTCCTGCTTGTCTGCGCCAGCTCTACGGGATCAATGATACCGAGATAACACCCGACCCACGCAATCGGCTGGGTGTCTCCGGCTTCTTGGAGGAATATGCACGGTATGACGATCTGGAGCAATTCCTTGCAGAATATGCCCCAAATCAAGCCGATGCCAATTTCTCCGTGGTCTCCATCAATGGTGGGCGTAATCTCCAGTACTCGCTCAGTCCGTCCAGTGAGGCGGCCCTTGACATCCAATACGCTCTATCGCTGTCCTACCACGCGTCTGCTGTGTACTATACTACTGCCGGGCGTGGGCCGATGGTGCAAGAGTCCGGGATGCTGACCATAGCTGACTCAACAAATGAGCCCTATCTCGAGCAACTGCACTACCTGCTTGACCTACCAGATAAAGATCTCCCTGCGGTTCTTAGCACCTCCTATGGGGAAGAAGAGCCGTTTGTACCCGCAGCATATGCAGAAGCTGTCTGCAACCTCTTCGCGCAGCTGGGGGCCAGAGGAGTATCTGTCATCTTCAGCAGTGGTGACTGGGGGCCCGGCGATGCATGTATGACCCATGATGGTACACGGCGGACTCGGTTCCAGCCCGTCTTTCCGGCGTCGTGTCCGTTTGTCACTTCGGTGGGCGGTACGGAAGGGACGAACCCCGAGTCTGCCATATCCTTCTCCGGAGGCGGCTTCTCGGATATCTTCGCTCGACCTTCCTATCAGGATGCGGATGTCACGGGCTATTTGCACAGCCTAGGGAACCTGTATGAAGGACTTTACAATCCACAGGGACGCGGCATCCCTGATGTCTCCACCCAGGCCAATAACTTTGTGCTTCGGGATCATGGTGAGTGGATGAAGACTGGGGGCACTAGGTGAGATCTTCCTTTCCTTAGTCACTAGCAGTCACGAACTCGGGATTGACTGGAACTGTAGTGCTGCGGCGCCTGTCTTTGCCGCCATAATCTCTCGACTGAATGCAGCGCGTCTGGAGCAGGGCAAGTCCACACTGGGCTTCCTGAACCCATGGCTATACTCGCTCAAACAGAGAGGATTCACGGATATTGTCGATGGAGGATCGGTTGGATGTGACGAACCCACCGGAGCGCAAGTACCGTATGCCGGATGGAATGCGACTCCAGGCTGGGACCCGGTGACGGGGCTGGGCACACCATACTATGAGACTCTGTTGGAGCTTGCATTGGAAGCTTAGCCACTTTAGTCAATTATTAATCTCTTCAATGTCTAACAAAATCCCTCTTACCGTTGTATTATAGTAACCAGGAGAGGGCTGTCTACCTGCCCTGCCAGGTCCACTAGATATTTCCCAATCGGGTAAGATGCTCTAAGCACCAACTACACGTGACCCGTATCTCACCGCCCGGGGACAGCTCTTCCCGGCAGTTCCAAGCATCAACGTCAACGTCCATCAGCCCAACCCTCGTCCTACGTATAACACCTCAATCCTAACCTCTCAATTTACCAGTCCTCATCATCACCCTCCACAGCTCAAACACCGACCATCTAACCCTCACGTCCAGCACCCCATCCCGCATCCCTAACCCTCTCCCCCCCCCCCTTCAACCCCCCAACGAACCGGCCCAAAACCCCAAACCCCAAAGATGGCCACCGACCTCCGCACCCTCATCACCCAGCTCCACAGCAGCCTGAGCGCGCACAACCTCGAAAAAGCCAGCAGCATCCTCACACAAGCGAAGCGCACGCTCCTCCAACAGAACGCCCTGATCCCCACCCCGACCACACCGCGGGAGCTGCTCCCGCTGGCGCGCGAGATCCTCGAGCTCGGCGCCCTCGCCGCGATCCGCCAGACCGATGCCCCCGGCTTCACGCGCTACTACCAACAACTGCAGCCGTTCTACGATCTGGAGCGCGATTCCCGGGAAAGCAACAGCAGCAGCAGCAGCAACAGCCAACGCAGCAAGATCACAGGCCTGTACCTGCTGCTCCTGCTGAGCATGGGCGACAGCACGAGCTTCCACACGGTGCTGGAGGGCTTGGTCGAGGAGGCCAGCCTGCAGGGCCGGAGCGTCGAGGATGACCCCTTCATCAAGTACCCCGTGGAGCTGGAGCGGAATCTCATGGAAGGGAGCTACGATAAGGTGTGGCGGGAGACGAATTCCGAGCGGGTGCCCGGCGAGGATTTCGGGTTGTTTTCGAGTGTATGTCTCCTCCCTTTTTTTGGCCGGCATTCTTTCTTTAGGGGAGGTTGAGATTGGTGCAGTGTGCGTGCGCTTGCTAACGTGATTCGTGTGAGGTATATAGGTCCTCGTGGGTACGATCCGCAGCGAAATCGCCGATTGCTCCGAGAAGGCGTACCCGTCGTTGCCGATCTCCAACGCCAAGAACCTGCTCTTCATGGACTCGGAAGGCGCGGTGATCGAGTTCGCCCAGCAGCGGGGGTGGGTGCTGCGCGACGGCCGCATCTATTTCCCCGTCGAGCCCGAGGCGGCCGCCCGCTCGGAGAAGGATATCCTGGTCGCGAGTGGGACGATCATTGAGAATGCGATCGGGTATGCGCGCGAGTTGGAGACGATTGTTTAAGGGCCGTTTTCTCCTGTGGAGTGAGGTGGTGTAACTTAGACAAAGATTCCGGGGGGGACGGCTGCATCATTTTAATGAGGATTACTATGCCATTTTTCTTCCCTCTCTCCTGCGGAGGGTAGATGAGTATCTCTTGCAGTATACACCTAAGCATTCACTATATTATGATTTATCTATTTACATCTATCTACACCCGAACCCGCCACAAACAGACCCGCCGATCATAGAAGCTACTCGACAAACAGAGGATCTCCTGCGTTTCCGGCGTATCGCTGCTGCGCACAGGTAGCTCATACCCGCCCGCCGGCTTCCACACATCAGACGCATAGTTCATACTCTCATGCTCCGTGAACTCTGCCAGAATCTCCAACTCCCACCCGAACTCCGCGGAGGGGCACCGCACCCGCACCACCCGCGTCCCGCCGTGCATACAGCTCGCCAACACCAGCCCGGTCCATCCCTCGTCTACCTCGTCTCCATCCACAGACTGTGACGTAGACGACGACGACGACAGAAGCTGCAGCCGCCACACGCCCCCGCCCAGCCCTATCTCCGCAAGAACCTCCCCGCGTCGAGTGGCGTGGTACACTCGCAGGGACTCGTCGTAGCTCCCCGTGAGAATGATGGGGCTGTCGTCTCGGAGTGGAATGGGCAAGGGGAGGATGGAGGTGACGCCCGCGGTGTGGTGGCGGGCGCGGTCGTTGTGGTCGAGCAGCGCGGCGAGGGCTTGGGGCTGACTGTCGTCCGTTTCTGATGTGGTTGTGGGGTTGGTGTCGTAGCGGCGGGTGTGGAGGGCGCCGAAGTCGTTTCCGGTGAAGATGTAGGGGATTTGTTGCTGCTGCTGGTCGGGAAAGGTCGCGAGCGCGGCGAACCAGACTTCGATGGCCTGCGAGGCTGGGAAGGAATCGAGTTCCGCGATCTGGGGTGGTGAGTCCGGGGTCGGGCCGGGGGTATATTGGAAGATGGTGGTAAGGCTGTCGGAGAAGGTGACGGCGAAGGCGTCGAGGGGGGTGGTTTCAGTATTGGTGCTGGGGGTGGGAGATGGCCAGGTCGAGGGCGTCCAGGCGAGGAAGAGGGCGGGGATGGAGAGGTCTTCGTGGACGGAATGTGTGAGCAGATGGGTTAGGGTGGGTGGTTGATCAGCATTTTGGCCAGGCGTGAGGCGGAAGAAGGCGACAGAGCCTGCGCTTGTTGCGATGGAGAGGAGGGAGGGATCGCGTGGGTGGAAGTGGAGGTCGAAGACTGCGTAGGGAAGAGGAAGTTTGGAGAGCAAAGTGCTGGTTGGGGTTAGTTGCCTCGTTCTTAGGGTGATAATGGCAGGATATAGAGAAGCTTACAGCTCGTTGGTGGATGGGTTTATGCGCCAGAGCTGCAGAGAGCCAGTCTTGGTCTGTTTGATGTCGGAGTCATTTGCTTCGTCTTTCTGTTCGGACAGCAAGTAGGTGCCGATGATGCAGCAGTCGGGGATTGCGGGGCAGAATTGCAGGCAGCTGGGAGGTTGATCGAGAAAGACAGTAGTGTTGGAGGCAGGTTGCTGCAAGGGAGGAGGCGGAGAGTCTGTCATGTTGCAGTGTTGGGGTAGCGCTCAATGGATGAGTGGGGGAGGTTGCAATTGAAGATATTTTGCAGTTACAAAAAGATACGGAGACAATCAATTAGTGTGTAACAAGCAGCAAGTGGAACATGGCAAATGGTAAAGAATAGAGTAGCTGTATAGAATGATTGGTTGCATAGGATTGGCTAAAGAAGTATAGAATAATGGTGGAATGGAGTCTAAAGGTCTGATCTAGAAGCATACACGAGATTCTGTGAACTAAATTGGTGTGGGCTGATTGACTGACTGACTGATCGATTGATTGATTAAACTCCTTATCTTGTTCACACCTCATCATCATCCACCCTCTCTCTCCTCTTCTCCTCTCCACTTGCTTCGTTTTCCTCTTTCTCTCCCCTCCTCCCCTCCATAGTCATTGTCAGTATCTGACTCTTACCAAATCGATCTATGACACTCGTTCAATTCCACCACTTCAATTGCAAGAAGTCCTGAACATCTCCGCCCGCATGTCGTCATACTCGCTGTCCTCGAGTACTTCCTCCTCCCCCCGACCTCTCGACCAGTCCCAAGAACAATCACAACAACAAACTTCAACCCAGCAACACCAGCACCACAACAACCACCAGCAGCAGCAGCAATCCTCCTCCCTCCATCAATCAGCAGCCTCCTACTTCTCCTACCCGGTCACCCACGTCGTCTCAGGCCTGTACCGCCGCTTCACCGACCCTCAATCCACCCAAAACAGCAACAACAACAACAACAACAACAGCAACAAGGACAGCAGCACGATGCGCCGCCCCTGGCACTCCAACACCACGCCCACCGACAGATCATCCACAACCAACACGCTCTTCACGCCCGTCCGAACCGCCTCCCCCTTCCAACCCCCGCCACTGACCCCTCTAACCCTAACCGACCCCTCCAGCCACCACCCCGACAACAACCAAGAAGACTACCTGCTCACGCGCTCGCTGGCCGAAGAGATCCGGCTGCTCGTGCCCGCCCGCCTCCAACTGTGCGACACCTGGCGCCTAGCCTACAGCCTGGAACGCGACGGCGCCTCGCTGTCGACCCTGTACGAGAACTGCCGCGCCATCTCCCAGCGCAGCCCGCGGGCGGGCTACGTCCTGATAATCCGCGATGCCTCTCCCTCCCCCTCCACCACCTCCTCCTCAACCACCACCACCTCAAACAACAATAACGGCAGCAGCAGCAGCAGCACTGGCGCCGTCTTCGGCGCCTACATGACCGACCCCCCGCACCCGGACTCGCATTACTTCGGCACGGGCGAATGTTTCCTCTGGCGCGCCTCGGTGCTACAGCCGCCCTCGACCGCCCAACTCCTACAGTCGATGTCCACGATCAACCACCAAGAAGAAGACGCCGCATTGGCCGTGCTCGAACGCGCCGGGCTCCCGTTACCGCCCAGCGCGGACACCACGCACGCCGGGCGGTCGACCACCCTGCGGAGCCGGAGTCCCTTGCCTCGTACCAGCGGAAACTTGTCGGTTCCTGGGACGGGTAGTACCTCCCAGAACACTGGGCATAGTAGTGGGACGGCGACGCCGGAGCAGATCCGCTTCAAGGCGTTCCCCTACAGCGGCGTCAATGATTATATGATGTTCTGTGAGACGGGGTTTTTGAGTCTTGGTGGGGGGTGAGTTTTATGTCTCCTCTTTCCCCTCCCTGTCTTTATCAAGTTGCGAATGGTTGGATTGGACGTGCTAACAAACTGGTGGTCTAGGGATGGGCATTACGGGCTCTGGGTGGACTCGAGCTTGGAGAAAGGCGTCAGTGCCGCGTCCCAGACTTTTGGCAATGAACCGCTCTCGGATGAAGGCGTCAAGTTCGATATCCTCGGGGTAGAGGTTTGGTATGTCGGTTCTTAGGGTCGGGCGCGCAAATGAGGCCCCCGGTTTTGGGTAATCAGGTATATGTGTGTGTCTCCACTCGGTCATTTGTAGATTGATCGCTGCTGGATTATAACAAAGGGGGGGGATCATGATCTGCGGGCAGATTGGTCTATAATAATCTGAACATTGACCCGGCCAGGTGGCATGAATCAGGGGAGGGGGTTTGGTGCGCGCGAGGCAGATGAAATGCCAATCGGGAATTAGTATAGGCAGCGCCCACTACAGTACTGTGGCACTGCTCGGATAATCCATCGTCATCTCATAATTCGTGTACTTTGATTACCACTACATAGAGCTACCTAGGAGAAGTATCATCGTCGCATCATTCGCCATTCCCAATCCCACCGTCAGAGAATTCCATCAAGACATTACGATCCGTGATGTTAAGCAGGAATGTTGACACCAAACGTGTAGAAGGGACAGACTCAAAAAATAAACAACACAGAGGGGTATGCAATGCGATAAATCGAAACAGGAAACCACCAAGATAGCATCAATACGGCGAGTTGACAATGTCGTCCCGGCCCAGACGACTACCCCATTGCGTACGGCGCCGAGGGGTCATGGGCAAGGGACCAGCGATACTCTCACGCGTCGGCTTCAGCAGACTCTTCTTCGCCACCATGTTGACTTCGTTGGGTAGCGCAACAATGACATTCTTGTCCGAACCGAAGCGGAAATTGTCGGCCATGACTTCCTCACCGTACCGCTTGATGGTGTAAGGGTCCTTGCGGCCAGCGATGACCTTCTTCAAGCTCCAAGTGATGATGAAGGGACCGGTAGCGGTAACGATCGACGTTTCCTGTGAGTCAACACCCGTGTTGAAGCGAGCCTGCGTGAAAGCAATTGGTTTCTTGGTCTCGTGCTGGAATTGGGCGACATGAGCGGGCTGCAGACCCAAACGACGCGGCTGCGGCTTGGAGTCTTTGGCGAAAGAACGCTCAAAGCCTAACTTGCCCTCGTTCTTGCCGTCCTTCTGCAGGGCGTCGATGAGCAGGAGATAAGTGCGGCATGTAGCCAAGACCCAGCGACCGTCGGCGGACACATCGAGACCAATAATAGGCTCACCCAGCGCAGGAATATGAGTCTTAGCATTGATACCAAGTCGGTCAAACATGCGGATATCGCCCTTGTTAGACGCGACGGCAATGTATCCCTTCTCCGTGGTAGCCACAGAGGAGAAGTCGTTCTTGCTGGCGTATTGCTTCAGCTCAGACTCCACCAACTTGTTTCCGGCCACACGGGGATCGACGCGAAACAGAGCATTCTTCGAGGCACCAATGAAAGATTGAGCGGATGTCATTTGGGAGAATTTCTAGGCGCAAAGTTAGCGATCATTCATCATTGAATCACAGGTACTGATGGGTGTTGACTTACACTCTCCGGGGCAAAGGTGTGCACGGGGATGTCATCATGCACCTTCCACTCGTCCACAATTTTGCCGTACTCCAAGTCCATGCGGTAGAGAGAGTTGGGGTCATCGCTGTTCTGCAAGATCATGTTGGAATCTTCGGCGTGTAGCATGACCTTCTTCGGGCTGAAAAGCTTGCCATTTGGAGTCTCAACCTTGGAGATGTTGGTCGAGAACTCGAGGTTGTTGTTGGGGGTGTGCTTGAACACGCCGATCTTAGAACCACGAACCACGAACGAACGATCGTGCTTGTAACCGACGGCCAGTTGCGAGTTGACATTGCCATCATCTTCACGGGTCACCACATCGTCTTCTTCCTCGTCGGAATCGTAGTGTTCGCTACGCTGACCGTCATCCTGGTCCTCTTCTTCGGACTCCTCTTCCTCCTCGGCCTCAGCCTCGGCTTCGCGCTCCTCAGCGTCCTCCATGGTCAGATCCTGGAAGGCGTCCAAAACATACTCCTTCTCATTCTCCTTGACCTTGGCCCACTTCATTTCGTTCAGCTGTTCCCACAGCGCCTGCATGAGACCCTCTTGGAATCTCTCTTCCGTCTCTTGATCATGGAAGCGCAGGAGCCAAGAGTAGGCTGAACCGTCCTCGCTGTAGGCGTTGAAGATGAAGGACAAATATTCAAAGTTGAAGACAGGGTTGATATCAGCGACGACTGCCTGGCCAAGCCATTCCTTGTCGTCTCCACTAATCTGGAGCCAATATTGCCAGTCACCAACCTCGGAGACTGTCGCGGTGATATTGGCATCTTGCTGTACAAAAGTTCCAGTGGGGAAATCGAAGAGGTGCAGTTCGGCTTTCTCTTGCGCGAGAATCTCCCGGGGCTCAGGTTGCGCAGCCGACGGCGGAGCAACAGTCGATTCGTCTTGAGCAGCAGGCTTGATCAGGCCCTTCGATTTGGAATATTCCACGTCCCTCGCCATGGCAGTTGCTGCGTCGGGGGGATCGATCGAGTGGTCGCGAGACTTGGTGGGCGAAGAGATGGGACTTGCTGACGGGATGGGCTTCTCCTCTTGGAATGAGAACTCTTGCAGCTCTTCCCGAGTAGCCCTCTGCGAGCTCGTTCTATACGTCCGCTCGTACTGGCACTGAAGGGCGGCCAACTCAAAGGTGGAAACCTTGTCCGCCGGCACAGACGCGTCGCAGACAAACTCGAAGAGATCACCTACGTCGCCACTGAGGTCTCTCCAGGCCAGAATCTTGGCACCACCTTCGCGGACCTCAGAACGAAAGTGAAGGGCTTGGTCGAGCAGGAAGACCTTCTCGTCTTTATCCAAGCTGTCACTGCCTTGCTCGTCGTCGTCTTCAGCAAGCTCCTCTTCCCCTTCCTCGTAAGCACGTTGAACGACGAGTTGATATTGAAATTCTTGCCCGGTGCGTCTGATGGAGGCAGCGGCGTCCTTGAAGATAAGCTCTGAGTATCCCTTGGGCGATAGGGGGCGGACAAGGTACAGTTGTCCCTGAGGAATTTCGATGATGGATTCTTTGGAAGTGTCTCCGAAGAGGTACTTGCTCACTGAAAAGAAGAAGGGTAGATGGTTAGCATGTGATGGTGGAGGGATGATGTCAAGAGATGAAGAGGTGACCGGGGAGAGGGAAGGAGGGGTCGATGGTGGGGTCAAGTGAATGAGGAAAGTGAAAGTGTCTGATCCTGAGCCTAGACCAAAAGCTAAATGAGAGGAACTTACCATTGCGGAGCATGAACATGGCTGCAGCTGGCCGGGCGTCGGAGCAACAGTAACAGGTTGTTCGTTCGGGTGATATCAGAGGGGGGGGGATCCTGTTGCTAGGGGAGCAGGGGTGTTGATCAATCCAGGTGCAAGAGAAGTAGGAAGAGAATAGATCACTGGCGTTGCCGAGAGTGAAGAACTTCGTAGCAGTGGCAGAGAACAGTCAACGGCAGGCTGACTCAAGCCAACTGCAACTTGTGAGTGTGGGATGGCAGGCGATGCCTTGTTGTGAGTGAGGTAGAAAATAAAATGTTTTGATTTCCGCTGTTGTTGTTTTCTGCCGTCATCGAGTGGCAACGGCTGTGGCGTTGATCGATCTGTGGCTCGGGTGGCGGTGCATGCCAATCATGTGAAATTTCATCACCAGTCACAAGTAACTTACAGTACAGTACATACATTACATTCCCATGGTTCTAGCTCCAATCTAATTGCCCTCTTTGGCTTCTACTGCATCGTTTTGTTCCTCCTGCTCCTGCTCTTGTGCAACAGCATTTGCTTCCTGAATAGCCTTAGCCTCTTCTTCGGCATCTTCGTCCCCCTCTCCCTCTTCTTCCTCCTCTGCCTCATCTTCTCCATCCTGCGGCTCCCCGGACTCATTGACCGACTCTTTCAAAGTGCCGCCTTTGCGCTGGGGAATGACCTCCATAAAAGCCTTGCCCCAGTCGCCCACCTCCAACCACTTCAGCATGATCTCCACCACATGGTTCGTAGCCAAGACCTGACGGGAGGCCATCTGGATGTATTCGCCGATCGGCAGCTTGGCCGTCTTGATCCCCCGCTCGACGGCCTGTTTGTAGCAGATCCCCTTGTGGCGGTTCTTATCCACCAGTCCGCCGATGATGTAGGTACTGAACGGCTTCAGCTCCGTCAGGGTATGCGGACTGTCGCTGCTCAAGTAGACAATGTCGCCGTCCTCGGGTTTTGTGTCGGCCTTGTCGGCAAAGACGCCCTCGAACCGGCCGCCGTCCGGCACGACCATCCACTCCTTGGCCTTCTCCGCGGCCTCGACGAAGTCCTCCTCCAGGAAGCGGATCCCCTTCCAGTTCTCGTACGTCTTGGCCAGCACGGTGTCGAACCGCTGCTTCAGCAGCTTGTTGAACGAGGAGACCACCAGGTGCGACCGGAACGGCGCGCGGCTGTTGTCCGAGTACGACCGGGTCAGCTGCGAGCCGAGCGAGATGCGCTCCTTCTCGATCATCAGCTCGTCGAACCCGCAGTCGAGGATCAGCGTCAGGGGCAGCAGGGTGCCCTTCCGGAACCGCGCGGGGGTGCGCTCGTGCTCCTTGCGGAACTCCGCCTCGCGGCCCTCGTCCTTTGCGACCTGGAGCTCCGCCCGCCGGCGCTCCTTGCGGGCCTGGATGCGCTCCTTCCGCTTGACCTTGCGCTGCTCGCGCCCTTCCTCCCACTGTTCCCGGCGACGCTGGCGCTTCATGGCGCGCTTGGACATCGGGGCCGTCTCGTCGCTCGGGTCGCTCGGGGCGCCATTGTGTGCTGTTGTTGTGGTGGTGGTGGCATCATCATCGTTATCGCGGGTTTCGACTGGGGCAGTTGAGGGTTCCGACACAGGAGCCGACTCCGCCATCGTTGTGTCCTGTTGTGGTAGTGGTGGTTGTTGCGAGTCGTCGTGGTCGAGCTTGACCAACTTTCTGGGACGACCGTCTTCCTCCATTTTCTGGGAAGAAAGAACTCTTCACAATTGAGACAAAGCCCAGCAACAAAAGTCTCTCAAGACAAGCGTCCTCCAAATAGACACTGTAAATATAGTATGTTCTCTCGCCAAACCGGCCCAGCTATCCAAGAAATCCAAACTTCCGCTGTTCATAAACGGAACAATCGACAATGGCTTCAAGAACAATTGATTAATGAAATTCGGACCGCCATGGGGGGAAAGGAATACCCCACCAATAAGAACCCAGCCAGCCCGCATTACCACACCCGCCGCTCAGCACGTGACCATCACACTCTCCCAACCTCAAACCACCAACGGCATCATATCTCCAAATCGAAGCTCGGCCCGGCCGTACGGTACGACTCACCTGAACCCAAACTAATCGTCTACCCCTCTCCCAACCGATCACCATGCCTCAGGACATGCCCCCCGCTGGGGGCTACCACCAGGTGCAATACAAGGTGCGATTGACCCCTCCAAACTTCCCTGGGATATCAGCGCCAACCCCGGACGCAACCGATCGATTGCTACACCATCGATTCAAATCCCCCCTCTATATCCCAGCGCGTGCAACCTCCAATGCCCACGGACAAATCACCGCTCCCTACACTCCCCAATCTCAGCCCAGCAAGCTAACGCCTCCCTCAATGGAAACAGCGCAACGTCCCCGTCCGCGGCTTCCGTCCCATCGTCTACCTCGCCGGAATGGTCGGGGCCGTCAGCTACGGTCTGTACAAGCAATACTACTCGATGCGTGAGATGCAGTACGTCCAGTCCACCCTCCCTCTTCTTCAGCACCGCAATCCCAACCCCTCGCCAGGCGGAGAGACAGAAACAGAAACAGACAGCTTAGACCAAGAAGAAGCGAAGCGAAGCTAACAACGATCCCAGCGAACTCGGCCGCGAGAAACTCTGGGGCCGCCTGCACATCATCCCCCTCCTCCAGGCTGAGGAAGACCGCGATCAGGTCCGTCGCTACTACGCCGACAAGGCCCGCGAGCAGGAGCTCTTCGGCTCGGAGAATCGGGTGTATAACTCTGACCGGTACGCGTGCGCCCCCAACCCCCTACCTCTCTCTTTTTTTCCCCCGGTGTCGAATATCATGCTATGGTTCATGCTATGAATATGCTATGGTTCATGCTTCGGAAAACTAATAACGAAATACACCAGCTTCGTCCGCCCTACTTTCGCCTATACCCCTTCGCAGGTTACTGAGTAAACTGAAGTTTTTTGAGAATCAAATACCAAAAAAATTTGAAGACATTTTTTCTTGCTTCATGGTTTGTATTCGTTGTGTACTGTACTGTACTTTACTTAGGATTGCGAGTGTGGTTTGCTTTTTTAAAGTTTGTTCTCGTTTTTCCAAAGAGGTAGTTTCGACTCGTTGCGTCCTGGGGCGTAGCGGCGACAGAATCCTGAATTTATGAGATGGATCTTGGTTTATGCTCAATTGGGATTATCCGCCTCCACGTGGAGAGGTGAAGCCTTCGTAGCTGGCAGAGTAAAAGGTGGGTTACTGCAGCGTTCATACGAGATAAGTGACATCAAGTTAGCCGTCGTGTCGTGTTCGAGACACTGGCTATCGGCAATTATACTATGTGATCTCAACTCGGCGACTGCTGTTTGCGCTTGCCCGAATTACCTTGGCACTTCTCGCTCCCTGAACCCCAGGTGGCTTCAACAAGCTGTCTATATTCTTTAGTAATAGCTATGCAACCCGATAAAGAGGTAGCTGTAACGGCAGTGGCCGTACACTACCGCCGTACTATACAAAGGGGTAAACCGTGAAGCGGTCTTACCCCAAAAAAATCTATAAACTGTGGGATCCTAACCAAACAAATCCGCCACCCCGGACAGATCCGGTCCGTCGTTGATATCGACTTTCTGATTCTGCTGGCCCTCCATCTCACTCGTCATGTATCTCTCCTGCAGGGCACTCCGCGCTTTCCGGCGGTCCTCGCGCGAACCCAAGATCTTGCCTTGCTCAGCTATGCTGACGCCTCTCAGACTCTCTAGAAGATCCAAGATCAAGGCTCTTTGCTGTCTTGCGGCAGTTGACCTTACCAGCGCGGCCTCTGCATTGGCCACTCGCTGCTCGCTCATGCCAGGAAGGCTCAGAATCACTGCGCGCGGGGTCGGGCTGCTCGAGCCGTAGAGTACCCAGATAGACGCAATGAGCTGAGCAAGATCTTTCTGCATGTCGACAAAATAGGGCTCATGCACAGACGTGATGCAAGCCTTGAGGACCTCGGAAGAGATGAACTCGCGGATGGTGATTGTGGTAGGTGTATTGTTCGGAGGGGCAAAGTCTTGCAGGATGGAGCGAATGACACGGGTGATGATGCTGCAGCAACGGGTATCGCGCATACGAAGGGCATGGGTGCAGAAAAGCATAACTGGCTCAAATATCTCAGGTGAAGAAAGAATAAAATGCCGGATGGAGTCCGAGAGTGCCGGTGCAGGCTGCAGAGCGCTGGGATCTGCTAGCTCGTCATCAGGATCTAGATTATTCTTTAGCATGCTTCTAAATATTCAACGCTCTTTGACTTACCACCACGCTGAGGATCGAGCAGACTGGCTACCATGATCACCGCAGAATACGTCAACTGGCGCAAGATACTCTCGGACTTCATCTCGTCAGTCAGGTCATCAGACTCAGCAACTCCCTCTTTTCTCTGTTCAATCAGCTCCCATTCTGATGTGACCTTCTTGTCGATGCTGGTAAAGAGGGTGGCCAGCATTGGAGGCAGAAAGTTGCTTCGGAAGCGAACCGGGCAGTCATCAATCAAGCAGCGTGAGATATTGAGAAGAACAGAGAACTGATGAGAGGAGAGGTGGACGGAGTCCTTGAAGAGAGCTTGTGAGAGGGGACCTGGAAGTTCTGCGAATCCATAGAAATTCTCCCGTAGTCGGCTCATGCTGAACAACATTGAGTAGCACGCTTCACGCACAGCTCGAATCTTGCCTCTCACAGATGAGGCGAATCCTTCGACTGAGCCACGAGATGCAGTGATCTTAGCATAGAACTCATCACGGCTACCAGTGGAAATCCCGGCTTGCCAAAATCTATCGGTCAAGATGCGTTCCACAACCGGCGCCATGTCTGCGGGCAAGCCCTTCCAGTTGCCGGGATTGTGGAAGGCATGAGCATTACTGACTAACTGTAGAAGCGTCGGCAAGATGATAGGAATAAGATCATGCCATACATTGCAAGCAAGCTCATAGGCTGGTTCAGACCTTTTGAGCTTATCCGTCGAGACGGCCAGCATCGTCTTGGTACCTCTCAAAGGTAGTTGCTGGAACTTCCTAGTCATTTCTTCCTGAATGAGCTTACCCTCATTGTCCAGAGGTACAGAAGACCAGTCTTCGAGTTTTTGAGCCTGTCTGGACTGCATATATGCTCCGACATTCTGTAGTCCAAGCATAGCACAGAAGCCCTCGAATGTCGAGCTCACAGTTCGGAATTCTTCCTCCTGCCATGCTTGCTTGATCGGCTCCACGAAAGACAGAAGACGAGACTGGCGAAGGTAGGGTTCGACATTATTCGCTCGTTGCATGATGATAAGCAGGATGGAAGTGAGCTCCATGTGAAGCTTATCGTCTACCCGGTTGGCCATGGATATCTCCTTGATCTTGGGTTCCAATATGTCGTAGAACGTAGAGAAGTAGTCTGCGTAGCGCATGGCCAACCGCCGGAGCTCATGACTGGCCAGACCGTGAAGCTCCTTGACTGATTCCGAGTAGACGGGATACTCTGGCTGGTCCGGGAGGCGGGTCATCAAGATGTACTCCAATGCTTTGAGCGCAAAGCTCGGGGTCTTGTCGAGAGCTCTGGCGGAAATATCGACAATGAGCTTGATTACTCTCTGTTTCAAAACCGGATCTTCAAAATTACGCTGCATTAATTTGAAAGCCCACGCCTCCAAGATCTGTTCCAGGTCGCTGCGCTTCTGTTCATCTTGCTGAGGCATCTTTCCATGAGCAGATACCCATTTGTTGTACCCTTTTAGCGTTGCTTCGACAACCGCAAATTGCGTATCGGCCCGCATAAGGGGTATCGAGGTCTTTGAAAATGACTTCACGGCGAAAGGTTCCACGCCGCTGTAAAGGTTGTCTAGGTTTCCGTCAATTCCGGCAAGTATATGAGGTATGGCATCCTGGGGTCGCTTCTGGACGATCGTTTCGATGATGGAGGAACAGTATCGGCGATAGTTCCCGACAAACGCGTGTCTCTCGGGGATTGTGTCAATGTCCTCATTAAGGAACATCACTGTAGGATTGTCGGATTCTGCAGGCAGAGATTCCCAGCGAATGAGGCGCTCAGTACAAATACTCAGCAGCGAAGGGATTAGACCAATAACGAGGTCCGTGTTTCCGATCCTCTCGGAGGCTATCAATTTAGACCACACATGAAGGACAGGGATCGAGATTGTGAGACTTTGATTTTGGATGACAGTAATGGTAAGATGAAAGAAGAAAGGTAGGTCCATGCCCTGTGCGCTTTCTAATGAGAATGCCTTCTCTTCGAGAAATCCAGCGATGTACGAAACCATCTCGGAGAGCTTTTTGCAAATAGTATACTTGGTGTCGTCCACATCGTCTGGTCCCACAACTGACCATTCGTACAGCTTCTGCAGCACACTGAGCGCTTGAGTCTCGTACATGAAGTGCACCAAGGGCTGGAATCCTTCAATCTCAACGTGAGACCTGCTGTACAGCGCATGCAGAGCTTCAACAGCCGCCAAGAGCACAAGCTCGTCATTGCAGGTGAAGGCACTGGCAATGCAGGGGACACAGTTGGACGAGAGCACGGCCTTGGGGATTGCCCATGTCAGCAGGGATTTGAGAGTGGCAAGCGCTTTCAGTGCGGAGTCCCGGGCCTGCTTCGAGTTCTGAATGTTCCCGATACAGTCGTGCAGAAAAGCGCAAATGCGAGACATCCATCCCTCAGGTCCGCAACGCAGCTCAAGATTATCCTTCTTAGGATGGATCTCCTCGAAGACGGCCAGGGACGTACAGATCTCGACCATAGCCCGGTTTAGGTCCGTGCCACGCAAGGATGATACGGTATCTTCACGATAGAAGATGTCCTCCGACAGAGTTTCAAGAATGGATAGTACCAATTCCTTATGCACGAGGCTTGCTTTCCAGAATTGAAGAAGCGTTTCGTCCATGGAATTCCAATCCAAGCCCCAGCTCCTCTTGGCGACCTCGGCCCACAGTTGCGGGATCTTGTTGCGAATGTAAGCAGGATCTTCAGGTCGGATCGACTCCGCCAACTTCAGAACGAGGTCCCTGATAGCCGAAATCTGGTCTTGGGCTTCAAAGGAGGTGTGGCGCAAGACATGATCCAACAAACCCAGACCGAAATAGCGGACGAGAGGATTGGTCTGCTCGGGAAGCGCAAGCATATAACCATTGTGCGCTGCCGACTTGCTCTCTTTTTGGGCCTCGACAAAGGTCAAGGCTTCTCTGCGTAGCTCGTTGGTGGAGGACGGGTTGTGGATAAGCTCCAAGGCGCGGATGATGTCGGCCATGCGGCCCTCCGACAGATCACCTTCGGCTGCCATGGTTGATGTGGGAAAACAACTCCTTCGCTGCTCTTGAAATAAAGACAATAAAGAAAAAGCTATGATTACCTTGACAATTGCTGAAGTGATACTTGCAATGTTCTCATTATCTTTTAGATCCCTGCAAAACCTCCTTCTGGTTCGTTTGGGAATTCCCAGACTTCCGTGGTGGAAGCGGAATTGGCTTGGGCAAACTTTTTGACAACTGGAGGGGGAAACTAGTTAAGGGGAGGTAATAATAGATTCCTGCCCGCCGGGACTTTCAGCCACGAAGTCAGCGATGCTGTTTGGCGCAAGTGGGCAACACTGAGTAATCGCTGAACACACGGCGACCGCCGTTAGGGGGAGGGGGTGGGAGGGCAGTTGCGGCTCAGTAAGGGAGATTCCCTGCGAGGCGCCGATGTTGTTCTGCCTAAAGAGAAGTGGAGTGCTTATAGATGGTGTTTTGGTGTTTTGTTTCTTTGATTTTTTCCCCTTCTTCTGTTCCTGATATATGGTTTGGGACGAATGAATAGACAGTAGTGGTGACAAGAATTCAAAGAGAGAAAAATACGGAGTGAGGAAGTGGGTACTATATTAACCACCACACTTGAAGCTTAAAGAAGAGATTTGGAGGGAAGATTGGCAAGTACGGGAAGAGGGAAAGAGAGAGGATCAACAGCAACAGCAACAGTGAGTGAATCGATACGGCGGCAGCGGCAGATAATCAACGCCCGCCTTACCAGGAGAATTTTCCACGCGCTCCCGCTCCAATCACCACATCGGTTCATCCATTTCCCCCGCCAGTCCTCCTCACCGCTTCCTGGAGGATTTCTTATCGATAAGCACCAGTACACCCAGCATGACTTCTGTTTACCCCCCCACACACCACAGTACATCATCTTCTATCTCAAATGCCACTCACGGGTGCATGACTATTCAACTTATGATTGCTGAATTCATATTCGAGTAATTATACTATCATGACTTACTCGATCCAAGATCTCAGAAAACAAATGTGACAACAACAACCACAAAATGCGCTTGCATGTCAAAGAAGACAGAAACACAGAACCCACGCCAGCTAAGGGCACTCACATCACGCTGCATCCGCTGCTCTGGCATTGCTCTAGATAGGACAGTTCATCACTCGACGATGTGGCAGACTCGCCGGGCTTACGTTTGACCCCCTGGATCTTGATGTCGTGAGCCCCCGCCGCATGCCACCAACGCAACCGTTGTACCTTGACTGAGTTGACCTCATCCGAATCAATGGTCCATTCTCCGCTACTGACAGAGACAACAGTGTGCCCTCCAGGGAAATGGAACTCGGGAAGGTAGATCTCAGTCGCAGTCTCCTCGCTTAGTGACCTTTCACTTCCAATCAGCGACAGCGTGAATGTGCAGTTCTTAAGGTCGAACGTGTATTTCGAAACTAGGCCGCTGGTGAAGATCGGACTCGGTCGGATGAAGGCCTCTGCCGCACGGAACCCAAGTTTGTCCTCGTTTGACTGACTGAACTCCGAAGTGATAGAGGGAGCTGACAGGGCACTCTTCAGATTGTCAGGCCCTATCGACTGGTGCTGAATACTACCCTGACTTTCGGAGTATGCTGGTGAGTGAGGGTCGGTCTCTACCCGAGAGTCAGTTTCCAAGTCGGAGTACTTCCCGCTGGGAAGCTCGAAATCATCGACCGAGTAGATTGATAGGTCCTCTCCGTTCCAGTTGTCGCCCCATTCGTGATTGTTCTGCAACGGTGTCAGTCTCAATTCACTTCACTCAACGTAGTAGTTTCACTGCTCGCTTACCGTAGTCGTATAAAGCCACAATGTGAAACCATTCGCCGTACTGCCCTCCAGTGCAAAATGATTGGCGTCCATAGCGCTGACCTGACTACTATAATCACCCGTCTTGTAGGCATGTTTGTCGTCCATGTCATAAGGAATGCCGATCTCTGTAAAAACCATGGGGTGGGAGCCCATGTATTTCAAGCTCTCGTCCCTTAGAAACTTCAACTGATCACGCAAGCAATTGCGAATCGCCGACTCTCCGATCTTGATGGCAAAGGCAGGTGTGAGGTACTTGCCACGAAGTACCCCAATTACATCCACATTGTATAATCGATTCCTAGAGTGGTCATGGTCAAAAAAGGAAACGCGCGGAGAGACACGGCCAATTCACTTACCAGTGCTTCGTCAACAAAGTAAGACCATCATAGTAGTGAGCTGCATGCACCATGTTAGGGTCATCGTCCGCGGTTCCCTCTAGGTCGGGCGGAACCTCCATGACAGGAGGTTGACAAAACATGATTGCATCCGGCCACACGCTCCGCAGAGCATCTCTATAAGCCCGGTAATGTTCCATAAAATATGTATTGGTGAAGACGTCGTAGTTTAGTGGTTCACCTGTTCGAGGATGCTTGGCGAAATAGTCCTTTCGCAGTAACTGGTCCGATGACGGATCCCATACACCATGCTGAGCCCATAGACATTCTCCCAGCTTCCAATTCGAGTCTCTCTTCCAACCATATTTCTCGTCGTCGTAGTCTTCTGGCAACCAAGCGATTTCGCCCTCTGGGTCCACCAGTTCTCTGCCGGTCTGATGAGGGCCAAAGCCGCCAAAAGCCCAGGTCGTCTCCTCACATGCGCGTCCCGACCCGGTGAGCATAGCCTGGAAAGCAGTAGGCGATGTGCCCAGTTGGAGTTGCTGTTCAGGTGGGATCACAGAGATATCTTGGAATCCAATCAGACCTCTGTGAGGTTCATTCATGCTCTCCCATCCAATGACCACTTCGCTTTCGATATCCCCAGCCTCATGAATCTTTTCAGCAAAGTACTTGCATGCCGCAATGAAGTGGCCCTGCAGATAGTCCTGGATGTTCATGCCATCTATGATGGCCTTGGGGGCAAAGTCCCGACCTGCCCAAAATAATGTAAACATGGTCTGGCAGACCAGACGTGTGTAGTTGGTACTCCATATCATTTTCGGAAATTCGGCCGGGTTGTCGTACGTGTTCTGCACCAGGGCTGCTTCGGTCTTCTTGAACGATCGAGGGTTGAATCCTGCCGCATATAGAGTCCAGGCGGGAGCACCAGATCCTCCTGATAATCTGCACCACTTCACATTGTTAGTCGGGATGATGATAGTAATCCGGCGAGTCACGGAAACCTACCACATCCTGATGTGGATCGAGGAAGACAAAAAACTTGTACTGTTTCGCGATACGAAGGACTTCGATGGTGAATGCGATCCATTCGTCGTCATATTTCCAGGGCCCTTCATGCTCTATCGCCTCCCATGTGAAGAGGTATCTTATTGTATTGTAGCCCCACTTGCGTAGTCTGGCAAAATGGGTGTGTGCATCGTCAAGAGAAAAGGGTCGGCCGACGAAGGAGACATTGTCCGCATCGAAGAAGCTATCGGAGACATAGGAAGGAGTGTCCGGATTCCTGGGGAATTTCGACTCGCCGGCGACGTTGATCCCTCTCAGGGTTATTTCCCGATTGTTTGCATCTTTAAATGTTTGACCGTCTATTCGAAGTCGATAATGGCCCATTTTCTCTCAGTCTCAACGCACGATACCACAGCCAATGATGGAAGTAGATGAACGGGTGTTCGCGGATGTGCGAGCAGGGCAGAACAATGCTGGAGAGAACGTCAAGACAATGTGACTTAGGCTGATGACTGGTTTCCAATCCCACTCGGCGGCAGCACTTCAAATAGTTCAATCGCTAAGAGACAAACATCAGTCATTGCAAACTGACTGGACCAAGTGAGGTGTCGATCGTATCCGCGCTAACCTTGCAGGAACAGCTGGTTGATGGCGGCGACGCCAGTCACAAAGCCAACGGTACAACGGTAACAGACTTGGCGCCGGGGGGTCAAGTGAATTAAAGAAGTTATCTAAATCCCAGGGAAACAAACAAGCGTCAAGTTGGTATCGACAATTTCCTCTTCTATGGGTTGACTGACATGTGTTAACAGGCAACAGCGAAGACAACACCTGTAATTGACTATTGAGTTACTACTTCAAGCTCCGAGACCGAGAGCGATAACGAGCGATCCGGCGGAACCTCTGACGTACCTTTCTTTTCCCACTTGGGTTTCCCCACACAGCCCGCCCGGCCTTTTCTCAATTACGAAGTAACTTGCTCCAAATCCGCCAGCATTCCCCTCAACCAAACACCAAGCTACCTAGGAATCCGGCCAGGCCATGCAGCGATTGCCTTAAGATGGCAAGCAAAGCGGCTCTCAAGGCAGTGCGCACGGCGCTGGACTCGAACGATTTCGAGCTTGCAGCCGAGAAAGCCAAGGAAATTGTCCAGAGAGACCCTCAAATTTATCATGCGTGCGTATCAGTTCATCCCCTCAGCCCCTCACCCTCTGAGACTTTTACCCCCTCAGTCCCGCGAATTCCGCGTGTCTAACTTGAATTGCCCGCTAGCAATGTCTTTCTGGGTCTCGCGCTCGACAAGCTCAACAAGAACGGTGAAGCCGAAGCGGCCTACCTTTCAGCTATTCGTGTGAAGGACAACGACAAAACAGCCTGGCAGGGCCTCCTCAACCTGTACGAGAAACAAGGCGCGCATAAGCTCGATCAATATCGTGAGGCAGTCATCAAACTTGGCTTACTGTTTGCTGAAGTGTACGTGTCTAAACCCGCTCTACGCGTATTTAAATGATCGGTCTGGCTACTGACTGATCTCAGCGATGACAAGCATCGTTGTCAGGATCTCCTGGACAAGTATGTCGGCTTCGCGAAGAAAAATGGTTCTCGATCACAATACAAGAAAGCTCTTGAGCTGCACCTCCCATCGTCGCCGCTTTACGAATATCTTCAAGGCAGGATCCCGCATCCGTCCCATACCTACCTCCGTCTGATTGAGATAACGGAGTCGGAGGAGAAAGAATATATAAATCGGGAGATCGGGGAAAGACGCACTCGTCTTGGCGCAAAGATCGATCAGGTCACACTGGAGGTCAAGAGGGAAGCTTTCAAGCGCAGCGAGTTGGAGCAGCTCTATCGCGGGATCGTGGACTGGTCTCATGACGACCAGGTTCGACGCACCTATGAGGAGAAGTCTTTGCAGCGCGCCTATGACTTTCTGACAGTCCTGCCAGCAAATGAGAAGGATGCTAAGCGAGTGGAGGTGCTGCAGGCTGCTCGTGACATGGTCATCATCAAGCATCCTTTCGAACTGGCCTGGAAGATTGTGCTGGAGTGGCATGATATCCAAGAATTCCACGAATGGGATCGCAACTTCCTCGATGACTTCATTGAGTTCTTTCCCGAAGACGGACTGTCCAAGGTCCTTAAGGGTTTCCTTGCCAGTGATATCTCTCCTTTCCCCAAAGAGACGAAGGAGCCAGAAGAACCTAAGCAAAGGAGAGACTCCAAAGCGGAGGAACCTGAATCCGACGAGAACAATGGCGAGGTGAATGAGTTGGCTGCTCAAGATCATCTTCTCCTAATGGTGGAAGGTCTTGAAACTTCGTCAACCTCGATCGTCGCACATCGGATCGTAGGAGAACTCTATTTGACACTTGAAGAGTACGAGAGTGCCGCGGACATCTGTCGTAAAGGTCTCCGAAATGTTCACGACGTGGTCAAGCGGGCGGGGCTCGATCTCACAAACAGCACCGATGCAATTAACATCATACTTGCAAATTCACTCATCTACCACCAGTCCCCTCGCTACCATCCTGAGGCGAAGGGCATCTTCGAAGTGATCTTGAAGCGGAAGCCGACTTCGACGAGCTGTCTGCTTGGAATCGGTCTTATCCTTGAGGTTGATGAGGACTATCCAGAAGCTGTGAACTTTCTGGAGCGTGCGCTGGCGCGGGACCCATCGAACATCAAAGTTCGAGGGGAGCTGTCCTGGTGTCGGGCGCTCAACGGCGACCTCGAAACCGGTCTTGAGGGTCTTCAGGAGGTGCTCTCAGAGCTTCGCGAGGCACAATCGGAAAATAGGGATTTCAAGGCTGAAATCCTCTACAGGGTAGGCTACTGTCAGTGGGAGATTGATCCAGCACCAGCTGCACGCAAGGATCGTAACGGCGCCTACGCTAGTTTCCTTGCTTCGATTCAGACCAACATGAACTTCGCGCCCGCCTATACCAGCCTTGGACTGTACTATGCAGACTACAAGAAAGACAAGACCCGAGCCAAGAGATGCTTCCACAAAGCCTTTGAATTGTCCCCGTCTGAGATCGAAGCTGCGGAGAGGTTGGCACGCACATTCGCTAGCCAGCGGGACTGGGACCTCGTCGAAGCCATAGCCCAGCGCGTGGTGGATTCTGGCAAAGCCAAACCAGCTCCGGGCTCTAAGCGCAAGGGCTACAGTTGGCCATACGCAGCTTTGGGTACTGTCCAAATCAACAAACAACAATACCCGAAGAGCATTGTGTCGTTTCAGGCAGCGCTGAGAATAAAGCCTGATGATTACCATTCATGGGTCGGTCTGGGCGAGAGCTACCACCACTCCGGAAGGTATATTGCTGCGACTAAAGCTTTCGAGCACGCACAAGCCTTAGAGGAGACGCTTTCGAGCACCGACAAGGAACAGATCTGGTTTGCGAGATACATGCTTGCGAATGTCAAGCGGGAGCTTGCCGATTATGATGATGCTATCGCGAGGTACGAGGATGTGCTGAAAGTCAGGCCAACGGAGATTGGCGTCTTGATCGCCTTGCTTCAGACGCTTACCGAAAGCTCTTGGAAGAGTCTGGAATTGGGACGGTACAATGACTGCATTGAGCTTGCGCGACGAGCGATTTCGACAGCACAGTCACTTGCCATGGAAAGAGTCGATGTATTCAACCTCTGGAAGGGCATTGGAGACGCATGCAGTCTATTCTCTTACGTGAAATCCAAGGCAGACAGGCTGCCGATCGATGAATTGCAGAGCCTGCTCACAACCCAACTGGAGCCAACAGCCTTGGACATCATGACTGACGTGGACGAAGTGGGCGCGGAAATCCTCGTTTCACTAACCTCTGAAGACGATAGCACCAGCCCGGCGAACAAATGTCTCTATGCCGCCATTCTAGCCTACAAACGTGCCATCCAGGTCTCACTCCGGGATACTCATGCTCAGGCTGTTGCCTGGTATAACCTCGGCTGGGCCGAATACAGAGCTTACAGAAGCCTGCAGCTCAGCTCAGCCTCCGAGAATAAGAAGCAGACTCGCAAATTCGTCAAGACGGCCATGCGTTGCTTCAAGCGAGCCATCGAACTGGAAGCCGGCAACTCGGAATTCTGGAATGCACTTGGTGTAGCGACTACAAGCATGAGTGCCAAGGTTGCCCAGCATTCATTCGTGCGAAGCCTGCATCTCAACGATCGCAGTGCCCAGGTTTGGACAAATCTAGGAACCCTATATCTCCTTCATAATGACATTCAGCTGGCAAATGAGGCCTTTACCCGGGCACAGTCTACCGATCCAGACTATGCACCGGCTTGGGTTGGCCAGGGCTTGCTTGCTCTTTTGTTCGGTGACTCGCGGGAAGCAAGAGGCTTGTTTGAGCACGCCTTCGACATTTCCAATTCATCGTCACGGTTGCCCAAGAAACAATACACAATGACCTTGTTCGACCATCTCATGTCCGATTCTTCCATTTCTAACGAGATCTCGCAACTCATCCAGCCCTTCTTCGCCCTTCACCAGCTCTCCAGTCAGGAGCCCTCTGACTTGCCATTCGTCCATCTCTCTTCCCTTCTAGCGGAACGAATTGGTGAGTTTGCGAATGCCGAAACGAGCTTGCGAACTGTTTGTGCGGGAGTGGAGGCCGAATACGAAGTCTCAGAGTCAGCGGCATCCCTCTCTCGATATGCGCAGGCCAACGCTGATATCGCCCGTGTTCTTCTTGCCCGTCATGAGTACGAGGAAGCCGCCGAGAAGGCGGAAACAGCACTTATGCTCTCTGGCGAGGAGGACGCAGAGAAGTTCGATCCTGAGACGAACAAAAAGCTGCGCCTGTCAGCGCACTTGACCGCTGGGCTGGCACACTACTACTTGAAGTCCATGGACAATGCCATTGATATGTTCCGTGATGCGCTTGGAGAGGCGGACAATGCTCCAGAGGTGGTGTGCCTCTTGGCGCAGGTGCTGTGGGCCAAGGGCGGGGAGGAGGAAAGAGCCGTCGCTCGCCAGCAGCTGTTCGACTGCGTTGAAGAGTATCCTGACCACATCGGCGCCGTCACCCTTCTCGGAGCCATTGCGCTACTGGATGAAGATAGAGACGCGGTTGAGGCCGTCCAATCTGACCTCCGCAGCATGATCACTCGCGATGACATAGAGATCCATGAGCGCGGCAAGCTCATCAAGCTTCTCACTGCGGTGTCTACCCTGGGATACGGAGATAACTCGGATGTTCCTGAGGATACTCGACGGATTGGAGAAGCCACTGCAGCAGTGATGAGATCGCCTGCCGAACCGCAAGGCTGGGTGGAATTGTCATCGGCTACGCAGGAGCTGTACCCAGCTGAGATGGCCGTCAAGAGAGCTTTGCGAAGCGTCCCTCCCCGCAGCAACCTGGAAGCCGTTGATCTTGCTGCTGCATACGCACAGACCGGGAAGGCGAGCGACGCAATGAGGGCGATTATGGTGGCACCATGGCAGCAATCGGGGTGGGAAGAGCTGAATCATGCAGTCTTGACGATCGAATAGTCGCTA
The DNA here is from genome assembly GCF_003184825.1 of Aspergillus fijiensis CBS 313.89. NCBI lineage: Eukaryota > Fungi > Ascomycota > Eurotiomycetes > Eurotiales > Aspergillaceae > Aspergillus > Aspergillus fijiensis. Next base: position 347,318 of record NW_024468992.1, on the reverse strand, counting down.
CCTTTGCACCACTTTCCAAATGTGAGATAGACGAAGATTTACTTAAAGAGCTATTAGATAGAAACGAGTCACGAAAAGAGAAGGGGGGGCATACCACAAATGCAAATATTCCTCTCCGTCAGCGGTATCAACCTGACGACTGATCCTCACCTTGCATCTCCGTAATCCTCGCCAACAACCTAGCCTTTCTCCCCTCTTTCCACGCCTGATCCATACTTTCGATCTTCCCTCCCAGGAGCGTAATGCAGTCCGGCGTGAGCAATATCATCCCGCGCGCCACCGTCGCATTCCGTATGACCATCTTCGCCCCAATCGCCAGCTTAGCCACAGATATGCCCTGAACGCGCTTCAATTCAATCGCCACCGCTCTCGTCCCCGCCGCGTCCTGTACGATCAATCGATGCGGTCCATGACTTTTATTCTCGGACGACGCAGTAGCACCAGCAGTATTTCCGCTGCCGGCCCCTTCTTCATCATCACCCTCCTCGCCGCCACCACCACCAACATTAACGGCCCTCACAATCTCCCGTCCGCGGATCGCCTCCCCGCGCTCGACGCGCTCGATCGCCTCGACCTGACTCCACAGACTCGTGCCGATGTCCTCGATATCCAACACCTGGACCGGGACGGGGCCCGGGAGCCGTCGTTCCTGCACGGAGAGATCGAAGATGTCGCCCGGCAGCAGGGCGGAGGGGTGATCGGTTTGGAGGGAGTCGCGGAAGTCCGAGGCCAGGATGCGGAAGAGCGCGGTTTGCGTCAGGGCGGAGATGGGGACGTTGCGTTGCAGGGCTGCTGTCGTGGAGGAGACGAAGCTGTTGAGCCAGGTTGGGGAGACGGGGAGGGCTTTGGTGGTGTGGAGGTGGGCTGAGATTTGGGATTGTGGGGTGGTCATGGTTCTGACGAGAAGTTTGGTTGGGTGTTTGAGGTGAGGTTAACGCGAAACTGGGTTTTAGGTTGGGAGGAAGAGGGGTTAGATGGGAGAGGTCGGAAGCATGGTTTTGAAGTTGTTGTGATTGTTGCGTTGGTGTGAGGGGAAAGGAGCGGGAAATTTGGAGAAATTGTTTGGGTTTGTTTCAACGTTGGTTGCGGTTGCGGTTGCGGTTGCGGAGCGGAATCCGGGGTGGGGAAGAACGTCGAGTCCCCTAAACTACCTCCAGCTTCCCTACACCTCCTTGACAATCAACTTACATTCATCGAGACGTGAATTACACCCTTTTCTGGTATAGTCATATACGTGTCTTACACTCTTCTATTGTCTTTCTACTGCTCGCATAGGTAGCAACAAACAATCCAGCCCACCTCCCCCTTCACACCACAACCACCACCATGTCGACACTCTCCTCCCCCCGTCCGTCAATTGCTTCATCGCGCGCCCACTCTCCCACCCCGACCTCCTCCCACCGCCCCTCTCTGGACACATTGAACACCAATCTCGGCTACAACGGCGGAGGAGGAGGGCTCAGCGCCTCCTCGACCCCCTCCACCGCGCGAGCAGTCTCCCCGTCCCTCCACCCGCGCCGCAACCGCGCCGCCCTCCGCGATTACTACAACCTCCGGCCGAGCGATGCTGCCGGCACTGGCGGTGCCGGACGCCGTTCGCGTAGCATCCCCCGCCCGAGCGAGGACCCTTCCGTCAATAACAACAACCACCAATCATCATCATCATCCGTCGTGGCCACGGGGACGGAACTCGACAGCCCGGACTTCGACCCCCAGCGCTACGTCAACCAGCTCCTGGCCACCTCGTCGCTGTCCACGGTGCTGAAGGCCGAGAACACGCTGGTCGGGGACATCCGCACGCTGGACAGCGAGCGCAAGGCGCTCGTGTACGACAACTACTCCAAGCTGATCCGCGCGGTCGAGACGATCGGCAAGATGCGGCGCAGTATGGATGAGCGCGGGGCGCCGTTGACCATGACCAAGACCCTGGGGCCGGCGATTGCGTTCGTCGCGGAGACGGCCGGCGGTCTGATTCAGGAGGGCGAGGAGCAGCAGCGCCGGATCCGGGAGGCGAAGGCGGCGACGGTGGGGGCGGAGCGGAGGAAGGCGGAGAGGCTGACGGTGCAGTGGGTGCTGGGCGCGCCGGAGAGGTTGGAGAAGCTGGTGGCTGAGGGGAAGGCGGAAGAGGCGGAGAAGGATTGGGAGGAGGTGAGGAAGTTGCTGGGGAAGTGGGAAGGGGTTAAGGGGGTTGCGGAGGTTCGGGAGGCTTGTGAGAAGGTCATGGATCGAGGGGATGAGTCGTCTTGAGGTGAGGCACTGGTGGTAATTTCACGCAGAGCGGCAAACAAGCATGGGGATCAATTCCGCTGTGCTTGGTTATGACATGGGGCTTGTTGGGGTTGGAAGAACGTGTTACCCTCCAGGCTTGCTTGGTATGGCAATGATGATAAGGAAGGCCTCAAGTCGGGCGTTGAGTTGTCTATCCCCTTCGTCAATCAGTGCTCATACAAAGCTCCGGGATCGGCATATCGAGCCTGCTAGGTTCTTTTTGAGCCTCAAGTCACGGCGAGTACGCTGAAATGGCCGATATGTACACATTCTTGAATCAACAATCCAAACATCCAGCAGCTCGCTCACCACTCACCCCGCAACACGTCTCGACTCGAAAACCGACTCGCCTTCAATCCCCACGGATTGTTCCCCATGATCTCCAGATGGGTGAACGCATCACACTTATAGTATATGGGCTTCTCATTGGACTTGACAAGCTCCAACTCTACCATTCTCCTCAGCACCCGAGCCACGTCCTCGCGGTCCTCATGATCGTGGGTATAGATTGCGATCAGTCGCGCCCTCCCCTGCCCATCATCCGTTGCTACCTTGGCTCCGAATCCCAGCTCTCCGCGCACGGTCGCCTCGGCCACCACTGTCCAATACTCATCGACCCGATTCGCCGTGATAAACAGCATCCACTTCCCGGACACGACGCCCGTCTGCCTCGCCAGCATGAACAGCTCGCTCTCCAACTCCTGCCGCCGACGGTGCAACGCCCGCGTTGCCGCTTGCTTCGAACCCGCCGGGGCCCTGTCCCGCTGCACCTGCAACGCGGCCCTGTCATTCTCGAACCGATGCAGTGCCCTCGTCCCCTCCGCCACGAGCCTCGCGATATCCGCTTGCTGCGGTCTTTTGGGCTGCTGAGGTGCTGCGACGTAGATCCACGGCCCGGCCGCATCAGCGGGGGTACTGGATGGCGTCAGCCCCGTAGCTGCTACGCTCGAGACTGCGCGTCTCACGCGGTTGCACTCCTCGGAGGCAGAGACATCCGTCATGATCGTGTCGCCGTCCGCCTCTTCTTTCTTCAATTCAGTCGTGCGCTTTAGAGCGTCGGGTGGTGGAAAGCTGTAACACCGAGGCGGCGCAGCGCCATCGTCCCCATCTTCCGTCTTAATACTAGTACCGCAGTCCATCTCGGCTGCGTTCTCGCTTGCTTGTGTTTCTTCGTGTGCCTTCCGCCTCGCACTCAACGCCTTCCGGCGAATATTGTTCAGCGAATGCGGATGGATCCTGTTCCAGTAGTAGCCGATATCGTAACTCGTAACCAGATGTTCTAACCGCTTGACCTCTTCGTCGTCGTCGTCATCATCGCCTACCTTCAATAATCAGTATTGTCCACCCATCAACGCCGAATGGTATTAAACTAGGAAGTTAATGGAAATCCTAGGTATAATGCAACACCCACCATAAAAGCTCGACTCATCCGAAAGATCATCGACCGATAGATCCCAAGCCATGGGTTCAAAACTTAACTCACGTGAAGTCCTTCTGGTTGGATGAGGGTAACCGTGGCTGTGGCTGCGGTTGGGGCTGTGGAACTCTAGCCGCGGAAGTACGCGCGGGGTGGTTTGGGTGGTGGTGGTGGTGTTTGGGTCGAGGGGACGGGGATGATGGTTGTTAGGATCAAGAGCGATGCCGGGGTTGGAGTCTACAGTCTTAGGTAGGATTTAAAGTGGGACGGAGGGAGGGGGACATGACGCAATTACTTTTGATTCATCTATGTGTTTCTGGGATGTGTGTTTGTTGGTTTGGTGGTGGGTTTACTGTCAGTGGTTGGGGCTGTGTTGAGGGAGTGATGTATACATGTTGGGTGGGAGAGGGGGTTCTTTGTTTGCTACGCTACTGTACGCTGTGCTTTGTGCAGTGGAGGGAGATGGAGGTGTTTGAGGATGGGTGTTTTGTGTGACATGTGGGGTATAATTGGGGGTTTTATTGTGTTGGGTCGAGGAGTAGGTGTTTAGTTTAGCAAGTTATTATTCCTGTTTGCGCCGATATATACTTAGGTTGAGGGTAACGTCGGGTAGCTGCAGGCAGGACGGGAAGTCGATGACATTTCCTATTGTGTGTATTTTCTTGGATGAAGAACTTGTTTTAAAGAAAGATATAAGGACCACGAGACAGAGCCCACATGTAAGTCCTTTGAATGCAGAAGATGAAGAAAATAAATCAGGATGAAGCTTGGTCTTTTCTCTAAATCTGACCTTCTAGATACAATCACCCGGCCTTGAAAACCAAAGGATCATCCTTCAAGAAAAACTCACGGGATGAGGTTAGACATACAGGCCACTGATATGCACGACAAGAAAGAAGATATCATCAACCATACAGGACGAGTCCGTGTCTTACGATGATATCTTCACCCGGAAAACCAGTGCCTGATTGTCAAGGTCATATCCCGACTCATCCGCATACTTGAACCGACCGAAGTTCATGCGACCTGGTTCAACTCATTAGCCATTGACTCGTCCAGCTCTCCGGGTGGCTTTACCATTCTGTGTAATAAAGTCATTGTCACTCAAACTAAACAGAAAGTACTCCCTCTCGCGGGCGGACGCCTTCTTCTGCCCCGGCTCCACGGGCACCAGCGCCAGGCTCTCCCACTTTTCATTCAACAGGAAGCGATCCTGCGGGCCACCGTTATGCAACCCAAACTTGGCCAGCTGGCTCTCGACATTATAGTCCAAGAAGGGACAGTACTCCGCCGGGGTAATCCCGGTGTCCAAGACCCCCTTGGCCGAGGCGATGGACCCATTAACCCCGTCAACTCCCCGCCACCGTTTCAGATCGGTGGTGTTACTCGTGATAAGCACGACGTCCGCATGCCGATAAACAGACAACGACTCGTCCTGGCCGTGACCGAACCCGGAGTCGCGCGCCAGGACCAAGAATGCCTTGTCGTCTGGATCCCCCGCGGCGGCGACGGCCGGAAGCAGGTGTATCTCAGACTGCGCGGCCACCACGTCGTGACCCTTGGTGTAATCGTAGTACGTGGGTAACATGACCACATACTCGTGCTCTTGGACCGGGATCTCCGCGGAGATGTCGTACTGCAGGAGACGCGCGGGACGACGGTACTTCTTACTGGTGCCGCCCTCCTGGTCCAGAGCGGATTGGATCATCGTGTAGAGGGTCTTCCCGTCCGGGGAGATGGTCAAGGCCTCGAAGCCTTGGTTGTTCGCGCGGCCAGTTGCAGGGTCTTCGGGGATGGGGGTGTCGTTCGGGTCGTAGATGGGGGGGCTGTCGGCGCTGAAGCTGATGGACTGGTTGCGGTGCGGGATGTAGGCTGCTGGGGGCTCGATGGCTGTCTTCATCCGGCCGGTCTGGCGGTCAAACCGGTAGACGTAGGGCCCGTATTCGTCGGAGATCCAGAAGCTGTCCGGGGTGAGGACGAGGCCTTCGGCGTCCAGGGAGACGCGGTGACCGCCGTGGCCACTGTTGGGGTCGTCGTTGAAGCCATTGCCGGTGTAGATCGCGGCCGGTAGCGGTGGGAATCCTGGATAGTTGAGGGTGTCGTTGAAATCGGCCGAGGCGTCGAGTCCGGTTAGTGGTTTGCCGGTGGGATCGGTGAGCAGGAGGGAGTCGAGGTAAGTTAGCTGTAGGTTGGGTCTGGATGGACGATTGGCGGAGTTGTTGTTGCTGGTTAGATGGAGGGTGACGTTGAGTGTATGGACGCGGGCTTGGTAGTTGAGAGTGCCGTTCGTATTCCTGCATTTATTCTCAGCACACGAGGCCAGGGGAGAGAGAAATACAACAATCCAGGAGGCAATCATACCAGCCACGATCGGGGATGCAGTAAAGCAGTCCGGTATAAGTTTCAGGCCCAATGCGCCGCCAGGAGTCCAAGTCAAAGGCGGCCGAGCTGCCAAAGCCACCTAAAGTGTCGCCATACTTGTCTGTGGCGTTGGAAGGAATGTAGCCATAGCCAGCCAGGCCGGAGTAGGTGTAAGTATGACTGCCGCAGCTGGTCCGGTTCACAACGTCATTGTTGGCTGCAGCAGCAGTCCAATATAGGACTGAGAGAGTGTACAACCACGAGGAGTCGCGTCGCATGGGGGGTAGTTTTCAAATTGTAGGTGTAATGAGGAAAATGAAGTCAATTGGAGACCTTGAAAAGAGCCGGTGAAGTAACAGGACTTATTCTTATTCATAAAGCACTTTCGATGGCGGATAGAGATGGCTCCGAGGACCGGAAAGCTACTACTACTACTAGTAACTAGCAAGGATCAAGGAAGGATCCAACAGAAGGAAGACAACGTGGGCGCATCCAGGCCTGCAATTCGTTCTAAACCTGTGGAGGACCACGGCCGAGTAGGCCATAGCCAAGGAAACAAGTAATTGCATTGCATTCGCATTATTTTTAGTTGACTGCAGCGGTGATCTTCACACTGACTTCATCTCATCATCGTCATCGTCATCGTCCTCATCTTCTATCATGCCGCGTCGTTGTTGGCCTGCCATGTCCTACAAGATACTTTTTGGTCATCGCAGCTACCCAATCTCATTACTGACTCTCCCAAGTTGTCGGAACGGTAGGATAGTTCTTCGCATCGAGACCAAGATCTTCATAGATTGTATCGTCTCCTGTTTGATGTTAGTTGCATGCCTCGAATCAGACAGTCTGAAAGATCCTGAGGGAGCACTCACCCCGCAGAGATTCCACCCGCTCCTCGTTTTCCTGCTCTAGGTGCTCGAGCTCTTCTCCAGGCTGCACCTCATCAGCTTTCTTGCCATCCTCCTCTGCAGTTGCAGCCTTTCCAAGCTCGTCCACAGCTTCCCCAACCACAAGGAACTGTGCGTTGGGATAATCGATGAATTCAGGCTCCAGCGGCCTCCAGCGGTAGTCGCCGAATTTAGCAAGCACACTGTCATCATCAGTCAGCAAATGTACGTGGACCACGGTAAGGAATGCCATAATTGGGGCGGGGGTCAGACCTGTCGGGATACTCGGGATCTTTAGGAAGTTGAGCGTACGATGGCCCAGGGTGTTTTGGGTTCTTCGACTGCACAACCCAGCTGCCCCGTGCCCGGAGGCCAAAGTCTTCCTGAAGTGATCCAATCTGATCAGGAATTGTGAGAACGTAAGCCAGATGAGAGGTTCGTTTGGTAGATGTAATTGCGTAGACGCCTTCTGCATACGGACGGGCATCAGGAACGGTACGCTCGCCTTGGGTGGCGGTGTCATATTGCCCTCCAGCAATGAAGCTTTCCTGCAGTGCTTTCATGGATTGCCCAGCCTTTTCGACGAATCCCATAACTCGATCACGACCAGAGGTCGGGAATCTTTTCTTTGGAAGAGCCATCAAGCGACATTTGGCACCAGTGTCAACCGGGCCCTGCTTTGCGTCCAAGGTAGCTCCCAAGGGAGTTGGTCGCAGAACCACAAAAGTGCGCGCAACATCATCGACACCCTGAGGATCAGTCACATTGACTCGGGACCGGTAGAAAAAGTAAATAATACCCTTTTCAAGGATGTTTGACGGAACCTTTTCCTCCCTCTCCTGCGAGGTTTCGACGCCAGCTTCGTTGCCCTTGGCGGGAGCCAAATTGGGTTCTTTGGTTTCTGTTTGAATGTCTTCGGGTTTGTTCTCATCACCCAGCTCCATTTTATCTTCGGGCTTGTCGTCGGCCTTGTCTTCTTTCGCCGTGTCTGGCTGCTCAGTGTCAGGCTTCGCCTCTGACTGCTCTTCTGCTTTTTCTTCTGTCTTTGTTTCTGACTCGGTTTCTGGCTTGTCCTCTGACTTGTCCTCTGGCTTGTCCTCTGGCTTGTCCTCTGGCTTGTCCTCTGGCTTGTCCTCTGGCTTGTCCTCTGGCTTGTCTTCTGGCTTCTCGCCAGGTTTCTCTGGTCCTCCTTTGAGCTCTCCCTCTGGCTTAGCTGCAGGCTTATCGCTCGGCTCTTCGGGCTTCGCTTCTGACTTTCCGGCCTGCTCAGAACGACCTACATAGGGTCAGACAACATACGCGGTGGTTATGCGGACTTACTCTACCTTTAGGTGGTTGCGCATCAATTCCGGTCGTGGGCTGCTTGGCTTCGTCCGGCTCTTTGTCGGCCTCTTTTTTGCTACGCTTAGACTCCGCTCCCTTGTCAGCACTGCCCTTGCGCTTTGCGCCAGCAGTACCTCGGCTTTTAACATCAGGAGCCGCCGCAATGGCTTCCTTTGCCTTCTGGGCGGCCTGGCGAGTCGATGTTCGGGTTGCCATATTTACTATGCGCGCTGGGGCTTGTCAAGCAAGTTCGTAGGCCAATTGAGGAAGGGAATTGGTTCGATGGGTGATGATAACGACAGGATAATGGTAGAAGGTGATCTGTTCGCCGTAAGCCGACAAAGAGAGCAGTATAAGTGACGGCGATGAGAAGTTGGTGACGTCACCGAATAATCCAGCCTTTTCCGGCCTAGCGTGGGCGCACTACGTCACGTGTCACATGTTGCGAGTCGCCAGAGCCAGCAACAAACTATGAAGCTCGGGGGGAGCCCACCTGGCAGATGCTCATGTAACGCTCACTCAGTCAATGTCCATTTGATCTGGCGTGGTGGACGCATAAGGGTAGAAACTACTGGGATCCGCCGAAGAAGATCGAGAGTCGTAACTGCCCGATGACTCGGTTTCACTGGCCCCCCCGTGCCAAAACACATCGGAGAATAACCCCAGATGGTTCCTTGAACGCTGGTTTCGCCTACGTTGCTTTTTGGGACGACCGTTGCATCCTCCCTCTTGAGTATTGGAAGAGTTGCTGGTTGAGTGTGATCGAGCTGGACGAGTCGGGGCGGTAGGTGCACTCGACGGCTTTCGCTTCATGCCCCGTTTAGCGGCGAAGCTTGAGCGGCGGCTTGTAGGGTCCGAATCGCAATAAAGGCCCTCCATCGAGTCCGCCAAATCATCTTGCTTGGGGTCTGAACTTTCCCGGAGAAATAACGCCGACCTCGGTCTCGCACCTGCCTCCTCCCAGGTGTCGGCAGGCTCATCCTCGGGTTCTTCGATCGCATATGGCAATATCACATTCGTTTCATCTTTGATATGGGTGTTGACTGACGGAGACTCGTGTACAGCAGGTTGCCAGGAGCCTGAAGCGGGACCGGGAATATCTTGAGTGAAGCATGTTGGGTCATCCCGAAGCGGAGAGGGAGGAGGGACTGTGCCATCCTCAGCTTTGATCATGGTGTTCTAGCCGGTGTCGCCAAAATTCGTCAAGTATAAGAAGTGCTGTCTTCATAGAGTGTAAATGCTGCTTTAGAAAGCGTTTTGAGAATCTGCATGCGCATGAAAAGACATCATGTATACGATATCGCCGTTATACTTGCAGTATTTTCATCTGTTGATCTGAGAACCGGGGCAAAAAAAAAAAAAAAAAAACCAAAAACCGTTGCAAGAAGAATAGGGCAGACAGAGCTCCAAACAGATCCAGTCGGAGAGAAGCGTAATGGGGCTGGCTGGGGAAGACGTTGTGTTCGGTTGCATTATGGGGGTCCCACCGCTCCGACAACGGCATGAAAGCAACAAGACCATGATATCACATTCTGTTGAAGCTCACTACTGATCCAGAATCGATGAACGGAGGAAAAAACAATACTTAGTTGGTGTCAGGCGAAGTGCAAGCATGCGCATGAGCATGAGCTTTAGCATGTTAGCTCAGGCTCAGTTAGTTGTTGGTTGAAGGCGATTGATTCATTTCCCCTGGCAGCTGCTCACCGCCCGGGGCCCATCATTGGCCCTCGGGGCTCGCTTATTGGCTGCCGACACAATAAGTCCACGTTTACCGCCATCCATCCATCCATCCATCCATCGAGACGGACCACGGCTGGAGTCCAGAGTCCAGACACTCCTCCCATTGCTCTATTCAACTAACCCCCCTCACAACTACACTCCTCCTCTTCCTCCCGAAGTAGTGGATGTGGTGGTCATTCTTTTGATCTTCCTTCTATTTCTCGTGTGCGGAGCTTGCTTCTCTATGGTGCGGCTCCGGCCAACCCTCCTCCAAGATGCAGTCCTCCCCAAACATGCTCACTAAGGTCCGCCCGTCCCCCTCCATGTCCCCATTGTCCCCTCACTCTCCCCCTTATCGCAACGGAGCTGGTCTCTGTCTACTCAAAGACCTGGAACTGACAAAACCTTCAATGCTTTAGTTTGAGTCCAAATCCTCTCGCGCTAAGGGAATTGCCTTCCACCCTAAGCGGTTCGTCGTCATCTGTCGTTTGTACAACGCGTCGCAAACGCTGACCCCCGGCACAGGCCATGGATTCTAGTCTCCCTTCACTCCTCCACCATTCAATTATGGGATTACCGCATGGGAACCCTGATTGACCGCTTCGAAGAACACGATGGTCCCGTTCGTGGCATTGACTTCCACCCGACACAGCCCATGTTTGTCTCCGGAGGTGATGACTACAAGATCAAGGTCTGGAACTACCAGACTCGCCGGTGCATGTTCACCCTGAACGGCCACTTGGACTACGTGCGGACGGTCTTCTTCCATCATGAATTGCCCTGGATTCTCTCCGCCTCGGACGATCAAACCATTAGAATCTGGAACTGGCAGAACCGGTCCCTAAGTATGTTGGACTCTGACCACCTGTCCGGAGGGAGGCTGACGTTTAGCCTGTAGTCTGTACCATGACCGGCCACAACCACTACGTTATGTGTGCACAGTTCCACCCTACCGAGGATTTGATCGCCTCCGCCTCGTTGGATCAATCGGTTCGCATTTGGGACATTTCCGGCTTGCGCAAGAAGCACTCGGCCCCGACGACTATCTCCTTCGAAGATCAGATGGCCCGGGCCAACCCCGGTCAAGCAGACATGTTCGGAAACACAGACGCCGTGGTGAAGTTCGTCCTAGAGGGCCACGATCGAGGAGTCAACTGGGTCTCCTTCCACCCTACTCTTCCCTTGATCGTCTCCGCCGGTGACGACCGTCTCATCAAGCTCTGGAGAATGAGTGGTACGTGGGACATGACAATATAGGTGTCCAATGGTGGTAATAGCTGACATGACTTCTGTAGACACGAAAGCTTGGGAAGTTGACACCTGCCGTGGGCATTTCCAGAACGCTTCTGCCTGTTTGTTCCATCCGCACCAGGACCTGATCCTCTCTGTCGGCGAAGATAAGACCATCAGATGTTGGGATTTGAACAAGAGAACGTCCGTCCAATCGTTCAAGCGCGACCTGGACCGTTTCTGGGTCATTGCTGCCCATCCCGAGATCAACCTATTTGCTGCCGGCCATGATACCGGTGTGATGGTTTTCAAGTTGGAAAGAGAGCGACCTGCCTCAGCGGTCTACCAGAACCAGCTCTTCTATATCACCAAAGAGAAGCATGTCAAGTCATATGACTTCGGCAAGAACGTGGAGTCTCCTCCTATGCTCTCACTGCGCAAATTGGGATCCCCTTGGGTGCCTCCTCGTACCCTCTCATACAACCCTGCCGAGCGTGCCATCCTGGTCACGTCCCCGACTGATGGTGGCGTGTACGAACTGATTCACCTCCCCAGGGATGCTACCGGTGCTGTGGAGCCTACCGATGTCAAGCGTGGTCAGGGCACGTCTGCTGTCTTCGTTGCGCGCAACCGCTTCGCCGTCTTTAGCCAAGGCAACCAACAGGTAGACATCAAGGATCTCAGCAATGCGACTACAAAATCGATCAAGCCTCCAGTCGGAACCACAGACATTTACTTCGGTGGAACTGGCTGTCTCCTCTTCATCACTCCTACTTCGGTCGTTCTCTTCGACATTCAGCAGAAGAAGCAATTGGCGGAGCTCGCTGTGAGCGGCGTCAAGTATGTTGTCTGGTCCAACGACGGGCTCTATGCCGCTTTGCTCAGCAAGCATAACGTCACTATTGTGACCAAGACCTTGGAGCAGGTGAGCAGTTTGCACGAGACGATCCGTATCAAGAGCGCAGCCTGGGATGACGCTGGCGTCCTTCTCTACTCTACCTTAAACCATGTCAAATATTCTCTCCTGAACGGGTATGCTATTTCGAAGTTCCTGAAGAAAATACGGTTTGATAGCTAACATGAATCAGTGACAACGGCATCATTCGCACTCTCGACCAGACTGTCTACCTTGTTAAGGTCAAGGGCAGAAGCGTCTACTGCTTGGACCGCAGCGCTAAGCCCCGCGTCTTGGACATTGACCCTACTGAGTACAGATTCAAGCTTGCACTGGTGAAGAGGAACTACGATGAGATGTTGCAGATCATTAAGACATCGAGCCTGGTCGGTCAAAGCATCATTTCCTACCTGCAGAAGAAGGGCTACCCCGAGATCGCGCTGCAATTTGTGCAGGATCCCCAGACCCGTTTCGAGCTTGCCCTTGAGTGCGGCAACCTGGATGTAGCTATTGAGATGGCTCGCGAGTTGGACCGCCCCAATCTGTGGACCAGACTTGGGGCCGAAGCTCTGGCTCACGGTAACCATCAGACAGTTGAGATGGCCTACCAAAAGCAGAGAAACTTTGACAAGCTGTCTTTCTTGTACCTGTCGACTGGTGACCAGGAGAAGTTGTCCCGTATGGCTAAGATTGCGGAGCACCGAGGCGACTTCACGTCGCGTTTCCAGAACGCAATCTACCGTGGTGACGTCGAGGACAGGATTCAGATGTTCAAGGAAGTCGATCTTTGTAAGTCCTGTTCCATGTCTAAGTTGGGTTTGGTTTCTAATCTAGTATAGATCCGCTCGCGTACCTTACTGCCAAGTCCCACGGGCTGACAGAGGAGGCCGAGTCAATCCTCGAGGCCTGCGGCCTCACGGAGGATCAGATCACTCTTTCCACGATTGAGGAGCCCCTGCGTGTGCCTCAACCCATCGTTCCCACCTTCAAGGCTAATTGGCCCGTCAAGGCTGTTGCTCATTCATCATTCGAAAAGGCTCTGCTTGGAGAGGTGGGTGAGGTCGATGATGAGGTCGCTGCCATCGAGTTTGAGCCCGAGGAAGAAGGTGAGGTTGCTGCCGCGCGTGATACCTTCGAGGACGAAGAGGAGGATGTCGCCGGATGGGATATGGGAGACGAGATCAATGTCGAAGAGGACGCCGAGTTCGTCGATGTCGAAGGTGCAGAGGCTGGTGCTGGTGGCGCGGAAGCCGACCTTTGGGCTCGCAACTCCCCTCTTGCAGCGGATCATGTCGCTGCCGGCTCCTTCGAGACGGCCATGCAACTTCTCAATCGTCAAGTTGGTGCCGTCAACTTCGCCCCCTTGAAGCCCCGCTTCCTGGAAATCTACAAGGGCTCCAAGACCTATCTGCCCGCAAGTGCCGGTCTTCCCCCGTTAGTGAATTACGTACGCCGCACTGTTGAAGAGACGGACAGCCGCAAAGTTTTACCTGTCATCCCCAGAGATCTGGAGACAATTGCCAACGTCGACTTGCAAGAGGGTTACGCCGCGATGAGGGCCAACAAGCTTGAAGATGGTGTCAAGGTCTTCAAGGGTATCCTGCATTCAATCCTGCTGAATACCGTCTCTTCGGAGGCTGAAGTTGAGCAAGCGAAGAAGATCATCGCCACCGCGCGGGAGTACATCCTGGCCATGTCGATCGAGTTGGAGCGTCGTTCTCTCTCTACCGATACGCCCGAGGGTCTCAAGAGAAGTCTTGAGCTCTCGGCCTACTTCACCATCCCCAAGCTGGAAGTGGCCCACCGTCAGTTGGCACTGATGGCTGCTATGAAGTTTGCCTTTGCCAACAAGAACTATTCTTCCGCCCTCAGCTTCGCGAACCGCATGCTGGCTAACGGTGGCTCGCCCAAGCTTCTTGAGCAGGTAAGACATGGCCCCATCTCCTATCCAGATCCAGGGAGGTATACTGACTCCCTTAATAGGCCCGTAAGATCAAGTTGCAGAGCGAGCGCAGCGCGCAAGACAAGATTGACATTGAGTTCGACCAGTTCGCCGAATTCGACATCTGTGCTGCTTCGTACACGCCTATCTACGGTGGGTCCCCGAGTGTGTCGGACCCATTCACCGGAGCCAAGTACCACGAACAATACAAGGGCACGGTGTGTCGGATTTCGGAGGTAACGGAGATTGGGGCCCCGGCCAGCGGACTCCGGTTGTTTGTTCCCGGTCAGTATTGAGGATGACGATGACGAGCCTTGTTTTTTTTTATACTGTAATTCCCCGTCTCTTGATGTGCAGCTCTGATAGAAAACATGTTTCTTTTTCTACTGGTACGGCCGGGGGTGGGACCACCTCGGTTGCTTGCCCTCGATGTATGGATGGAACCTCTTCTGTTATCATAATTTCTCAGCGACCTTAGGACTCAAATCTTCTTCATACTTGTATCTCGTTTCTGGGGAACGTTCCGTAGTTCCCTACCGTGGTGTGAAAAAAAGGAAGATGAGAATGAGGCGAGATGATAATCACATTTAAATCCTCCCAACTCCACTTCAGAAGACAAGAGTAGAGAACCGAGGCCTTCCTGTGCTATGCGAAGAAGAAAAATAGTATACAAAAACAGCCCCAGCACTTACAGCGCTATTCACATATCCCAAGATTTACACATCCCACCCTGACTGCCGTAAATCCAACAAGCAACTACCAAGTAAAGAACACCTCCCCGACAACAAGCCCCCTCCCCTCTTCCCCAAGGTTTATCCAGTACTCAATCACACCGCCCATCCTTCCACCCCGTGCGCCACCTCTCCTCCCAGAACCGACAATCGAACTCATCCTTGCCCAGCTTCCGATTCACCTCGTTGTGCGCCCGGCACATCCAGTCCCCGAACTCTTTGCGGCCGGCCAGCCGCGGCGCGTTCTGCCCGCTGGGCTCGGCCATCCAGGTGCGGAAATCGTCCGCGCACACCCAGCACGGGTACAGCCGCGAGAAGATGCCCAGGAACGTGCGCATCTCCGTCTGCTGCTCCGGCGACGCCTGCGCCGGGTACGAGGCCGTCAGCGAGTGCAGGAAGGTCCAGGTGGAGCGGCCTAGTTCCTCGACGTCTGGGGGGCATTGGTTGTATTTTTGGGAGGTGGGGTTTGAGGGAATGGTGGATGGTGCGGGTGCGGGTGTGGCAGTGGCTTTGGCTTTTTGGGTTAGGGCGCGCCAGGAGGCGGCGGAGGTGCAGAGGCGGCATCTTTTTTTTTGGGGTGTTAGTATTCGGAGGAGGAGGAAGTGTGTGTATGGTTTGAGGGGTTTGAGGAGGTTGGGGGGCAAAGTGAAATAGGGGGGTGCTTCTGATGGTTGGATGCGCTGCGCTGGACATACGGTTTGCCTTCTTTGTCGAGGATGACTCCATTCGGGAGCTTGGTGTACCCCGGGGGTACGTGTTCGTCCTTGTTGCTGGTATCCTTTGGTTGGGATGACGATGCCGACGAGGAGGAGGAGCTGGCTGTGGCTGTGGCTGCTGTGGCTGCGGGGAATTGGAACTGATGCGTGAAGAGCTTCTTTTGCGGCGTTGATTGCGACGCTGTCTCTGTTGCGTCGGGGTGGGTTTCGGACATGATGCCGGTGGGGAGATTTATGTGGTGGTGAGAGGGAGTAGGGACTGCAAGATGATGGAATTGCTATGTTACAAAAGATGCATAATCAATCAGAAACAGAGTGTGCACGAACCAAAATCAAAGAATCAGAGTCTATACAGAAAAGAAAAGAAAGTTAAGGTATAGTTGAAGACCCGGCGAGAGAATCTCGCTGATTGGTAATAATCGTAATAGTGCCCTCGATCTCCGACTTTATCGAAGACCGCCAATCCCCGATAAGCGGCTTTGTCAGCGGTCGCGCGGTGCAATTGGGAAACTAAACTCTCCGACCGAAGCCAACCGAGCAAGCTCCGTGAGGCAGGGGTTCTAGATGCAAGCTGGTTCAGGTGTCTCTCCTTGACAATCGTTCAATCGACCTCCCATTAAGCTTGTTTCATTCTAGCCGTGACACAACTGTCGATCTTCTCGCTTCCTGATCTACTTGCGGCGGTTGTATTCTGCCTCTCATCGCGTCCGCCTGGCGCGCGGCCACTTCCCGCCGTTCCATCCCCCCCCCCCCACACGCAGCGGACATCTACACACACCCGACGTCGGGCATTTGACTCGGGGTAAAGTCGAGACATCCAAAGCGCAACGATGGCCCCAAAATACGCGCTGTCGGAGTCTGAGTCCGAGCCCGAGTCGGCAGCCGGCCGTCCAGACATTCCGTCCGATGACGCGCTGGAACAAGCTTTACGCGACACCGTCGCCGATATCTACAAATCGGGCAATTTAGAGGAATTGACCGTCAAGCGGGTACGCCTCGCGGCAGAAAAGGCGCTTAAGCTCGACGCGGGATTCTTCAAGACACAAGGCGACTGGAAAGCTAGAAGTGAAGAGGTCATTCGCGATCAAGTGGTTGGTCTCTCCGTGTCTCTCATATTATGACGCCATTGCACTTCCTTCTCTGTTTGTTGTGTTTAGAATCGCGCTCTAATGTCTCAATTTCTGCATAGGAGGTCGAAGAGAAAGCCGCCGAAAGATCGGCCCCAGAAAAGAACGATAGCGACTCTGAAAGTGAACTGTCCTCGCTGTCCTCACTGTCCTCAGAAGACACGAAGCCCGCCAAGAGAACGAAATCGACTGGCACCGCCGCATCGCGCAAACGCCAGAAAACCAGTCCTTCGGACGCAGATGAAGGTGAAAGTTCCAATATTGAGGATGAGGATCATGAAGATGAAGTAAAGCCTTCCACGAAAAGGCAAACAAAGACCGCCACCAAGAACAAGACCAAGCCTAGCGAAGAGTCCGCCTCTGATGACTCTGCTGACGCCGCCAACGGGAAAGAAGATCAGTCAGAAGATAAAGTCAGCTCCGAAAGTGAGATGTCGGTAGTTCTTGATGAAGAGCCGAAACCCGTTCGCAAGCGACAGAAGAGCGCCGAGACATCCTCGCGAAAAGGAAAGAAAGCGGCGCCGGCCAAGGGCAAAGATGCGGATCAGGATGCCAATCAAGCGGAGATCAAACGGCTGCAGGGCTGGCTGATTAAATGCGGGATCCGCAAGATGTGGGCGAGGGAGCTGGCTCCTTTCGGCACTCCCATGGCCAAGATCAAACACCTCAAGGATATGTTGAAGGAGGCTGGCATGGAAGGGCGTTACTCGGTGGAGAAAGCGAACCGCATCCGTGAGGAGCGGGAGCTCAAAGCCGACCTCGAGCTGGTGCAAGAAGGGGCAAAGCGATGGGGGAAGGAGGCTGGGAGCGACGATAGTGAGGACAGTCGGCCTAGACGGAGATTGAACCGGGGACGTCGAGGTCTAGCCTTCTTGGAAGGTGAGGATGGTGAGGAGACAGACTGATGGTGTTGCATGGATGTTGCTACCTTGTGCCAGCGACTTTTTCCAGGGCAGGCTCTGGATTATCAAGGTGTTTAAGAGTATGAGCTGTATGAGATACCACTGGCATTTCCGTTGCGTTCATTGTTCATTTTCCCGACTTCGTTCCGCCCATTCGTTGAGCCACCAAGCTGAAGACAGCGACCGAAGAGATAAAGAGGACAAGATTGTAGAACTGTATAAAGAATCCATGAGTCTGAAGTTCCGATCCTTTTTATTGGCATTGAGAGCGCTCGAGGAATGCATACCGCAGTTCTGGAGTGCTCGTTCTCTTCGGCCTCGGTGCGGGCCTCGACGAACAGGCGTCGGAGATTAGGGAGATTCGCCTGGTTTTGGTAAAGAAAGTTAAGCGATGTTGTCATAATTGCGCATTGACGGTATTTTATGTAGTGGTTATAGTAACCTACCATAGGTTTCGTATGCTGCAATGGATATGGCAGCAAACAGACTGAACTTGGAAGAGGAATCCTTTTTTAATGGGATCATAAGAAGTGATATGTACGGGGTAGGAAGTACGAGGCAGTCCAGACCGCCGGGGAAAGGAATTAAGGTGCCCATGGTTGATGGTTGCGCTTAGTCGGGCGCCGCGTTGTGCGGATTGGCTGTGGTCCATGATGGGGACACTGGGCTCCCTCCGTCCCTCTCCCTCCTGATCATCAACCTACTACCTTGACTACTTCTCTCCTCCCTCCATTCTTCCCACTCTCACTCTCTTCGTTCCCTTCTTTGCACTGAATATATTTTCATTTATACTTCTGTTCCCTCCTGTCATTTCGGCACGGAGGAGAAAGAGAGTGTGTGAGAGCTCTCGCTTCCCCGCTCTAATTCTCCCGTCTGCGGCTCACCCTGAAAGCTCTCGCAATTCCCCGCAGTCTCCTGCATTCCCTCCTCCGACTTCAACTTCCACCAGCGGAGGCGCGACTAGGTCGTCGCTAGACATTTCTTGGCACAATGGCGATGAGTAGGATTCGGGGGGCCTTTGCGGTCCCCAGGAAAGGAGAGACTTTTGAATTGCGATCTGGTCTTGTGTATGCTATCTATCTGTCCTGTCCAAGCCGATGAATCGATACTGACGCTCGTTAACCTTCAGGTCCCAGTATGCATACGAACGGTACGTCACACGCATATCCTCTTGCAGATAAATGGCAGCATAATTTGGTCGGCGCAATCAATCTAATACACCCTTAGCAAGGAGTCAATTCAGAAGACCATCATGGCCATGACGCTGGGCAAGGATGTTTCCTCTCTATTCCCGGATGTTCTCAAGAACATTGCGACTAGCGATCTTGAACAAAAGAAGCTGGTTTATCTTTACCTCATGTGGGTTTCCTTAGCATCGCTTGGTTATTCGAGCTTGACGCTGATTGTCTTTCGCGGCCGACAGGAACTACGCCAAATCTCACCCCGACCTATGCATTCTCGCCGTCAATACTTTTGTTCAAGATTCCGAAGATCCCAATCCTTTAATCAGAGCCCTTGCCATTCGAACGATGGGGTGCATCCGGGTGGACAAAATGGTGGATTACATGGAGGAACCGCTGCGGAAGACCCTCCGGGACGAGTCGCCCTATGTCCGCAAGACCGCGGCCATCTGCGTTGCCAAACTTTTCGATCTGAATCCTGCTATGTGCTTGGAGAACGGCTTTCTGGAGATGTTGCAGGAGATGATTGGAGATCCCAATCCTATGGTCGTCGCCAACTCGGTGACTGCTCTGTCGGAAATCTACCACGCTGCTCCCGAAACACAGGCCTTGAAGGTAACCACCAACACACTGCGCAAGCTTCTTATGGCCCTGAATGAGTGCACGGAATGGGGTCGCGTCACGATCTTGACGACTCTTGCGGAGTACAAAACGAGTGAAGTGACTGAGTCAGAGCACATCTGTGAGCGCGTTGCTCCTCAGTTCCAGCATGCCAACCCGAGTGTTGTGCTAGCTGCCGTCAAAGTCGTTTTCCTCCACATGAGAAACGTCAAGGCTGAGCTGGCTAGCAACTACCTGAAGAAAATGGCCCCTCCCCTAGGTAAGAATGCTTCGCCCGGGTAAAATTCTTTCCGTTTTCTGATGATGTCAAGTGACTCTGGTTTCGTCTGCTCCCGAGGTGCAGTATGTGGCTTTGAGAAACATCGATCTTTTGTTGCAAAAGCAGCCAGACATCCTGAACAAGGAACTCCGCGTCTTCTTCTGCAAGTATAACGACCCACCATACGTCAAGTTCCAGAAACTTGAGATCATGGTACGGATAGCCAACGACCGAAACGTTGACCAGCTCTTAGCCGAGCTCAAGGAGTACGCACTTGAGGTGGACATGGACTTTGTGCGCCGCGCCGTCCGGGCGATTGGTCAGGTTGCGATCAAAATCGAGGGCGCTAGTGAGAAGTGCGTCAACACGTTGCTGGACCTCATCAACACCAAGGTCAACTACGTGGTGCAAGAAGCTATTGTGGTGATCAAAGATATTTTCCGGAAGTACCCCGGCTATGAGGGTATCATCCCTACACTGTGCAAGTGTATTGATGAGCTAGATGAGCCGAATGCTCGTGCAGCACTCATTTGGATTGTTGGTCAGTATGCGGAGAAGATCAGCAATGCGGGTGACATTCTGGCTGGCTTTGTGGAAGGTTTCAATGAAGAATTCTCCCAGGTATGGCACTCCCTTATGACAAGACAAATGCTGTATACTGATTGCCGCGACCTGTTTAGACCCAGCTGCAAATCCTGACGGCTGTTGTCAAGCTCTTCTTGAAGCGGCCTGAGAAGGCCCAAGGCCTCGTCCAGAAAGTGCTGCAGGCAGCCACTGCTGAGAACGACAATCCCGATGTGCGCGACCGAGCCTATGTCTACTGGCGCTTACTATCCAATACCAGTGATCCCGGAGCTACTAAGGATATTGTCCTGTCTGACAAGCCTCCAATTGTGACCACTATTCATTCTCTGCCGCCTGCCCTTCTTGAGCAGCTGCTCACTGAGCTGTCGACTCTTGCATCAGTCTACCACAAGCCCCCAGAGCAGTTTGTCGGTCAAGGAAGGTTCGGCGCCGACGCTGTCCAGAGAGCCGCTATCGAGTATGTCTCAACCCATTTCATTCATTCATGTCTACGTCGGGCTAACCACTGGCTTCAGGGAACAAATTCAAAACGCACGCGAGAACCCACTGGCCGCTGCTGCGGCTGCAGCCGCGGTCACTGGCAGCGCGCCCCCTCCCCAGAGTCAGAGCAACGTCGAGAATCTACTGGACATCGATTTCGATGGAACTGCGCCGGCTTCGGCTCAAAAAGAGCCCAGTGGTGGAATGTCTGGTCTCGAAGGTCTTGCCGGAACGCCAGTGCGAGTGGAATCGCCTGCTGCAGGTGCTCCTGCTGGAAGCAACAATTTAGACGATCTCTTGGGGGTCTTCGGCGATGGTGGAGGCGCACCGGCCCCGGCCAGCAGCAGCGCGGGGGCTGGAGCCGATTTGATGAACGGTTTTGCCGGCCTGGATTTGTCAGGCAATGACACGACGTCGCCGCCTCCTGGAGGCAGTCAACCAAAGAAAACCAACGAAGATATTATGTCGTTATTCTAAGAAAGCAGGGCTATGGCTTTCCGATGGTGAACATCGCCGCGGGGCTGGGAGGGAAGGAGATCAAGGAGGCAAGCGCTTGACAAAAGCACACATAATTCGCAATCCAGGCATTTTCACATAGAATCTCTCGTCCTTCTATCTTGGCGCGACCAAGCTGAATGATCCAAATATTTACTCTTTATGTTTGTACTTTCCCCCTCCTTGCTTCGTTTCGTCGGTGACTTCATGTCCCAACTTATCTGTATATCCCATTCACCTGAGGCTCTGAGCATAATTGCTCTGGTCGTTTCCTCTGAGCTCTTACAACTCTTCCAACCGGCTATTACACGCCTGTTTTAGTCTTTAGTCTGTCTCACTTTTGTGGCGATCTCGGGATGTCCACTGGGGCGAACGAGCCGTGGGCATGTCAATTATTTGAGAACCAGCCTTATTATTATACTTCAATTCCTAGGGGAAAAAAGGCCCACACTGCGGCGATGTTTATATCTGACAGAAGGACCGGGTAAATTCTTAATCTGAAATGCACAGATGATTGAAATTAGACTAATCCGCCAGGCATGCCATTAGTGGAGCCATCTTACTGACGGCGTGAGTCACAGCGAAAGATCCATAAAGTCCCCCAGTCCACGCCACTTCTCCCCTCACTCCTCCCGACTTTGTTACGCTTTTTTTCATATTCTGCAAACATTCCAGGCATAGCAAGATGGAGCATCTCAAAAGAACCTTTGCTCAATGCCAAAAAGAGGGCCGTCCGGCCCTGGTGACCTATGTCACTGCCGGCTTTCCGACAGCCGCGGAAACCCCAGATATCATGCTGGCCATGCAAGCTGGAGGCGCAGGTGAGTTGCCATCAGTACGTATAGCAATTGATGCGACGGAGTATTGATCCTTTTTTTTTTACCCTAGATGTCATTGAACTCGGCCTTCCATTCACAGACCCCATTGCCGATGGACCTACCATCCAAAAATCAAACCTTAAAGCCCTCGAAAATGGGGTTACAATTACTTCCATGTTGCAAATGGTGAAAGATGCACGCCAGCAGGGCCTGCGCATCCCCGTCCTCTTCATGGGATACTATAACCCGGTTCTGCGCTTTGGTGAAACCGCCCTGCTTGCAGAATGCAGAGAAGCCGGCGTGAATGGATTCATTATAGTTGATCTACCGCCGGAGGAAGCTGTTCGATTCCGCGACCAATGTCGGGATGCCGGGTAAGCTGCCTACTACCATTCCGGTTGCTAGACAACGGGGTACAGTACCGCTAACGCCTGTCGTGGTCATCTTATAGCCTCTCATATGTTCCCTTGATTGCCCCGTCCACGACTGAAGACCGTATGAAGACGCTTTGCGGGATTGCCGACACATGGATCTATCTGGTGTCCCGCATGGGCGTCACTGGAGCCACTGGTACTCTGAACAACCAGCTTCCCGACTTGATGAAGCGGGTCAAGGATCTCTCTGGTGGAGTCCCGGTGGCCGTCGGCTTTGGCATCAGCACCCGTGAGCATTTTCTGGGCGTGACCTCCGTCGCCGATGGCGCGGTAATTGGTAGCGAGATCATCAATCAGCTGGCGAATGCCCCTGCTGGACAGGGAGCTCGCACGATTGAGGAGTATTGCGCACAGATCACGGGCCGACGAGTCCCTCGCACAGCAGCAGATGAGCCATCCTCTAGCCTGTCGACAGCCGCTGTTTCTGCTTCGAAGGAGAAAGAGCCTACACAGTCACCAGCCGCAAATGAAGTTGGTCCAGCGTCCGAACGTGGCCGCTTCGGCAAATTTGGTGGACAATACGTCCCGGAGGCGCTGACGACGTGTCTCAACGAACTGGAGGCCGGCTTCCAGGCTGCGCTGGATGATCCGGCCTTTTGGGAAGAGTATCGCTCTTATTACCCTTACATGGGTCGGCCGTCGACGCTACACCGCGCGACGCGCTTGACCGAATCCGCGGGCGGCGCGAATATCTGGCTCAAGCGCGAGGATCTGAATCACACGGGTTCTCACAAGATCAACAACGCCCTGGGCCAGATCCTGATCGCGCGGCGACTGGGCAAGACCGAGATCATCGCCGAGACCGGGGCGGGCCAACACGGCGTGGCCACGGCGACGGTCTGCGCGAAGTTCGGCATGAAATGTACCGTCTACATGGGCGCGGAGGATGTCCGTCGGCAGGCGTTGAATGTCTTCCGCATGCGCCTGCTGGGCGCCACCGTGGTGCCGGTCGAGGCAGGCTCGCGCACCCTCCGGGACGCCGTCAACGAGGCGTTCCGGGCCTGGATCACGCGGCTGGACACGACACATTATATTATCGGGTCCGCCATCGGGCCGCATCCATTCCCGACGATCGTGCGGACCTTCCAATCCGTGATCGGGACCGAGACCAAGGCGCAGCTGCAGCAGGAGATCGGGAAATTGCCCGACGCGGTGGTGGCCTGTGTGGGCGGTGGATCAAATGCCGTGGGCATGTTCTACCCGTTCGTCGAGGATGGTTCGGTGCAGCTGGTGGGCGTGGAGGCCGGCGGCGATGGTCAGGCGAAGCACTCGGCGACTCTCGGCGGCGGCAGCGTCGGGGTCCTGCATGGCGTGCGCACATATGTCCTCCAGGACCGCCATGGGCAGATCACGGACACGCATTCCGTCTCCGCTGGCCTCGACTACCCGGGCGTCGGACCGGAGCTGGCGTCGTGGAAGGATAGCAATCGCGCGACCTTCATCGCGGCCACGGATGCGCAGGCGCTCGAGGGATTCCAGCTGCTCAGTCAACTCGAGGGGATCATCCCGGCGCTGGAGTCCTCGCATGCTGTCTGGGGCGTGATGCAGGTGGCTCGCCAGCTGGGACCTGGGAAGGATATCGTGCTCTGCTTGAGTGGTCGCGGTGATAAGGATGTGCAGACGGTCATGGATGAACTGCCTCAGTATGGGGGAAATAAGTGATGGAGCTGCTGTGTAGAATATCCAAAAGTTGAATCATATGGAACCTAGCTTGCAAGTGTAGGTTACTATTACTTGTAATTGCTTTTTTGGTTGTGTCTGATCTCTCTATTGTCGTACTGGATGTGCTGGATGTCTGTCTGTGGTTGGTGGTTGGTAGACCAGTTGGCGGGCGATAAGAGAGCGATCCGCTTTTTCCGCTGCCTTCATTTTGATTTCTACTTTCCTCGTCTTCTCGGGCTGCCGCAGTGGATCCAGTGGTCCTCCTTGACTAATGACGATGGAGCCAGCATCAATCAAGTTGGAGAAAAAGCAGTTGGAGTCCTCGAACGCCATTGAGTGATTTCCTTGCGTCAGAGACCGTGTCGAATCCCGCGATGGGTACGGAATCAAAGCATCAGGCGATACTACGAGTATCTCGATTGTGATTCAAACACCAGACCACGAAAGCGTGCCCTGAAACTTCCTCAATGAAAATCCTCTTCCGATCCCGACAATCGTCTATCGGCTTTCTATCCGAAGCAGCATCCCCGATTTCCAAACGCTTTTTTACCCGTATCAGGTACTGTTTCTGCAGATTTCTAAGCATTTGGCGAGCGACCCATAGGGCAAAGACTCCGCTGGAGCCAGTCAATGAGATGAGTAGCTTCTTGTTGCCCCATCGCCCGTGCAAAGCCCATGGATTTGGCTCTCTTTCAGTCTCCATGCTTCTTTCCTTCGGCCTCCTTCTTGGCTTTTCCGTCCCAGTGGATCTTCTCAGGGTTTGAGTTGACTTCACAGGAAAACTTCCCCCAACTCGGAAATTTGTGTCGAAAAGTGGATCGATCAAGGAAACGGAACCCGCGATGGCTTTGTTCTCGGGCGATAACGCATATAAGTTGGAGGGGATATCCCCTCGGTCTTCCCTCGAGGCCTTTTACACGCACATTAAGGAACCGGTCCTTTGAAGTGACACCAGACTTTCATCATGACTGACTACAAGTTCGAAGGATGGATGGGCCTCGACAAGGACTCGGTCGACGGCAAGATGGTCTGGCAGGAGTTTGAGCCCAAGCCGTGGGAAGAGACCGATGTCGACATCAAGGTCTCTCATTGCGGTATCTGTGGTTCCGATCTTCACACTCTGCACAGTGGATGGGTAAGTCCTTCCCCTGGTCTTTCTATCGTTGTTCTTTTTCTTCTTCTGCGTCAATTGTGATTGTTTAGCTACCATGTCCCGTATATACTGATCCGCCAAACAACAGAAGCCAACCCTCTACCCCTGCTGTGTCGGCCATGAGATCGTCGGTGTCGTCGTCCGCGTCGGCTCCCAGGTCAGCGACATCAAGCTCGGGGACCGCGTCGGTGTCGGCGCGCAGAGCGATTCCTGCCAGGGCCGTCTCGGCGACTGCGCCGAGTGCGCCATGGGCTGGGAGCAGTACTGCCCCCACAAGTGGGTGGGCACCTACAACAGCGTCCACCTCAACGGCGGCAAGTCCTACGGCGGCTATGCGCTGTACAACCGCGTCCCCGCCCGATTCGCCATCAAGATCCCCGACGGCATCCCCTCCGCCGAGGCCGCCCCCATGCTGTGCGGCGGTGTCACCCTCTACAGCCCGCTGAAGCACAACGGCTGCGGCCCCGGCAAGCGCGTCGGTATCATCGGTGTCGGTGGCCTGGGCCACTTCGGTGTCATGTTCGCCAAGGCGATGGGCGCCGACAAGGTCGTCGCTATTTCGCGCAAGGCGGGCAAGGCGGCGGATGCCTTGAAGATGGGCGCGGATCTGTACATCGCTACGGATGATGAGCCCGATTGGGCCACCAAGTACGCCAAGTCGTTGGATTTGATCATCTCCACTGTTTCATCCACGAAGGTATCTTCCCAGATCTTTATTCCCTATCGGGTTTGGATGTGTGTGTGTGTGGAAAAAGGGTAATTTACTAATGCTCGTCGTGTACAGATGCCCATGGAACAGTACGTCGGTCTGCTGGCGGTCAATGGTACTCTGTGCCAGGTCGGTCTGCCGGAGGATGGCACCCTGGTGGCGCCCGTTAAGCCTCTCATCCGTCGGCTGAAGGTGACTAGCTCGTTGGTTGGCAGCCCTGATGAGATCCGCGAGATGTTCCAGCTGGTTCTGAACAAGGGCGTCAAGCCTTGGATCGAGGAGGTCCCGATGAAGAATGCCAATGAAGCCATTGTCAACATGCATGCTGGCAAGGCCAGGTACCGCTACGTGTTGGTTAATGAGGAGCACTAGACGGACTGGGCTTGGTGATGAGTTATGACGAATGTTTAGACTGTATAATGTGTTACTAGTAGTAGTGAGATGGTTACCCATAGATGAACCTGCAGGTCTGATAGAGAGTCAGTCTAGTACGCACTCGTAGTAGCCCGGGTCTTGGCTGCGGCAGGCTTGCAATTTACATACTCCAATAGACACGCCACGTGATCGTCTCCGCCATCGGAGCCACTAATCCCAAAGCAGCAGGCAACCCCTCCGAATTTCTTCTTTGGGCGAGTGAATCATCGCCTCTTGTCTTCGCCCCCCTCACTCTCCCTCACTCTCACTCTCGCTCTCTTCATATTCCTCTGTTTTGTCGCTGGGATTCTTGTCAGAAGAGGCTCTGACTCGCAATTGAGTGTCTTCTTTGTTCTATCTCCTTTCTTTTCTCCCCCATCATATCTCCAATCATCATGTCGCATACTCTGTCGCAAAAATATTTGAGCACGCGGGGTGCCTCCTACGGAGTATGGCAACAAATCCCTACAAACAGCAATTTTCGATTCAATGGCTAATCTGTCCTGATCTTGCATTCAGCTCTCCTTCGAGGAGGTCGTCCTGAAGGGTCTGGCCTCTGATGGCGGTCTCTTCATCCCCGAGGAGATCCCCTCCCTCCCCGCTAACTGGGAGTCCGAATGGCGCAATCTGAGCTTCGAGGAGATCGCCTTCCGTATCATGTCTCTCTACATCTCCGAGTCCGAAATCCCCCGCAACGACCTCGAAGACATCATCCGCCGCTCCTACGCCACCTTCCGTCACCCCGAACGCACTCCCACCATCGAACTCGACGGCAAGCAGAACCTCCACCTGCTCGAGCTCTTCCACGGTCCCACCTTCGCTTTCAAGGATGTCGCGCTTCAGTTCCTCGGTAACCTGTTCGAGTACTTCCTCGTGCGCAAGAATCAGGGCAAGGAGGGCAAGGACCGTCACCACCTGACTGTCGTGGGAGCCACCAGCGGCGACACCGGCTCCGCCGCCATTTACGGTCTGCGCGGCAAGAAGGACGTCTCCATCTTCATCATGTTCCCCAAGGGCAAGGTCTCCCCGATCCAGCAGGCCCAGATGACCACCGTGCTGGACGCCAACGTGCACAACCTCACTGTCGAGGGCTCCTTCGACGACTGCCAGGACTTCGTCAAGGCTCTGTTCGCTGACCCCGAGCTCAACTCCACCCACAATCTCGCGGCCGTGAACTCCATCAACTTCGCCCGCATCCTCGCCCAGATCTCCTACTACTTCTACTCCTACCTGTCTCTCACCAAGTCCCCCTCCTTCAACAAGGACTCCAAGCTGCGCTTCGTGGTCCCCTCCGGCAACTTCGGCGACATCCTCGCCGGCTGGTTCGCCAAGCGCATGGGTCTCCCTGCGGAGCGCCTGGTCATCGCGACCAACGAGAACGACATCCTGGACCGCTTCTTCCGCAGCAGCGGTGCCTACACCAAGAACGACGCCAACGGCACCGGCGTCAAGGAGACCCACAGCCCGGCCATGGACATCCTGGTCAGCAGCAACTTCGAGCGCCTCCTCTGGTTCCTCGCCTACCAGAGCAGCGACGCCGCCTCGGCTGACGCGCGCCGCAAGCAGGCTTGCGACAGCGTCAGCGGCTGGCTCCAGCAGCTCAAGTCCGAGGGCGGCTTCCAAGTCTCGCCCGCCGTCTTCGCGGGCGCCCAGGCCGAGTTCGAGTCCGAGCGCGTCAGCAACGACGAGACCATCGCCCAGATCCGCGACACCTACCGCACCTCCTTCCCGGCCAACCTGGGCCCCGGCAGTGCCAAGAGCTCCAAGACCGGCGGCTACATCCTTGACCCCCACTCCGCCATCGGCGTCGCCGCCGCTCGCCGCTCCATCCAGCGCAACCCCGGCGCCGTCCACATCTCCCTCTCCACCGCCCACCCTGCCAAGTTCGCCAGCGCCGTCGACCTCGCCCTGCGCGCCGAGGACGGCTACGACTTCACCGAGGTCCTGCCCCAGGAGTTCATCGGCCTGGAGCAGCGCGAGAGCCGCGTCACCGCCGTCGGCCCTGGGGCTGGATGGGAGCAGGTCCGCGAGATCGTCAAGGCCGAGGTCGAGCAGGAGTTGGAGGGTAAGCGGTAGATGTGGCTTGCTTGTGTCATAGACAACTAAAAAGAAAGATCTTTGTGTTTGCATCTTACTTCCAGTGTCATATTTCCCCCTTCCGCATCATCGATCCTATATATGTTCATGACGATAAGTTTCTTATTAGGCTTTTTCTTGCCTCTACTGTGATATCATAAAAGCTACATCGAAAGATATGACATGAATTCTGCCTCGATTTTGGGCATCCTACTCTTCGACTATTCCTTCCCTTGGTTACTATTCGCATTGTATGATGAGCGGGTGGATAGGAGACTATCCATACATACATCAAAAGATCATACACAGATAAGAATGGTTTACTCTTCTACCTTGATTAATTCTGTGCTATCCTTCGCCTCTATGTCTCTATAACTTTAGTCCTACTACTCTTTTTCTGCTAACATATATTTTAGACCGCTGCAAGAAGTAACAGTGCACCTGACTACCCAACTAGATAATCTAGTACTGCTATCTGTCTTCTTCTCTAAATATACCCTACGTACACTGCATGTACATCTTATAGAACCCAGTTACAGAATAGTCCTCTTCACATCTACTTGAAACGAAACCATACTTGGCTGATACTTTAGTTACTATTCATACCCTATCTCCATTCACAGCTACTTTATACTATACCCTCATAGGGAATAGTGCTACTTAATAGCAACCTTACTTACCATCTAATTCGATTGTTAGATCTCGTACCCTACTCAGTAATTGACACACCTCTGCCTCTACCATTACCAGTTGCAGAATTCTGCCCTCTCTCAGATCTACTATGATTTGTATAATCTACCCCCCCCTAACGATACTTACTTCCTCTTCTACTATATCATTTAACTTGTCTTCTCTGTTCTCTTCCTCTTTTTCTTCCTTCCTCCTTTCTCTCCCAATTTCCTTCTGGCTATACTCCTAACATCCTTCCTCTAATTTATACTCTTCTATTGGGTTTCTTCTCCACCGCCCTTCTTCCTACCTTTCCCTCCTCCAGTGTAATACTAATATCACCTTCCACCCTTATTACTAAAGTAGAGGGTTGAGTTACCCGGCCAGTTCTCCAGTCTCCACAGTAAACGTAACAGTCTCCTACTAAGGTAAGTATCGCCCCTTCTATACATCTCTATACATTTATATCGCTCGTGGCCAATTCTACCCTAGCTTCTTTGCTAAGATCTATATAATCTTGACTAGTACTCGACCGCTTGATTCTCAATCATACACAGTAGACCAAGGCCGAATATGTGTTAAGATACCATCCCAGTCGCGGGATAGTAGCAACTATTCCCCTTCCAAAAAGACCAACTGGTGCCTGATAGTTCCAAGTCGGTTGCCACCAGTTATAAGAGGGTCCATGAAAAACACCCCATGGGAAACCTTACAAATCGTGACGAGTATGTTTGTTGTACTATGTATCTAGGTGGGTGGTTTTTCCAGCAGCCCTAACCTAATCCTTTGCCAATCCGAAACTAGGGCTAAGCCTTGAGACCTATCTCTATGCCACTTTATTTTCACAATGGTGATGTAAAGGGTTTGCGTGCGACCAGCTTGGGCCGTTTGACTTTTTCTAAATATGCCGTATCTCGACTAGCATTTGGGGAATATAAGGACGATGCAGAAGGGTGGGCAGAGTTCTACTCCCTGATACATACACATGCGAGTCATAGGGTGAGGGATGGTAACGGCATCACCACGTCAGGGATTGTCATGGGATCTAACTATGGGACTCATGCACGCTGCTTGAATATGCTGATCGTTCCCTATCGTGGAGTTTTTATTTTGTCGGCCTGATATCATTGGGTTGCATTTGATTCTTCAACTACTCAGTACTCATACTCATAGTATCTACTCGTAGGACCCACAGACGAAACTCCCCCACCTCCCCCTATTGTCTCCGAGGTGGCTGTACTGGGTTGGGTAAAAGACTACGTAAGATGCAACCCCTTCCGTTTCCGGGATATATGATTACGCACTCGCGGCAGTGGCGATGTGACAGGTTTTGACTATGATAGTAGGAAGACAAGAGAAAGAAATTGAGCCAGCAAGAAATGCATCGAAGCTACGTGAAAGAGAGAGTGCAGGCTTGAAAAGTGATTTCAATAAAAAAAGAGAAATGCCATTTTTATTCCACGTACCGTACTCATTATATATTATTAAACTAGTAGGTAAAAAGAACTGCCAATGAATATCAACCAGGAGCTGAGCACAGTGTATCTTGTCGCTCACCCCGGTGCGCCTGACTGTGTCTTAAGTCGTAGTCCTGAATCATAATCATAGAACAGTCCTTCTTTCTTCATGACATAGGAAAAAAAAACCCAACGATGTAGCAAAAGTCCAAAACCAAACTCCAAGCACCGATTGTTTTGATTTGATAGTATCTTCGTTTGGTCAGAGGGGAAGATGAGTGGCTCTATCAATTCATTGCTGAAGATGGAGGTGTCATCTACAGAAGGGCCATCAGACCCATGACAGCGGCGAGAAGACCGGCCACGGGCTGCATCTTGGAAGCAGCGCCGGTAAGGCTCGAGGCCGAAGGCTCCGCTGGGGAGACGCCGGTGGGCTGCTCGGGAGTCGAGGTGCCAGCAGGAGCAACAGGGCTCGAACCCTCAGGAGCAGCAGGGCTGGAGCCCTCAGGAGCAGCAGGGCTGGAGCCCTCAGGAGCGGCAGGAATGACAGGGCTGGAGCCCTCAGGAGCGGCAGGGCTAGCAGGGGTGGAAGAGCCAGGAGCGCCAGGAGCGCCAGGGGTAGAAGAGCCAGGAGCGCCAGGAGCACCAGGGGTGGAGGAGCCAGGAGCACCAGGAGCACCAGGGGT